>NW_023494807.1:9231074-9576074 GCF_904425465.1 Colossoma macropomum | reverse complement strand
AGTATACTGCAGTATTGCTTTTCTGTTTTAGTGATATTTTTAGGGATGTATTTGAAAACTGCAAAGAATTATATTAACCATATAATGACCGTAAAGTAGTCCTGTTCCCTTAAACGGTTTGTTTTCATCTTTTAAATTGTGTTTATTGTGTTTTATTCATGGACAGTTAACTGAAATGTCCTTAACTGAGAGCTTTAGGGTCTTTGAAATAATAACTTAAAATACCTAAACATTAAATAGTTTCCTTTCTTTGTCTGTATGGTTAATATTTACAAAATTATGAAAAGGGATATCTTTGCTTTCATTTTAAAAGAACATAACAGGACAAAACACTCATTTTTGTCATACAGTAGCAGAACACAGGAAGTATAGGCTTATTATCTTTATTAAACTGGAATTACATTGATTTCTTTTTAATTTCTGCATAATTAAATTGTTAAGACTTAAACAAAATAATTTAGACTTTGATGTGAAATGCTCAGAATGATGGCGATGGCTCACATAGGAACCAGACATCCACCTCTAAAAGCTCCCTCACAGAAAGTTATTACATGAAATGGTTATGAATTCACTGACTGATACCTCAAATGGGGTGACAATACTTGGTTGTTATTGCGAGAAATGATGTCATGATATGCATTTCAAAGCATATAGTGGATATCGTCAGAACGTCAAGAACACTGACCCTCTTCCTGCATCATTACAAAGACTGCGTCTGTAGTCCTATTTACTTGGATTTAGTATTTATTATTTTTGACATTTTTGTCAATGTGGCACTACTGGGGCTTATCAAACTTATCTGGTCCACTTATCATAAACCTGATCTTTTGATATGTATCGTTTATTGTAAAAACATTTTCAAGTATAGTCATATAGAATTTTTGCCATAACCCTCACCCCGTTCCAAGACATTGTTTTACGATGAATTCATCTATTTTAAAATCTATTCATGATGGAGGGATACACTCAGGGTGTTGTGAGGCAAAATAGTCCCCGAAGGAAGCTTATTATTTTAAATTTATCACTATTTTACCATATAAAACTCAGAAGACTCATGTAGATTCACGGGTGGTTTTGGATAGTAAATAAAGTGGCTATATTTGTGTTGTAGTCATGGCCACCCCTGGTTCCTATCACCACCACTGTAAAGAAATCTGAGCCATTTTACACCAAACCACTCTGAATGATATGTTTCAACCACTGCATTATGCAGAAATTTGAAAAATCGGTGGATTTCTGCTTTAATGTGATCTGTTTAACTTCATTAATGCTAACTTAAATGTCTTCTTGTATCATGAAACCGAGACATATGTTTGGAAAACATTTTGATATTAGATTTTATTCTTTACCGCCTACCATTAGGAGCAGTGGAGAGACTGATATAGGAGAGGACTGATATAACCTACTTCTTGTGTTTGAAACTTGACCACAAATGACACTCATGTGGTGCAGATGCTTTAATTAATTCAGTGCTGCTGAGAGGGAGAGGAGGGGTAGGGGTAGTGGTAGGGGTAGGGGTGGGGGGTGGGGGTCCTTCTGAAACAGTACTGACACAGACAGGCTGTCCAGACGGAATGGCCAGGGTCAGAAACGTACACATGCACACAGGCGAATCGAGTGTCCAGTCCGTCTGTCAGTCTGTGCCTCCTCCACTTGACAGATTGGCCAGACATTTCCAATTTGCCTGTATTGACCAGCGAGCTAAAGCCTGGCATTGCATTGAGCTCCGTTAACACTTTGACTTGTTTGTCCTCTTTTACTTAATTAAGTAAGGATAAATAATGACCTCCTTACGGGAACCAGGAGCTTTTTTTTCTTTACCCGTTCACCCTGCTGACTCCAAGCCCTTTTTCTCTTTGACGACATTCTCTCCATTACTTGGTGCCACTTTTTTTTCTGTCCTTTGTTTTTTTCTGCTTTTTTAACTTGAACTTGACTTTCACACTTTGGCCCATCACTAGGTATTTCCATTGAGGGCTACATGAATGTTCTGCACACCAAAGGTATTTGGTCATCTAATCACAGATAAGGTTAACTTGATTTTTTGTGTGTTTTTCACAGTAAATTTACAGCCATTGAATAAATTATAGTGTATTAGGCCATTTACAGAATGATACTGTAATTACATAATACGGTAGTCGACTGTATATCATCACATTCCCAGTTTGCTTTGCAAATAACAGCCTGTAAAATCTGATGTTTAAAACTTGACAGCAAAACTGTTTTACAGCTGTAAGGAATGTAGTAGATTACTTTCACCTAATTTGCTTAATTATTTTTGTTTGCCTGTTTTACAATCTTTATTTGTCCTTTAGAGTTAAACAGGCTGTTTGTAACTGTGCCTGTGAGACTAGTACATGCAAATGCACTCTGTTCTGATTGGCTGTGCTTCATTCTGAAAGCAGCCTGAGCTGAAACACTCCTTATAACTTCTTCTGAGTGCATGAGGCTAAATTCTTGTGGGCTGAGAGGGCAGGGATATGTCAATGAGTTGATTCTCATGAAATCAAAGAAACGGAATTCGAAGCAGGCTGTTTTTGCAGCTCAGTTTCTCCATGTGGACTGTGGTCTGGGGAAGGGGTCGACAACATGCAGCTCTTTTACTGTCCTGTTGCGGTTCCACAGCAGAATTAGATTTGTAGGTAAAAATAAAATAATCCTCCTTTGTAGTAAATTAAAGCTCTGCTGATTGTTCAACGCAGTTTAACAATAAATGGTCTTAAACGCTGGAGTTAATGTAGAACTGCTAATTCACCCTTTAACCCTGAAGATCAGTGCAGACTGCTGGTCACCATAGCAATACAGACAACAGTTGCGCCTAGCTAGTAGCTAATGAAACCGCAAAGAGAGAGATTTAAGACGAACATCTATCGTTTGGAGATGAATGGACTTTATAATCATTTCAGGTTTCCTAAAACGTTTAATCTGCAACGAGAAACTGACAAACACTAAAAGTCGTAAAGCTGAAGTCAGTTTCTCATTCGCCAGCTTCTTGTTCAAATTCTCCCGTTCCACCTTAAATGGTGCAACAGTTACGTTCTCTCGCCTCAGGCACTATTTAAGGTGGAATGGGAAAATTTAAACAAGAAGCTGGCGAATGAGCAACTGACTTCAGCCTCGTAAAAAGTCGAACATTAGGAGACATTTGACAAAAAAAATATTCTACTTTTGTGGAAAAGTTTCCTGCCGGAGATGCGAGAAAAGCGGCTATAGCTGAGCTAAAGCTCAAAGCAGAGCAAAGTCTGGATTTTCCATTATATTTTTAGCCTATACTAGCACATTAGCACATACTGACATATTTATAGCCAAGATGGTAAAACATTGCTTCAATAAAATGGTAGTTTAATTTTTGTTGGAAGAACAAAATGGCTGTTCTCAACATTTGGGTTGCCGACCCCTGGTCTGTGGAGTAAATGGTACATTTGAAATTAATGTATATTTGAAATTTTGTCTTCATACTACATCAATTTCTATTATTTAAATAATACAAAAATAACAATAATGGGAATGGTCATGCGCTGCCTGATCCCTGAGACATTGTTTTAAAATGGTTTTGAGAAGGTTTTGGCTAAAAACCTGTTTTTAATATAGTCATAGTGGAGGGATACATGCAGGGTATTGTGAGGCCAAATAGTCCCCAAAAACGTATTTTTTGAGATTTTTAAATATTTGCACATTTGTGTTGTAGTAATGGTGACAAATGGTTCCTATCACCACCACTGCAAACAAATCTGAGTCTTTACAACCAACGTCAATCAAAGTTTCTCTCCATGACGTGCAGAAATTTTGAAAAGTCAGCTAAATTCCCCCGTATTATTGGTGCAGGAATTCACCCAAGAGGTCTCAAAAATCACTTTCTACAATGATTGCTGACCAGAATTATGAAGTGAAAGAAAAGGATGTATTATCTTTCACAAAGCCAAGAATCAAACAATAACAGAAAGAAGTTATGAATCAAAGCATGAGATTGAAGATCTGAGAATCAGAGAAATGTTCAACGCTTTTTAAGAAAGATATGGTACGAAAATCATTGATCAAAATAACAGTTGACTAGAGAACGATTGGGTGCTGGATTACATCACCAGTCTCTGGATAAAATGAATATTGGAGCTGGCTAAAAACTGATTGGCTATCACTGATCTCCGATACCATAATTGTCAAAACTAATGCCATTAATGAGATCAGACATTGTAACAGGTTCAAGCTTATACTTAACATGTAAAATATGCTTTGATAAGATGCGAAGTGTTAGATGTCTGGACCTTTTGCAAGACTTCTAAGTGAACTTTAAAATGCCCTGTGCAAAAATAAAATACACTTCAAACCATAAAAAATTTAGAAATATTAGCAAATTATCAGATATGCACATTATATCCAACATGTCAATACTTTGGCTAACCTTAAAGTAGAAGCAGTTGAAATTAATTCATAAAAACATTCATTACACATATTCATCAAATCATTCTCAGTCAACGATCACAGGATAATTAGATTATTCAAAATGATTATAAAACAGTATGAAAATCATATCTGATATCAAATATCAAACTTTCAATTAACCACCACCATAAACCACTTCGGACCAAATGTCAGCTAACTATATCGGCCGAGCGATATATCGATATATCAGACAGGCCCTAATTGAGACTTATTGGTCTTGTAAGTGTGACGTAAGGTCACAGTGGTACGGATCTATGGCAGCTTCAGTCCAAGGTTATGACCGCTCTCTCTTCATCTAGTGCTGTCCATTATAGCAGTGTGCATTTCCCCATGACAGCTCGCTCGCCCGCTCTCTCTCTCTCTCTCTCCTCCAGTTTTCTGTGTGTGTGTGTGTGTGTGTGTGTGTGTGTGTGTGTGTGTGTGCCGCTGTTGGCTGGCCTTGTGTTACACCAACATTACTATCTGCTCTACCTCAACTACAAATTGCCTGAACGGCCCCTGACACTTTTTCAATATCATTACATTAAACCAAGTGGAGTTTGATTGATAACCTAATATTGGCCTAATGCAAAACATCAATCACTGCAAGTATATTAATTATTTAATATCGCAGTCTAATTCAGAAATCGATGCGACCCTGTCGACGGCACAGGAGGAAAGGAGGGATGGAGGGAGGGATAGAAGAATCAGAGCTCCCCGCAGACCTGCGGGAAAACACGATGATGGTTGTTGAGCGCAAAGAGGCGGAGGGGGGGGATAAAGGAGAGAAGTGGAAAAAAATGAAAAGGTGACGATGTACTTCTCTCAGTGTGCCGGTTCGATACAAATCTGTATTCATTTGCCAATAATCTCTCCCTATTTTTCCGCTCAGCCGCGGCCTGATCTGGTTTGAAGGGCCTAATTGAATTAGGGCCGCTTTCGGCACAGAGGTGGGCCTGCGGGGTGAGAGAGAGAGAGAGAGAGAGAGAGAAGAGAGAGAGAGAGAGAGAGAGAGAGAGAGAGAGAGAGAGAAAGAGAGAGAGAGTAACGAGAAAGAAAGCGAGAGAGAGTCAGAAGATGAAGAGAGAAACGAGAGGGAGGGAGAGAAAGGAGAAAAAGAGATGGGGAGAGAAGGAGAAAAGAGTAAGAGAGAGTCAGGATAGAGAAAGAGAGATATGAGAAATAAGGAGAGAAAGGAGAAAAAGATAGGTAGAGCAATAAAAGAGAGAACGAGAAAAAGATGGAGAGAAGAGAGCATAGAGAGAGAGAGGGGAGGAGAAGGAAAGAGAGAGAGTCAGAGAATGGAGAGAGTGATAAGGAGAGAAAGAGAGATGGGGAGAGAGAGAGAAAGGAGCAAGAAAGAAAGTCAGGACAGAGAGAAAGGAGAAAAAGAGGGAGAGACAGGGAGAAAGGAGAAGAAAAAGAGTAAGATGGGGAGAGCAGTAAAAGAGAGAGAGAAAGATGGAAAGAAGAGAGCAGAGAGAAAGAAGAGGGAAAGAGAAAAGGTCAGATGAAGGAGAGAGAGAAAGGAGAAAGAGAGATGGGGAGAGAGGGAGAAAAGAGCGAGAAAGAAAGAAATGAGAAGCGGGGAGAGAAAGCAGAAAAAGAGATGGGAAAGGAGAAAAAGAAAAAGACGTAGGGAGAGCTATAAAAGAGAGAAAAAGATGGAGAGAAGAGAGCAGAGAGAGAAGCAAGACAGGGAAGGAGTGGGAGAGTGGGAGAAAGAAGTGAGAAAGAGAAGGATAGGGAGAGCAAAAAAGAGAGAAAGAAAGATGGAGAGAAGAGAGTGATCCAGAACTGACCATCCAACATCAGTACCTGACCTCACTAATGCTCTATCAAATCCTCACAGCAATGTTCCAACTTCTAGAGTAAAGCCTTCCCAGAAGAGTAGAAGCTGTTACTGCAGCACAAACTCACTATTAACACCTTCATTTCGGGAGGAGCTCAGGAGGAGCTGCTGTCTACTCAGTCCTGGAGGTGCAGTGTGTGTTGGGCTGATTGTTATGATGATGTTCTATGGCTGCCTGTTTAATCTGAACTGCTAAATAGTTCCATTTTTTGTAGAACCTCACTTTCTCAGGCTGTGGTGTAATAGCTGGAGGTGTGTTGCAGGAGAGATGGAGAGAGGGATTGATCCGCAGAGAGAGAGAGAGAGAGAGAGAGGTGGGCGAGCAGGGTTTCACTGTGTCCATGATTACTGAATGTAATTTTAGAGATGGTGTAGATTTTCATTGTGATGCTGCTACATCAGAGCTGTAGTCTGTCGATAAGTCTCTCTCTTTC
Organism: Colossoma macropomum; assembly: GCF_904425465.1. Taxonomy (NCBI): domain Eukaryota; kingdom Metazoa; phylum Chordata; class Actinopteri; order Characiformes; family Serrasalmidae; genus Colossoma; species Colossoma macropomum. The sequence continues at coordinate 9,569,369 of NW_023494807.1, read as the reverse complement.
TCTCTCTCTCGCTCTCTTTCTCTCTTTCTTTCTCTCCCTCTCCCTCTCCCTCTCTCTCGCTCTCTCACTCTCGCTCTCGCTCTGGCTCTGGCTCTGGCTCTCTCTCTCTCTCTCTCTCTCTCTCCTCTCTCTCTCTCTCTCTCTCTCTCGCTCTCTCTGCTGCTTCTCTGCTTATTTCTCACTCTCTTTTCCTCCCTCTCTTCTCTTTCTCTTTTTATCTTGCATTTTCCGCTCTTTCCTTTTCTCCTCTCTCTCTCTAGCTAACTCTGCCTCTCATTTTCTTCTCCCCTTTTCCTCTTTTTTCTCTCCCTCTCTCCTCTTTCTCATTGTTTTCCTATCTCTTCTCTTTCTCTTCTTGTCCTCGCTCTTTTCCTGTTCTCTTTTTCCTTTTTCTTCCTTTCTCTTTTTCTCTCCCTCTCTCTCTTTCTCTCTTTCTCATTTTCTTCTCCCCATGTCCTCTCACACTCTCTCCTCTTTTCCTCCCTTTCTTCTCTCTTTCTCTCTCTTTATCTTGCATTTTTTCTCTCTCCTTTTTGTTTTCCTGTTTTCTCTCTCTCTCTTTTCCTGTGTTCTTTCTCTCTTCTTCCTCTTTTCCTCTTTTCCTCCCTCTGTTGTCTCTCTCTTTCTCTGTCTTTATCTTGCATTTTCTCTCTATCCTTTTCCTCTCTCTCTCTCCTCTTTCTGTTTTCCTCTCCTTTTTCACTCTCCTTTTGTGCTTGTTTTCCTCTCTCGTCTTTCTCTCCTTTTTTCTTATCTCTCTCTAGCTCACTCTCGCTCTCATTTTGTTCTCCCCTTTTCCTCTCTCTTTTTCTCTCACTCTCTCTCTCTCTCTGTATATCTGTGTATATTTTATAGTGCTTCCTCTCGATCTTTCTTTTTTCTCTTTTTTTTTCCTTTTTTCTCTTTCACTCTCCGTTTTCCTCTCCTCTTCTCTCTCTCTCTCTCTCTCTCTCTCTCTCTCTCTCTCTCTCTCTCTCTCTGTATATCTGTGTATATTTTATTGTGCTTCCTCTGATCTTTGTGTTTGCTCTGCTACAATTTTGAAATGTGCCAAACTGCATCTATTATTTACTGCCAATTTGCTCTTTTAATCTAAACGCGGCCCCCTCTCCACGCCGGGCCGCTGCACTGATTATCCTAATACATGCACGATTAATATTTAGCAGAATCGTGCTGTTTATGGGGGGCAGTCCATGTTGTGGCGATAACGGGGGATTATCTGGGTTTCACTCACGCTTTTCAGTCACAGACATCAGTCCTGAATTATGTGTCTAATCTTGTGTGCCTAATTAATAAGGGCTATAATTTAATGTGGTATATCTTCACCATGTATCATTGTCTCTGTGTATTAATACTGTGTAATGCCATAGATAGTATTCATAACAGAGAACTACAAATGGCCAACAGATTGTCACTGTCAGGACTTCTTAATTGTTTTCTGTTTTTATTTATTTATTTATTTTTGTACATAATTTGAAAATGGCATCAGCCTTTTACGTTAAATGTAAGTTCCGTTAAAAGTGGGCCAATAGAAATAATACAAAAGTACTTAATTGCATATTTTTACAGGATATTTTTCCTTCCCTGTCAAGGTACCATTTTTACTGATACAAGGTTTTCCCCCAACTTATAATGCCATATTAAATATTAGTTACTGCTGCACTATGTATGATTTGGGGATTTGGAGACCTCTCTGGTGGGAATGTGTAACTACACACAACAGGCTGAAGAATGTATTGTAGCCTAAGTTGTGCTTTAGTTCTCTTCCCTGAGTGGATGAATCTGAATTGTCATCACATCGTCATCAGTATAATGTTGATTTTGAGATCATATGAGGCCTAAACATTGAGCCGGACCTTCTTTCAGAGCCTGTGCGTGTGACATTAATACATAAAGACGTACGACGTGGTGTGAAAAACTCCTGACTCAACGACTCTGACTTCTAAGTGACTGTTTCAGACTTTAAAGGCGACTCACAGCAGCTCACACTCACCACATTTTAGCCTGATTTCATTCTCTTCACTCAGTAATGATGCCTCTTTCAATTTTAACACAAAACAAATTAATTTCTCCACCTTTACATAGAGCCATACAGCAGAACCCATGCCAGCGTGTGTTTTTGTTCTCCTCCAGCTTCCACAGCATTTATTACCTGGACTAGAACAATAACAAGGTCTGGCTCAAGGTCTCTCAAAGCCACCTGGAACGCTTCTGATTACTTTTTATAGTGTTTGGGGATGGAGACTCTCCCATTTCCAGAGATCAGTGAAAAACAGTGAAAATAATAATTATTATGTTATTAGGTATATTGTTTTTATTTTTGTTGTTATTTTTTTGTTATGAAAAGCTGTGTGAATTTGTTTTGACCACACAAATCAAGGCTTGTACCTTCTGGAAGTCTCTCACAGGTCTGGAAGTTTGCAGTTGTTTGCAGGGGGGGCCTACAAAAGCATCAACATTCACTACAGCTGAACGGAAGCAGCTAATAAATTCATTCACTCATTGACACTTGTTACTTTTCTCAGGTAAACCCGTCCAACTGCAGTTGTTACAGATGTGTTGGACTACATATGTGGTATATTTACTGGGTTGGAACAGATCAAAGAGCCCACGTACGCTGGCAGATAGGACGCAGTCGTAGCTTTTACCACAGAGGAACACTTTGAACTCCTATATACACACCAATCATTATTCCAGTACACGCATGGAGAGCGGCGCAGAAGACCTTCTCGATTGTTTGTTCCTCTCTTCCACTTTGGCGGAGGAAGAAAGGCCCCCCCTTTTTCGTTTGAAACACTGTCATGAAAAAGTGAGAGAGTAAAATGAATAAATAGCCCCTTAATAAATAGCAATTACGGGGCGATCCACGAGAGAGGGATCCATCGGGGTGGGGAGGGGGTGAGTCGGGGGGGCGTCGGGGGAAGCGATTAGTGACACGGCTTTATTTACAGTGGAGGAAATTTGTTCTTCTGTTGCAGGGACGTGGGGAACATCAAAGCCGGATTAGAACATCTGGTAAGTTCTCAATTTCCCCCCCTTCGTGTTTGTGGCATCTTTGATATCTGCATCCGAAATGAATGCACGGCAATGGGCTTTGAATACCTTGTGTTGACAGATAGAGAGAGAGTCCACTTTTTTTCCTCCCTGTGTCTCTCTCTCTGCCTCTCTTTCTCTGCTTCTCTCTCACTTTCTCTCCTCTCCCACAGGGCCTGGCTGGGCTTTCATATCACTCAGGCACTTACTCTTTCATTTATCCAACCTTTCTCTCGGTTTCTCTGGGATTTTTTTCTTTTTTTCTGTGTAAAGTCTCTTTTTTTAATGTTGGGATGCACTGAGAAGCAGTAGAGTGGGTCAAACAGACATAACTGTCCAGACAAATTCTCTCTACCTAATATATGTGCGCTACCACACAGTTATATCCAACTGATCTTGAGTGCGTTGGACTTCTAACAATGTTAGGGACTGATCGCAGCTGCCTTTCTTCGCCATCGTCCTCCTTTTCCTCTACTTTTCCCCCCCCCGCTCTCTCCGGAGGCAGGGCGAGGCCCGCCATTGCCCCTCAGAAAAAAGACCCCTGGGAGTGTTTAAAAATGTATCGTCCAACATTTCCTGGGTTTTCTGCTCTCCTTCTAATACGGGGGTCAGAGTAGCATGCACCGGAGTTAAAAGGGGCCCTTTTCTTCTCCCAGGGCAGAACCGAGTTTCACAGCTTTTTTTCCGGGGGATGAATAATGGAGAGGGGTCACAGCGGGTCCTGGCTCTCTGGATGTACAGTCACCTCCCTGAGCTTTTACCATGCCACACCCTGCATATTAACCAGGGGCCGGGCCCTTGAAGGGCCACGCTACGCAAATGACCCATAATGCCACATTTAAAGACCCCCCCTCATATTCAGCCATATAGTCATATATTCCTGCTGTTCATCCCTTAAGCTCACTCTGTTTCACGACGGTCAGCGACTGTGCCGTCGAGCGCTTCAGCACGAATCCATATGTCCAGGAATTCAATTGGATTTATAGATATTTATAAGATATATATAAGATAGATAAAGCCATAAAGCCATGCAGTAGAATCCTGAATTAATGTGCCAAGTAATTTAAATCCATTATGTTGCTTGGCAACCATAGCCTACATTTCTTGGCAGAATACTTATTTATTACATGTGATTATTATTATTATTATCAATAATTAAGGCTGTCAGAGTTCATTTTTTTTAAAGCTGTTAACACTTTTGCTTAGTTTGACCCTTCAGCCCATCTGTAATGTAGGCTGAAGCCCAGCTGCATTGCACTGTATGTTGCTTTAATAGAATCCTCAGTTGTCGCTCTAATATTCAAATGCAGCTTTTAAATGGATTTTAAAACGATACCTTCGACAGACTATGCTGTGCAGTGTTCGCAAAAGAACTGTGGGTGAACGTAAGATGAAAAAAATATTATTGAAAGTCATAAATATATTCTGTCGAAGCTTATTTTATCCACTCATAGCTAAAACAAAATGCTTTGTCTTTTAAATGGAAATCTTTCTTTAGGGTCTAATTGAATCAAATAAGACAAATGATTAATCATGGTTAATTATTTGACTTATTTGACAGCCCTGTTAAAAATAAACTAAAGTATTTATTAAACACTTGTGTATTTTATCGTACTGCATTTTGTTCCCGTTTTATAAAACACTTTTCATAATGCCTAACAACACTTCTGTACTGTGACAAAATTAATGTAATGACTGATTGCTTTATTTGGAGGATGGAAGAACTCTTCCTCTGCTACTTTAGCGTTCTAGGCTACAGAAATCAACTAAGCTGGCTAAATATCAAGCCACAAGTTAATGCGCATACCAAGGTAATGTTTTTTTAGGTGGACTTCAGGAATTATTAAAATGCCTGTTTTAAATGATTCTGTGCAGCAGTCCACACTTCTTCAAACCTTTCTCCTCAGCATCTGACTCTGCACTGTAGACAAAGAATGGGACGCCCCCCTGTGAAAGCTGAAACATGACTGGCCCTTATGTTTTTTCCTGTGAAGCATGATCATTTTTTTTTATTGGTTTATGATTTCATTCCAAGGGAAAATAGAAAGGTTGCAGATTTTATTCCCTTTTCAGTTTGCCTAGAGGTGCCAAATAGTTACAGCTTTTGTTACAGTTACAGTTTTTGTCATTTTTCTATTTGAGAATATTTTTCTATTTGAGAAAATTTAAGAATACATGTGTCAAAATTGACCTGATGACCAATAGAAGTGGTTTAAAATGGCTTGGAACAAAATATTGTAACTTACATTGAAAGAGCGCTTTTTACTTTTCCAGTAAAGTTACTTTTTTGGAGATACTTTGTCGTTCATACCAAATACGAGTATACAGTGTATTGAAACAACACTCCTCCGGTAACATGCAGTGTATGCTGGACAGGGCTTTAGTCTTTACAGTACATTACAGTCAACACACAAAATTATGCTCAAACCCATCAAAAAATACAGTACATAAAGAGGACAGCATGAGAATGAGTTTGCATTTCACAGTTAGGGGTGAAGATATGAAGGGATGAAGGTGGGGAAAGGTAAAACGAAGGTGAACGAGTGGAAACGAGGGGAGGGAGAGAGATGAAAGTAGCGAGAGAGGGAGAAAGAGTGCATGGTTATGGGAGGATGCATTGATTTACAACTCTATAAAAGGCAGAGTGAATTATTGAAAAGAAGATTACATGCATAAACAGCAGGAATCAATATGTCTCTTTGCACTTTTGAAGTTTGCCTCTGCACTCCAGCTCTCTAATGCACCAGAGAGCAAACAGGGGCACTTGCTCAGGCTGAACACCTCGCAGAGTTTGTTCCACTCCAGAACTGTAGTCAGATCCAAAACATGGCATTCATGAATGCCGCTGTTTTTTAAGTATTTGCATTATATATTGCATTAGTATTTGCAATAACAGCATTAGCGTGCTGTATATTGCCCTGATAGAATTTGCGATTGTAGTCCTATAGAAAACAGCTTTTAAATAGCCACTTTACATGCCGCCTAATGATCCGTTAATAATCCGACTAATAGCTCAATCGGAATACAATACATCCATGCATACACCTCAGTCGGAATAGACTAGTCTGATTGAGGCCATTCAGAATACAGTTTCTATCCAACTGATCGAGGTGGACAGTCCTGTAAATAGTCAGTTGATTAGAAGAATAATAGTCATGTAAACGCCTGTATCTGATTACATTCCCTAATCTGAAAGTTTAAGTCCGTTCTGATCATGTTTGTCGCATTATAGTGAAAGTTTATAACATCCAACATGGCGGAGCAGAAACTGATCTGCAGAGGAGACAAAGTTTATGCTCTGATCTTTAAAAGACGGCGGTGGGACGGACGTCCAGCTTATGTGTCTCAGAACATGACGTCTTCCTCTCGGCCTTCTTTAATAAGGACATGCGAAGGACGTTTTCCTGAGTCTGACATCATTTTGAAGCAATTAAAAACACAAGCACTGCTCACTGCTCCTCGTCTCACTCTGACTGGACTCGTGATGCTGGTTGTCATGGTAACGCCTACACAAAGTGGTTCTACACATGCACGTGATTTTGGATCGAATTACTTGTAGTGAGCATGTAAACAGAGATTTTCATCAGATTGTTGAGTAGAGTGTGATATAAACACCTCAGTCTTAATCTATAATCAGAATTAATTATATCGAATTGGCAAAAATCTTTGCATGTAAATATAGCTTCTGTAAATAGGGCTCCTAACAACCACCTGGAAGACCTGGTAGATAGACACCAAAACTGTCCCCATCAGATAAACAGAACTTAAAGCTTTCATCTTTGAGAGAGAGGAGAAAATCAATCTGCTTCAGATCTGAAAACATCCACAGGTGTTTCTGTCCATCCTTCCACTGTGAGAAGACGACTCAGCGCTATGGGTCTGAAAGGATGTGTAGCTGTCAAGAAGAGCCTCACTGAGAGAAGGAGACGGACACATCAAACGAAGACGCTGAACAATGGACTGACCACCCCAGAGTCCAGACCTCAACACCACTGAATGGGTTTGATTACTTCAGAAAATGATCAACCAGCTTCTAAGACTGAACTTTGGAGGTGTGTCTGCAGATTCTTTGAGGAACTGAAAGTGAATCTCCTGAAATGTTTTCTGAATGCTGACAGAGAAATAACTGGCAGTTAAATTAATGACTGTTGGCCTCTGACTTTTGCACAGTATTTTAAATAAATATATTTTTTATTTTGTAGTTCAAATGCATTAATGTTATAAAAACATAGTCCTCTCAGTGGACTGTGTTTGGGCTTGTTTGGAGGTTCACGCAGAGTGGATTAAAGCTCCCTGAGAGGGATGTGTGTGTGTGTGTGTGTGGTGTGTGTTCATAAAAGATGAAGCAGTACACACACATACACATACACACAGGCTTACATGAGTGTGTTTATATGTTTACTCATGCATTACTGTATATTTCCAGCCAAATGTGAATATGCTGCTGCTGAGGGCAGGAATTTATTGCCGCTGCTAGATTACGCTCCAGCTGACGGGAGCCCGGAGTGCCGAAGTATCTTATTACGATTCGAGATGAAGAATAGTAAATAAAAAAGTGTCCCCTACTGAGGTGTTTGTAGCCCCCAATCCCCACAATCCTGCTTAAACGCGTTCCCCCTAACATGCACACGCACATCCAGTAAATATAAGTCATAAACATTGTGGATTTACAAGTCCTTCAGGTCCTCCAGTGTTAGGACGCGACAACAAACTCGACAAAGTCGTGATCGAGGCAACTTTCTCCATCTCTCTCCTCTTTAAAGAGGCTGAAATGCAGCCGCTCTGATCTTTATTTTCCTCACATTAACTTCCCCGCATTCATTTTCCTCTTCCCAACATGAACCCGTGTGAGAAAATCTGTATCTTTGGTCATATTACCGTTAGCCTTGATTTTGCGGGAAGAAGACGCAGCCAAGCTCGTTTAACCGCTTGCCTTTAGCGCCTCAGCCGCGGCTACAGTAATTAGCTTTGTGCCACAAACTGGGCCGGTTTGTTTTATTTGTTTTTCTGTTTATATTTTTGATTATTTGTCTTTTTTGTGGTGGGTTGAGAGCTAGACAATGTTAATTACTCCCTGTTTGCCTCTCTTTCCTTCTACTTCTCCCCTTTTCTCTTTCTGTAAGAGAGAGAGAGAGAGGCCCGAATCCCCCAGTGAGTAGCGTAGCGGGCGCGTGCTAACGCTAATCAGGCCAGATGCGCAGCTGCTTAAAGAGGAGAAGTACAAAAGAGACTCATCAGCACAGACATAAAGCATCAGATTCATGCAGATTAGCGCCACCACGCTAATTGATCTTTTTGCATTCATTTGCTTATTTGGTGCAATTACTGTGGCATAGCTTTAGTGCCGTAATCTTGGAGGAGAGAGTCTTCGCTCGCCTTTCTTTGTGTGGGCCAGTGTTCCCATGACCTCTCAGTTAGACTGGTCATTTGTTTACATAAGGAGATCAGGTTCAGCCAAGCCATGATAACCCAAACTCTATGCACAGCATGTTTGGTGTCTGAAGTTTGTTTTAGAGGGAAAATAAAATTATGTCTTACTAAAAAGTCACAATAAATCACATTCACATCCTTTAAAGGACTCGTATGCTATGCTAGTCTTATTTTTTTTTCTGAGATCCAGTTATAACTTTATTTATATACCAATTTATGTACCAAAAACAGGCATAATTCATTTTTACATGACCGTTAAAAATGTTTATCCCTTAAAATTAAACAGGTTGTTTTTGTTACTGTGCCTTTAAGGCCAATATATGTATGTATGTGAAATGACATCTGTACTGATTGGCTGTCCTGCATCTTGCCTTTAAAAAGCAGTCCACTCCTTAAAACTTCATTGTGAATGGGCTGGAAAAACTTGCCGACTCAGAATTGTTCCCAGTGGTGATGATAGGAACCAGACATCTAAAGCATTAATTGTCTCTTAAAGATACTTCACAGAAAGTTATTAGAGAAAATGGTTACAGGTAATTTGCCTTGTTTTACAGTAGTGTTGAGATTTAGGTTTTGGCTGAAGACGTTTTTTTAATGCATGTACTTTAATCCATATTTGGTGGAGGGAAACGTGCAGGGCGTTTTAAGACGAAATAGTCCCCAAAGGACACTTGTTATTTCAGAGTTATCATCATTTTACCATCATCAACATCCCATATAAACTCAGAAGGTTTTGGATAGTAAATAAAATGGCTATTGAAGAATCCAAACCCTCTTGATTCCAAACCAGGGGACTCGATCTGTTGTCTGGACAAGTGAAGTTTATTCATTGCGCACACAGGTTCCAGACACCCAGCCAGCCCGTAAGACTGATGCAGTTTTATAGCTGGACTGATGCCAAGAGTCAGCCTATACATGACAAGTGACAGGTGTGACAGACGTGACCATATAAGGAGAAACACAAAATAGGCAGCCTAAAATACAACTTGTGCACATACACCCACAACACAGCACATTTCACAACAATAAATTCCTTCACTATATTTGTGTTGTAGTCATGGCGACCCCTGGTTCCTATCACCACCAGTGTAAAGAAATCTGAACCATTTCACACCAAACCACTCTGAATCACTCTGTTTACATCTCAAACACTGAATTACACAGAAATTTAGAGAAAATAATAGTATTTCCCTTTGATAGAGGTGTCACGATACTGATGCTGAAATCTTGAGTATTGGCTAATCCTAATAACGATATTTTCTCTTTCTTTTAAAGATGCGAAGCTTTACAAAAAGAAGTATTTTTTTAATAATGCATTTCAGAAAGAGGCAGATTTGTGCTAAATTGACCTGTAATTAAAGTTTATCGCTGCTGTCTGAACAAAACCTTGTTATCTCCATTTTTGCTGTTTGTCAGTTTTTGACGTAATTTGAAAAAGCCTGTTCCTCTTTACACTGTGTTGAAATTACATGATGAATGGACCAAAAGAATCAGCCCAAATTCTGGTTCCATTGACTTACATTAAGAGTAAAGTATGTTTTTTCCTTTTCCTGTAAAGTTACCATTTTGGAGATACGAGGTTTTGATCCAACAACAGCGATATTAAAACTTAGCAAGCTAGTCTGTTAGGGAACATTTTTAATTTGTCATAGTTTTGTTTAGTAATATGAGTGTAAAGTTACTATTAGCAATTGTCATAACAGTTGTTATAGCATTTGATGTTATGACAGCTTATGTCGCATGCTGATTGATAAGTGTGCTTCAGTTAGCTGTCATGACATCAAACGTTATGACATTATCTGTCATGACAATAACTTCAATAGTAACACAACACTGTTACATTAATTAACAAAACTGGTCATGACAGCACATTTCATTGGCCATGACACATTTATGGTGTGATTATGTCAGTGAGTATGTTTACATGCACTAAATAATCCGATCTTAATCAGATTTCTGCAGTTATCTGATTATTCAAATGGTCATGTAAACAGCACACTCTGATTTCTTAGATTGAAGCATGATCCAGAAATCTGATCAAGAAATCTGATAAAGAGGCTGGAGCTTAGCTTAGTAATCAAATTTCTCAGTGCATGTAAACTCTTACTCTGATTTCTTTCGGATTTCTCAGTCTGCACATGTGCGAAAACAGACAGCGGTACCGGAAATAAGCGAGCAGCGTTCCGCGAGACTCAGCAAAACACTTTTGGAGTGACGCTGAAACCAACTACATGCTTGACAAAGTGAAGGATTTAAATATTCTTCATCGTCTAGATGATGTATGTTCATATTTTCAGGTAAAGTGACGTGATGATTTAAAATAAGCTGCGGCATGAAGTTTGAGTTTTACATTATGTTTACATCACGTCTTCTTCTGTGAGTTTATTGGCTGGATGCAAAGCAGAAATCTGATTACTGACTCATGTAGACCTGGAGTTTCACATTATCTGATTACTCAAGTGCGTGAAAACGTACTAAACCAGTTACTGACACCGTCTGATTTTCTGCAGTTATCAGATTATAAGTGCATGTAAACACACTCAACGTTATGTAGCAGTAAAGTGTTACCGGGTCACATGACCTACTTTGTTTTGCGTTTCAGGGATTTTTTTTTACGCTAAAATTGATGTGGAATCAGATCTTGTTCATTTTTTTTCCTGCTTTTGTGCAGATGTGGGATCGATGCCATCTCCACTGAGCAGTGTAGAGGCGAGAAAACGGCTGAAAGCGTTTGATGTGAAACGGATTCATAATTAGTTAATTGTGTTAATTAGTGCTGATGCACAACTTGCCTTCTCTACCAACTCGCTCGCTCTGCTGAGAGAGAGAAAAGACAGGCTTTTAAAATGCAGAGGAGTCAGGAATTGGAAAGCTCTCAAAGATTGTAATAGAAGTTCTGGGAGAGAAATTCCACACAGGGATATGAACGGCTTGGCTCTGGTCATTATCACGCCAAGAAGAGACTATTTTCACTGAGCCTCTCTCTCTCTCTCTCTCTCTCTCTCTCTCTCTCTCTCTCTCTCTCTCTCTCTCTCTCCTCCCTCGCTCACTCTGTCTTCCCCTCTGAGCGCGTCTTTTTCTCAGTAATTTGATTGTGGCAGATAAAGAGGCGACGACACCTCGGCGGCGTCGGGGCAGATGAAAGGTGAGGAGTGGAGCGGCCGCGTAATCTGCAAACAGATTTCCATGCTTATTACACTAATGATTTTGTCAGATTGGATGTGTCGTGGGACGCGGGGGGGGGCGCAGAGGGTGTCCCCCCCTTGTTCCTCATCTCAGTTTCTCATTCTCGGCCCAGCCCGGCTAAATGATGGAGTGATCAGACTGACCTCTGCCCAGGTGCTGCCCCGCTGTAATTGCATGTCACTGTGATAGACGAAATGGCCAGAGCCATCATAACCCGCTCTCTCTCCTTCTATTTCTCTATCTCTCTCTTTCTCTCTCTCTCTTTATCTCCATTTTCTCTCTCTCTCTCTCTCTCTCTCTCTTTTATCTTGCTTTTTCCTTCTTTTTATCTCTCCACTCTCTATCTCTCTCTATCTCTCTCCCTCTCTCTATCTCGCTCTTTTCTCTCTTTTTATCTGTTTTCTCTCTCTCTCTCTCTCCCTCCCTCTCCCTATCTCTTTATCTTGCTCTTTTTCACTCTTTTTATCTCTCCATTCTCTCTGTCTCTCTCTTGCTCTTTATCTCACCATTTTCTCTCTCTTCTCTCTCTTTTTATTTCTCTCCATTTTCTTTCTCTCTCTCTTTATCTCTCCATTCTCTTTCTCTTTCTTTTGCTCTTTTCATCTCTCCATTTTTTCTTTCTCCTCCCTCTCATTTTATCTGTTTTCTCTCTCTGTCTGTCTCTCTCTTTTGCTCTCTCGTTTGCTCTTTTTATCTCCCAATTTTTTCTTTCTCTCTCTCTCGTTCTTTTTATCTCTCTCATGTTCCACCTCTTTTTTCTCATTCATTCTTATTTTCTTTTCTTTTCATACATCTCTCTTTTTCCATGCTTTCTCTCTTTCCCTCCCTTCTCTCTGTCTTTTTTCTCTCTCCCTCTTCCTACTTTTCTTATGCTTCCCTGTCTTTTCTGTCAGTTTCTTTCTTTTCTCTCCTCTTTTCTCCCCCATATAGTCACTCTCTCTCTCTCTTTCCTCTCTTTTTTCTCTCCCCTTCTTCTCTCTCTGTCTCTCTCTAATACTAATTCTCATCATCTCTCTCTTCTCTTTCCATTCGTCCCACTTTGCGTCACATCCAGAGTGGAAGGTGAAAAAAAACAACAACAAAAGAAGTATTGCATTAATTTTCAAATGATGATATTGGGTTTAGTGGGAGACCCTCATATATCACTCTGGGGGGAACTAGTCTCGTACTGTATGCGCTTAATCTTAATGGTATCGCTGGATGTCAAGGGCATGGAGGAAATTAAATCGGAAAGTGCGGATAGACCAAAGAAGATATTATCACTTGATGATTGCGGTTTTGATAGGTATTCCAGTGAATTTCATTTTCGGCGGATGCTGGGGGAAGATGAGTTAGCCGCTGTGTTTGCTCATTTTTCTTCGTCGTGATTTATGAGAGCTGAGCATAAAATTTTTTATTTATTTATTTATATTTTATTCCTGACCTCTACAACTGCCTTCTCGCTCATACATGCATGTTTGTATACATGCGTTCACTTAGTCAGGGATGCAAAATTAATCTTGTTGCTTTCCTCACTACAGTTGTATGTTGGTCTCTGATTACTCTGTGTTTCGGGTTGTTGTTAGGGGTGTACGATTGGAATTGGCCAGAAAAGTGAGACCATTTGAAATTACCTTTCAAGTCAGCCATTAAAAATAACATAATTCATTTTCAGCATCAGGCATAAAAGGGCAGAAAATAAATATTTACCAGGAAATTACACAGAATCCAACAACTGAATATAATATCAAAAATGTTATGTATACAGTGTCTACTCTTCACTTTTATCCCAGCTTCCATTCTTTTCAGGAGACTCACTTTCAGTTCCTCAAGTAAATCTGCAGACACACCTCCAAAGTTCAGTCTTAGAAGTTGGTTGATCATTTTCTGAAGTAATCGAACCCATTTAGTGATGTTGAGGTCTGGACTCTGGGGTGGTCAGTCCATTGTTCAGCTTCTTTGTTTGATGTGTCCGTCTCCTTTTCTCAGTGAGGCTCTTCTTGACAGCTACACATCCTTTCAGACCCGTAGCGCTGAGTCGTCTTCTCACAGTGGAAGGATGGACAGAAACACCTGTGGATGTTTTCAGATCTGAAGCAGCTTGATTTTCTCCTCTCTCTCAAAGATGGAAGCTTTAAGTGCTGTTTATCTGATGGGGGCAGTTTCGGTGTCTACCGGCTCTTCCAGGTGGTTGTTAGGAGTTACATTTTCTCTGTTAATAATTTATTTTAAACTCCAGTTTTTTTCCACTTAGTTTCCTTTGACCTTCTCCTTTCTAATGTAAGTGGACTATCTTATATCTAATCTCCTCAGAAACATCTCAGGAAATGGATGACTTGTACTTGGTTGTAATGGCTGTAATGGTTGTTAAAATTGGGAATTTAATGAGTGTTTTGCACAGTGCTATATATTGTTATATAATATACTATTATATAATAGCTTCTAATGGGCTATAAAACACAAAAAACACACACACAAACATGTTCCAACAACATGCAACCACAGAAACAAGCATAATAAACTAAAGAAGATAAATAAAAAAATCAATCAATTAATCAGACACTCTATCCATTAATCAGTCTTGAGGATGAGGAAAAATGCTACAGAACTTGTTGAAATTTCGGGTGAAATTTTGTGTATTTATACCTTGAATGCACATCTGAACTTTATCATTCAGCTTTTGATTACTTCTAATTTTCATTCTTTTATTTAGAGGCAGATTCAGAATTTATGTTGTTTTTTAAATATTGATCGGCCCATGTGACCAAAAGACTGGATTTACCGTAGAGTTTGATCCATTAATTTGAAAATAAAAAATGATCAGATTTATTCTCAGGCCAGTTCAGAGAACATACGGACCAAAGGAAAAGAAAAATATGTAGTCAGATTTACTTCCGTATTGAGAAAGTATCATGTTGTGGTGTGAAAATGACACTACATATCATATCATATGATATTCGTGTATCGCTGCACGCCAGCAGTGGCGCATACACAGTAAATCTCGGTGCTGATTTGAGGGGAGGAACACGGCCAGCACAGTGTGAAAAGACGTCGGCTAGAGGGAGGGAGGGCATCATTACTCAGGCTTGTTTACATTCTAAATACGTAATGAAACCTTGTTGGCAATAATGAAGGAAATAAAAGTTTGGGAAATTGTAAAAGTGGTGAAGTTTGAGAGATGAGCCCTGGCCTGCGAAATAACATTTCGGAGCAGGGAAAGCGCATTATTATGCAGCGGCTGTGCCTGCTGGAGACACTAAGATGAACAGCCTCCGCTTTCCAAAATGCTGTTAGTGCCTTCCTGAAGTATGGCACATTGTAAAAAGGCCTCCGATTCCATATTGAGATTATATATAAAAGTATATCCATACACAACATTATATTTTATAGACGCCCTGCCTGGATGGACTCCCTCTGATAGGTGGGATTTTTTTTAATAAATATATAAATAAACATATTGCACTGGAGCCCATCTCTGCCCTGATCTTATAGACCTGGATATTAAAAACAGAATATTGCGTTTTTTCTGGGGGGTCCGGATACTGTATGCAGTGTAGTTTTTTTGTGTTTTCTTTCCTCCCTTTTTTTCTTTTAGAGGAGAGAATGGGAATAACAAATGAGAAATGGGCCTAAACGAGGAATACAAAGTCAAATGAGATGAAGAGGGATGGAGCGAGGGGATTATAGTGGGATTTGGGGACCACCGTTTGAGGTCATGGGGTCCTGAAGTGTCCTTGCATCTTGACATTGTTTGATTTTTCTTCTAGTTTTCTTTAAATGTGACCTGCTCTGTCATTGACCTGTGAAGTCGTACATTATACTGTTATGCCCTGTCATGCCCAAATAATCATACAGATAATTCTATATTTAAACCCAGTTTCAAAAAGTTGAGACATTTGCACATCTTTATTGACCTGCATTCATTTGGAAACAGTACAAAGACAGGATATTTAATGTTTGTCAACTGATAGTCCATTTTATTAGCTCCACTTACTATATAGGTGCACTTTGTAGTTCTACAATTACAGACTGTAGTCCATCTGTTTCTCTGCATACTTTGTTAGCCCCCTTTTACCCTGTTCTTCAGTGGTCAGGACCCCCATGTACCCCTCAGCATTAATAGTGCCTTCACAGACATGCCTTCACAGACATGCACATTACCCACTAACACACCCTGATGCCATGACAGACGGCTTTGGACTTTATGCTGGTAACAATGAGGATGGTCCTTTTCTCTTTGGTCCAGAGAACACAAAGTCCATTATTTTCACAAAAAAATTTAAAAGGTGAACTCGTCAAACCACGGCAGACATTTCCACTTTGCGTCTGTCCATCTTAGATGACCATTTGCCCAGAGAAGTCAGCGGTGTTTATGGGTGTTGGTTATATTTGGCTTCTGCTTTGCAGAAGAAAAAACGAAATCAAAAGCATAATAATTCTTAACTGTTCTGGAACTATCCTGCCGCGTAATAACGTTAATCTGGGTTTATGTTAAGCTTGCTTTCCCTTGATTTGTAGTTACATAGTCTTAATAATTTTTCAGCTTGTTCAGAAAATTATTTCTGCTTAGGCTGCAGGTATGTGTGTTGGTTAGCTCCTGCTGGTGTGGGTTCTTGGCTGTTTCTTCTCTAAACGATGAACACTAAAGTGACTTGCATGCTAATAACGCTCCCCTGTTGGAGAAACCTCAGACTGCTGAACATCCACATGCTTTACATAAAAAAAATGACGTGTTTTTTATCATTATAGCAGAACCACTCTGGAATTCAGCTGTACATGCCATTGAGAAATCATGAAGTCTTGTATTTCAATAAGTTTACAACTTTTGATATTTATTATTATTTAGCAAGCTATACTACTAAAAAGTAAATTAGTCTTCTAGTTCACTTTCTCATTGCATAAATAACATATAAATTTTATATAATATACACTTTCTTCTGGTTTTCGTCCTGAATTTCAGTTTTGACTTTGGTGAAAGATTTTCATCTGGTGCTTTTATTTTGCTTCTGAATCCTGATTAGAAACCTGGTCAGCTGGACGTCTAGTTGATAATAGTTGGAGTTGTAGCTGCTGGCTGTATTTGAACCTAGATGAATTGAGAGTGACGTGGCAGCAGCTGTTCTCTGCCGTGTTTTCTCCTGTTCCTTGTAGTTTTAAATTATCCCCGTTCTGCTAAAGTCACTTTGAAGAAGTGTCCCCCGCTCTGCCACCATATTGGGAACGCCCTCTGGCAGCTGTTTTAAGACGAGCGAGATCAGAGTCCTATCTGTTTGAAAGAGTGCTTATCAGTATTACATGATCCTTTACTGTTTAATAGTGAGTGATGTGCAGCAGGTTGGTTTTGTCGTGAACGCCTGTATTCTGTGCTTGTGTTTAAAGCCTGTTCTGATGTGCCTGGTGGTTTTTATTTATTCTACTGAAGACTTTCCTCTTTTAACATTTCTTTCTGTGTTAGATTACTGTTTTATTGTGGAGTATATTGTAGTACTTTTTTGTTGATACTATTATGTGAAGAGGTGTTACTTTTTCTTCTTACTCTTATTAGTGTAATTGGCACAACATATGCTTCAGGATTAGTCTGCAATTTTGGAAGCCGCGTTAACCACTTTCAGTCAGCCTTCTTAGCGTGAGGGCTGGTAAAACGATAATCTTGCAGTAGAACATACATGCCTGCTTTAGAGTGACATAAAATGACATAAAAACCAAAAGACCATTAAATTGTTAGTTGTGGTCATTATGATGGTTCCAGCTCTCTCTGTAGCTGGTGGGAAATGAACTAGAACTAGAACTGTAAGTTCAGTTTTCAGTGTTTACCAAAAGAAAAAAATATGCAATTTATTATTATTTCAACCTCAGATTCTTGATCTTTATCATATAAAATAACCCATTTTCAGTGTCTTCACACTGTTCACCCCCCACACATTTATATTACACGTGGTGTTGGGTGAACCCGTGGGGAATAAAAGTGTGGAGGTGCTGTGTCCTTCACTCTGTTCTCCTCCTACATGGCCTGCTGTTAGTATGTGTGTGTGTGTCTGTGTGTATGTGTTTGTATATGTGTGTGTGTGTGTGTGTGTGAGGGTGGACAACATGGACAGGCTGCTGACTGGCTACAGCTGCTAAAGGAGAACCCTACGCTGGACACTTGAGATATTTTAAACATCTGTTTTTTTTACATAAATTGTTATGGCTGTATTGATTAAAAATCAATAATGCAGTGGGTCCACCAGACCACTGAGTAACAAACACATCAACACCACACAAGGGTTAAAAAAGTCTCAGGATTAGTATAAAATCCTGTTGTAGCGGTGTGTTATTCTTTGCTGTTGTGATGCGATGCTGATTGGTCCTGTATTACCCCTGCCTTTACTAAAGAACCCTTGAAGAACCTCCCTCTGTACTTTTTTAACCACAAACCCAGCTCTGAGAGTCCCTCCATTTCAAACCACATTAGTCAATAAACATCAAGCATCGTCTTCGCTGAAGATAAACTGGGTTCAGAGGTCTTGTGTGTTCAGTGTTGTGTGCGGTGCTCAGTGCAGTTTAAACAGACTGAGAGGGACAATAGGGAGAGAGGGTCCTCACTCTGTCTTTGTACAAGGTCAGCCAGCCCTCTGCTAAGACAATTACAGCAGAGAAATCCCTCTCATCACCGTGACAACCACAGCCAGGATCAGAGAGAGAAAGGGAGAGAGAGAGGTTGTTGCTTGGACAGTGATGGGCCAATAACAGACGGACAGTTTCATAAGCTTCAGACAGGTAAAGGAGTGAGTCATTAAAGATGAGATGAATGCTGTGTGGAAAGAGTAAAGAGAGAGAGTTGTGAGGGGAGCGAGAGAGGGGGGCTGAGAGAGAGGAGTGTGAATATGAGACTCAGTGTGCGGTAATTGGGCTAATTGGTTTGGCCCGGTGCAGAAGCTGGGACGGCTGTCTGTAAACATGTCTGTGTGTGTGTGTGTGTGTGTGTGAGAGAGAGAGATAGCAGCTTCTCTCTGTGGGGCTTTACACCTCTCCAAGTTTCACCCCCAGGGCTTCAAGCCGACAGTGGAAACCAGCTATAAAGAGGTTAGCCTGAAACACTGATACTCTGCAGTCAGAGCATAATGTGCAATCAGACCACATCCTTTCAGCTTTAAAGTGCCTGGAAGCAAAATATGTACCTAAAATTTGTAACTCTTTTGTGAGCACTGCCTTAAACCACTCACCATCTGCCTTATTACAAACCCTTAACCTTGTACTTCCGCTCACTGGCCACTTTATTAGAAACACCTCCCCTGTGCTTCCACTCACTGGCCACTTCATTAGAAATGCCTACCTTGTGCTTCCACTAACTGGCCTCTTTATTAGAAACACCTGCCCCCCTCCCTCCCCCTAGTGGCTATAACAGCCTCTTGTCTTTTGGGAAGCTTTCCACCATATTTTGGACTGTGTCTGTAGGAATTTGTACCCTGTCAGTCCAACGAGCATTTGTGAGGTCAGACACTGATGTTCGACGAGAGGGCCTGGTTCACAGTCGCCATTCCAGTTCATCCTAGCGGTGTTCAGTAGGGTTGAGGTTAGGGCTCTGTGCAGGTCACTAGAGTTCCTCCATGCCAAGGAACTCCTGTTGCCACTAGTTGGAAGCATATAATTGTGTAAAATGTCTTTGTATGCTGTAGCATTAACATCACCTTTCACTGGAACTGAGGAGCCCAAACCCTGAAAAACAGCCCAGCCCATCATCCCTCGTCCACCAAACTTTGTTGGCACTGTGCATTCCGGTGGGTAACGTCTCCTCCTCCTGGCATCCACCAAACTCAGATTTGTCCATAAGACTCCCAGATAGAGAAGATGATTACCAAAATGACAGCAGGGCGTTTTTAATTGTGTAGTGGAATACTATGAATATGTTGTTCAGTTCTGTTTTTGCAGTTATGTTTATTATATATGTATAATATATTGTAATGATGCAGTGTTATTGTTGCTGGGTTGGGATTATGTTGGACTGTAAATAAATAATGGCACTCTGTATTGTCCTCTCTGATAAAACAGGAAATGGTTTCGTTTGTTTATAGATTATTCAGCCATTAATTCATTTTATTTCTTTTATTGATGTTGATTATTATTCTGATGTCAGAATCTATCTGTGTGTTCAGTGGTGGGGTCGTTAAATGAGGCCACACCTGTAAATACTGACACACGACAGGCTGAGCCTCTAGGGTATCTACACACACACACACACTTACACACACACATTTGATTTGAAACAACAAAAAACTAAATGATAAAATAACATGAAAGGATCCTCTTTTCTCTATACTCTCTCACTCTTTTCCCCTCTTCTGACTGTTTGATGTTTGGGTTTGTGTGTACATTTGTGTTTATGTGAGTGTGTGTTGCGGGGGGTAGATGTAAAGACGGGAAAACAAACTTTTCTTTCTTTTTTACATCATTTGTCCTGCCGTGAGCTTTCTCTCTTTCTCTCTCTCTCTCTCTCTCTCTCTCTCTCTCTCTCTCTCTCTCTCTCTCTCTCTCTCTTTCTCTCTCTTTTCCCTTTCTCACCTCCCTCTCCCTGCCCCCTGCTCTCTCTACTGTTCTCTGCTCTCTGTCTCTCTGTCTCTCTCTCTCTCTCTCTCTCTCTCTCTCTCTCTCTCTCTCTTTCTCCCTTTCTCTCTCTCTCTCTCTGTCTCTCTGTCTCTCTCTCTCTCTCGCTTTCTCGCTCTATCTATTCCCCTCAGTTGTTTTGTTTTTGTGTTTGATTGGCACCTGTTTAATTGGAGGGCAAATTCGCTTCTAACATGACGGGAATGTGGAGCCCAGCTGGAGAGTGAGAGAGAGAGAGAGAGCGAACACCCCAGGGGAGCACAATTAAAAGGGTTTTAGTGTTTGTTAATGAATTACAGTGAGTCATTATCCATGCACACAGTCATATAGCACCAAATTACACAACAGCCTTTATTGTCACCATCTTCATAATAACGTCATCTTCCTCACAGATTCTGCTGTTTGCTCATCTATGCAGTGATGTGAACCTGTACGAGACCCCATTCATTTATTATATTTCTAGTCGAAACGGCCATTGAGTACAAATTATCCATTTTTCAGGAGAAATTTCAGAGGAGTTTAGATATAAGATCCACTTTTATAAGAAAGGAGAAAGTCAGAGTGAAAATAAGTGAATTTTCCAAAACTGGAGTTCAAAAACTGATTAAAAGCTACAGAGAAAATTTGGCTGGTAGACACCAAAACTGCCCCCATCTCTCATCTTTGAGAGAGAGGAGAAAATCAAGCTGCTTCAGATCTGAAAACATCCACAGGTGTTTCTGTCCATCCTTCCACTGTGAGAAGACGACTCAGAGCTATGGGTCTGAAAGGATGTGTAGCTGTCAAGAAGAACCTCACTGAGAAAAGGAGACGGACACATCAAACAAAGAAGCTGAACAATGGACTGACCACCCCAGAGTCCAGACCTCAACATCACTGAATGGGTTTGATTACTTCAGAAAATGATCAACCAACTTCTAAGACTGAACTTTGGAGGTGTGTCTGCAGATTTACTTGAGGAACTGAAAGTGATTCTCCTGAACAGAATGGAAGTAACTCACTCTGCACTCACACAGCTGAGATTAGATTCAGTTCTTCTTCTGTTTAATTTTCTTATAGAATTTTATATTTTCTGATCTCTCTTTTGTCCCTTAGAATTCAACAGGCTGATAATGCAGGCTGAGTTTATACACACAGTATTATATTAGAGTCTCGGGAGGTTCTGTTACCTGTGTCGGGACTAGATTTGGAGGTGCACATCTTTAGGTTCTTTAGGGTCTTTATATATCTCTCAGTTCAGTTTGGAAGGCTTCATTAGCGTCACCGTATTTCACCAGTGCATCAGGAAATAGGCAGAGTGAACATTTAGACATTTCAATAAGTCTAATTTTAAATTAAAATTAGGGCTTTAATCAGAAATAATCAAAGAACATAAATAACAACAGTAGAAACAGACAGTTTAGTCCCTCTCTCACCTTCTCTCTCTCACTCTCTCTCACTCTCTTAAGTTCAAATTCCTTTGCTTTAATGCAAAACATTGTATTAATGATCTATATAATAAATAAAATAGATAATAAAAGAGATACACATAACAATAAAGAAGACTCTCTTTTTCTCTTTTCTGTCTCTAATTCTCTCTCTCTCTTCCCTCTGTCTTTCATGTCTCTACCTTTTTCTTCTCATCCTCTCGCTCTTTTTCTCCTCCCCTCTCTTTTTCTACCTTTTTCTTTCTACTTCCTTCTCCTCTCTCTGTCTTAGCAAATGTCTTAACCTCTCTCTACTTTTTTCTTTTGCTTTTTCCTCCTCTCTCTATATCTCTCTTTATCTGTCGTTATCTCTCTCTTGCTTTCATTTGTACTTCTCCATCTATCTCTCTCTCTCTGTTTCTCACTCTCTTTCTCATTGTCTGTCTTGCTACTTCTTTCTTCTTTTTTCCACTCTCTCACTCTCTCCTCCTACCCTCACTCTCTTTATATTTATAAACATCTATATCTCTCTCTACCTTTCTTTCCCTCTCTCTCTTTTCCTCTCTCTCTGTCTCTACCTCTTTTTACTTCTTTCTCTCTCTTTCTCCTCCTCTCTCCATATCTGTCTCTCTGAATGTCTCTCTATACCTCTTTTTATTTACTCTCTCTCTCTCTCTCTCTCTCTCTCTCTGTCTCTCTCCGTATCTCTTGTGGGCCTCCCTCACTCTTTCATAATTTGACGTGTTTATCCAACTATTATTCTTCCATCAATCCGTCACGTTACGAAACGACCAGTTGCCTTTTTCTTCACATTAGCGTTCTTTCTTCTCTCTGCCTTTCATCTGTTCTTGTCCTCTTTGCCCGTGGAGGGGGGTTAGAGGAGCCCTGTAGTGTAAATACGGCCCGACAGAAGCCTGGGGGGCACGGTAAACAAATGCAAATGTAATTACGGAGGAAATTTCATAATAAACTGTAACTAAGATGATTGCCATGCCTGCTGTTATCCATCCACTTAAGCCCTGCAATGTGTTTTTTTTCCCCTTTTATTGCACCAAGATGGAGCGTTTGTGTAATCATCATTGCCTGAACTAAAAAAAGGGGCTGAATAATAGAGAGTGTGAGAAAAAGGAGGGCCGGTGTTGTGCTGCACAATGAGTCGAGTGAATTCATTCAGTACTATGGAGCTTATAAGCAGATCAGCTGCAGCATTAAAACCACCTCCTTGTCAATTTTATCAGCTCCACTGACCATATAGGTGCACTTTGTAGTTCTACAGTTACAGACTGTAGTCCATCTGTTTCTCTGTATACTTTGTTACCCTGTTCTTCAATGGTCAGGACCCCCACAGGACCCCAGAGAGCAGGTGGGTCATTCTCAGCACTGCAGTGACACTAACGTGGTGGTGGTGTGTTAGTGTGTGTTGTGCTGGTCTGATTGGATCAGACACAGTAGTGCTGCTGGAGTTTTTAAACACCTCAGTGTCACTGCTGGTCTGACCAAAAACATCCAGCCAACAGCGACCTGTGACCACTGAAGGACTAGAGGATAACCAACACAAACTGTGCAGCAGCAGATGAGCTATCATCTCTGACTTTACATCTACAAGGTGGACTGACAAGGTAGGAGTGTCTAATAGAGTGGACAGTGAGTGGACACAGTGTTTAAAAACTCCAGCAGCACTGCTGTGTCTGATCCACTCGTACCAGCACAACACACACTAACACACCACCACCACGTCAGTGTTACTGCAGTGCTGAGAGTGATCCACCACTTTTTATCGCTTTAATATTGTTTAAATGGATCTTTAATTTTCAGATAGTCTGTCATTTAAATTAGTTTTTAATGTTTTGCTTTAGTATCATTTTAAATTAGCTTTTAATTATATCATTTCACTATCAGGCAACGCTACACTTGATATCGGTATCGACATCAAAATCCCGGTATCGTGAGAGCCTTAGACTGATGTAGCGACTTGTGCTTCTTTTCCAGCTGTCCTAATCAATAAATTCATTCCAGGCGCTCCCGATCCGTTTGATAGCCCTTTTCCGATAAGATGCGACGTTAGAAAGGGAGTGCAGGGAGAAGAGAGAGGCACAGACTCGCGCTCAAGGGGAAGATCTCGGAGAGGCGCCTGTGTTTTTTAAAAGCAGCGTCGGAAAAGCGAGGAGATTTGAAAGGAGAGGTGGATGTGTTTGTCATCTAAGACACTGCGGAGTGACAGTTTTACATTAAAGCGGGTCATTATATTTCCCCCGCCGCCACCCGAGATGACGTTTTTACAAAGTGACAACTTTTACAGTTTGATAAATCAAATTTATGCTGAATAATGCGCGTCAGGGCTGTCAGCCGAAGCCAAGCGCCGCCAAGACACACAGGCTCCACATTCAAATTTCATCCTATTAGCATTTAATTTCTCCGTAATCCTACACACACGCGCGCTTACACGCCCGCTACCGAGAGCAATCTATATCCCTTTATAACTTCCTTACCATACAATTCGTCTTTCTTGACAATTAAGAGGGGCAAATCTAATAGCTGGGATATTGGAATTACACGCTTTTGAGCTGTGTCAAAAATACAAGTGCTGATTTCCACTGGAGCTGTCAAATCTGCAAGCCCGCATACACACACACACACACACACACACACACACACACACACTCTAAAACTTGCGCTGCAACACCAGCTATTGGTGTAACTACTCTGATCTCTCCCATACTTAAAATGTGATGATGATGCCGGAGAATTCCTTCATCATTTCCTGTAAGTTAGGTGTCGTTTCTTTAGGGGTGATTTTATTTTAATCATTTTTTTCCATAGGTGTTGGATGCTTTTGTTTCTGATGCGTTTTGTCATGGTCCAAACAAAAAACAAGCATCTCCAAAATGATAATTTTACAAGACACAACAAAAAGTTTCTTAACTTTTAACTTTTTCAACTCCTTCAGACCACCGGTGGTTCCAAAACGCACTTCGTCATATTCTTCATAACTTTCATATTTCATAAGCTACATTTAAAAGGTGGGGGTCATATGAGAGCTGTAACTGTCTTCTTTCCAGTCAAATAGATGGGTAATGTAATATTAAACCCTTATAATAAACAAAGCTGAACTCAGGTTTTTTGTCTACTGAAATTTGACCCATTTTTCCACAAATCTGGGCTATAAACTATAAACAGATGGCGTCTCTTCAGTGATCTGCTCTGTAAAATTATTTTTATAAAATAATACAAAGAGCGTGCGAAGTTTTTGGCTTTCAGCAGTAAATTGTAAGCATATAGCAATATGTGTATGATCATAAAACACATTTTCTGTTCATTTAAGAGGAGCTTTTACCAAAAAAATAAAAAATAAAATGAAAATTTACATTTATTTCATGCAGTTACTGCATAAATTGCCTTACGATTTGGGCATGTAAATTCAGATGAACAAACCAAAATACACCCTGGTGAACAAGAGGTTAATGTAAGTTAATGTAAAGAGGTTTTATGTAAAGTGATTTTTGGAGCATTTCTATTGGTCCGTTCATCATTAAATGTTCATGCAGAGCTGCCGGGTTCAAATGAAGCAGTAAAATAAAAAAAAAAGGCAAAAAAAATTGGAGATATGCGGTTTTTTGGGCAGTGACAGTTTGTTTGTTTATTTGTTTGTTTAACAATTGATTTGTTTTTTCCATGATTGCAGACGCCAGCCGAGCAGGCCAAGGTGCGACTCCAGCTGGTGCTTCAGGCTGCAGGTAGGTGACTGTCTCCTTTTCTCTGTCACTGGTCAAGTTCAACAGAACAAAAGGAACTTGGCAAAGAAAAAAAAAGAAAACCTTCCATAAACAGTATGATTAATCATTAAACAGACAACATTGAAACATCATGTAGAATCATAATGTGTGGGCCTTTAGAGAAGCTTTTTTTATGCCAGTTTAATGTGTTTTAATATTTATTTTATTTAAATTTTTTATCTTATTTTATTATTCTTTTTTTATATACATTATTTTTGCAAAACTTTTGGCAGGTCAGCCTGGTCAAATTCCATGTTCTCTGGATTTCTCTTCAGAAGTGAAAGCAGAACTGTTTACAATGCGCATATCTAGTTGTAGATTTAGCATAGCCTGCTGACCCAATGCCATTTCTGCCACAGTAAAACAAAGGCAACAGGCAGAGATAAATTAAATAGATTTTGCATTTTTATGCTCACAGTTTTCATATGTTTTGGTGATTCTGCTGTTGTGAAGCTGAAGAATGCACAGAAAATGCAATATATCACTCCTGTCGAAACAAAACCTTGTATCTCCATTTTAGCATTTTTAATTTTTTTACATAATTTTAAAAATACTTGTTCTTCTTTACATTGTGTGTAAATTTTATGAAGAGTGGAGCAAAAGAAACGACCCAAAATTACTTGGAAAAATTCTGGTTCTATTGACTTACATTAAAAGTAAAGTATGTTTTTTCCTTCTCCTGTAAAGTTACCATTTTGGAGATACGAGGTTTTGATCCAGCAGCAGCAATATAAGCCATCATCGTGTCCTACATTTAGACGCCGTGATTAGTTTTGCAGTTTCTAAACTTTGTGTTGCTCACATCGCGATGTGCGCTGGTAATAGTTGGTTCCCCCTGTTGTCTTCAGAGTGAATCTCGCACAGCTGCTCTTATAGCTCTGTTTAAGTAGCAGCATTCAGTTTAATTAACAGTGTAACTCAGCCAAGGTAAGATATTCAGCACCAGTCAGCTTTGGACATACCTACTTATTAAAGTTCTCTTCTTATTTTCTATTTTTTCCACATTTTACAGTAATAATGATGATGAGAAAGCTATAAATTAACATGTAGGAAATTATTCAGAGATCCAGACTATTCTTTATTTTAGATTCTTCAAAATAGTCCCCCCCTTGCCTTCATGAGAAGCCACCTGAGATGCTTCTCTAACAGGACTGAAGAAGATATACATGCTGAAACCTTGTTTTTGCTGAAAAGTAGTTGTTGGGAGACATTCAGTGCATTTTAAGTGTGAAAAGTTTTGGATATAGATTCATACATGGACTTCACATTTCTTGTGGTCTCGAATGAATTTTAAGCATTTAATCTTAAGCCTTTCCACATATTTGACTTGTACGGTCAGTGCAGAAAGGGCTGTAGCAATACTTGTATTTTTAGGCTCGATATGAGGTTGAGATCTGATTTGATTTATAATATTTCATGTCTTAATTCTAAAGCAGTGGCCACCAGCCATCCTTCTGGAGATCCTTACTGCAGACTTTGCTTCCTGCCTGCATCTAACATGCCACTTCCCCCTTATCTAACACTAAAGCACAGGATTCAGCCAGTCAGAGATGTGTCATGTGTGGAGGGTGATGAGGCTGGATGTAGCTGCGTGCAAACTTTAATAAAATGAAACAAATTAGATCAAACACTGAGAATGATGCTAAATAACAAACTATGAGGCTTTTAAACAAGAAACGCACAGCGCAAACCAAACACAGGGCAGACACATAACCATAGCTAGAAACAATAGGAAACACCTGGAAGAGGGAGGAGACAGGAGCTACAGACAGATGGGAATCCTAATAGGGAAGGCGGGGAAAGGGGCGGAGTATAGGAACCAAAACAAAAACACAAGGACATGACTGAAAAGCACAAGTGTTTTATTTCGCTTAGCTAACACCAGCTGGACAAGCTCCCATCATATGCACAAGAGCAGAGCTCATAATGTAACTGGTCCAGTTTTTATTCAAGCCAGTCTGATGTTTGTCCAAAGTTTGTTTGTTTGTTTGTTTGTATAATGACCAGGGCCTGACCGATATATCGATTAACATCAGTTGGCTGATGTTAAAGGGCCCATATCCTACATTTCTCTCTTATTTGTCTATAAGTCCACCTCTAAAAGCTCCCTCACAGAAAGTTATTACATAAAATGGTTATGAATTCACTGTCTGAGGTCTAAGGCATTGTTTTACAAGTCAAGTCAAGTCAGCTTTGTTGTCAGTACCACAATATGTACAGGACATACAGAGTATTGAAACTGCGTTATTCTCAGACCCCATGGTGTAGCGATAACATTAAATAGACGGTAAACAGGAAAAGTGCGAATTTAAATAGATACTAAAAAAAACACTAAACACTAATTGTAAACATAAACACTAATTGTAGAAAAATAGAATAATAAAAAAATTATATAAATCTAAGAAGGTCCTGAAATTAACACTAAAGTGACATAAGGCACATACAGTATAGTGGGTATAAATAGTGCAAATATAAACAGTAGTGCAATTAGAATGAGCTTTTTTTTGTTTTGAAATAAAATTTTGGCCTAAAACATTTTTAAAAGTTTATTCATAGCAGAGAAGTGCATGCAGGGTGCTGTAAGGGCAAAATAGACCCCAAAGAAAACTTATTTTGTCAGATTTTCCGCTATTTCACCGTCAACAGCATTCCATATAAACTCAGAAGACTCGTGTAGGTTCACTGGTGGTTTTGGATGGTAAATAAAATGTCTATATTTGTGTTGTTGTCATGGCGACCCCTGGTTCCTATCACCACCACTGTAAAGAAATCTGAACCATTTCACACCAAACCACTCTAAATCATCTCACACACTGAATTATGCAGGAATCTGTCGTCATATCAGAAATCACTCTGTTCAAAATCCATCATATTTCTGTAAACAAAACAGGAACTCCGACAACACCTTTTTTACTTTACATTATTACTGCATGAATGCTTTCCCACTCAGTTAGCACTGTAGTCCTCGTAGTTATAATATAATAAGCCTTCAGCTGCAATAAGCCTGGTATTTTATGGGGTTAATGAAGCACACATGTCTTAAAAAAGCTTATATGTATGTAAAGGGCACAAATACAGTCTGTATGAAGTAGTTTTTATAGGTTTTAATTGTGTATTTGTTTATTGTCTGTACTTCTGTGTTGTTGGTTGGTCGGTTGAATTGCACTGTTATTTAGGTCATGTTTACGGTTGAATAGGAACATATGGGATTAGTGAATAATGTGTAGGTGCGATAGAGGTGGACACTTTAGAGAAAGCACACCCACCTACTGCAGTGAGAGAGAGAGAGAGAGGGAGTGGGGTAGAAAATGAATGGAATGAATGACCCCCCATCTGGAGTCCTGTGCTCAGGAGAGTTTAGGACATCTGGGTAGAGAGAACAGAGTTAGGTGCGTTCACACACGCACTCATTAACTGTCCCTTATATCGGCGGTTCTTAGATCTAATCCCAGAAGACCCCTTTTTCCAGCTCAGTTTAGCTGCTAAATTGAATCAGGTGTGTTAATGTTGGGAATCGAGAATAGTTGCCTTCTATACGCAGACTAGAGGAAATAAAAGGATATACATAGATATACATACATAAGTACATACATTTCTGAGTATATACACAATTGTGCAAAAAAGTTTGAGCATCGTTGATCAAATTACACGTTTTGTTGATGTTATAAGTGAAAATAAGTGAACACATCCTCTATAGCAGTGGTCACCAAACCCGGTACTGGAGATATACCTTCCACATTTTACATTTATTTTTTTCCCAATATGTTACATTCAGTAAGTAAACAGTAGTTGTGCAGAAGCGTGTAGAGATGTGCAGAACTTATTTTCACTTCAGAAAATATCAACAAAAAGTAATTCAAGGCCCCCAAACTTTCGCATAAACTACTGTATGTGTATGTTGTAGAGATGGACCTTTCAGTCACAGTCAATATCTGCATTTGTAAGGAAAAGCTGCTTCTAATTCAAGCTAGGCTGTATTCACGTTTTGGTCGCCATCAAACACACAACTTTTGCCACTGATTTAAATAAGGACACAGTGCTGATGGACAATAGACACCAACACATGGCAGAGTGTGAAAATTATGCTATTTGAAGTACATCAGAGTTCAAATTTTGGGAACGTACTCTGACTTAAAAACACATTAGCCAATATAATACTGAACAGCTTACATCCAGAGCTCTACAGTCCAACTCTAAAGATTTTGAAAAAACAGCTCAAGTTCAGAGCTCTGTTGTCCAACTCTAAGGATGTAGTAGAACAGCTCATGTCCAGAGCTGTTCAGGCCAACTCTAAAGATCTAGAAAAACAATACAGGTCCAGAGCTCTACAGTCCAGCTCTAAAGATGTAGAAGAACAGCTCACATCCAGAGCTCTACAGTCCAACTCTAAAGATGTAGTAGAACAGCTAAAATCCAGAGCTGTCCAGTACAACTCTAAAGATGTAGTAGAACAGCTCATGTCCAAAGCTGTCCAGTACAACTCTAAAGATCTAAAGATCTAAAAGAACAGCTCACATCCAGACTTGTACAGCACAACTCTAAAGATTTAAAAGAACAGCACTCTACTGTCCACTTCTAAAGATCTAGAAGAATAGCTCATGTCCATAGCTCTACAGTCCAGCTCCAAATATCTAAAAGAACACCTCACATCCAGAACTCTACTGTCCAACTCTAAAGATCTAGAAGAACAGCTCATGTCCAGACCTCTACAGTCCAACTCTGAAGATCTAGAACAGCTCACGTCCAGAGCTGTACAGCACAACTCTAAAAATCTCTACAGTCCAACTCTAAAGATCTAGAAGAACAGCTCACATCCAGAGCTCTGCAGACCTTTTCAAAAAATCTAGAACAACTCTTATTCGGAGCTGTACAGTCCAACTCTAATGATCTAAAGCAGAAAGAGAGAAAGAGAAACTGTTCATCAGTTCACGCTTTACACCTTCAAATAAGAGCAACAAACCAATGCAGCTGCTGTAAAACTTTTTTCACCATGTGTCCCTGACGTATCACAGCAAGACAGCCCAACATCCACGCTCTGGGATTTACACTCCAAGATACATGAATGAAAAAAAAAAACTGCCGAGCTTTGGGGGCCTTTTTTTTTCTTTTTACATGTTGGTAGTGTGTATATCCAGTCCTGTGCTTTCTGCCACGTCTGTGAACGGAGACGGCAAGTCATATTTCATCCTGGAACGGAGAGGGAAAGTCATCTTTCATTATTTGAGTTGTATATATTCTGCCTCGCGCCATTTGAGAGCTTTGATTATGAACCAGATGTGACGGCCTGT
Source organism: Colossoma macropomum (assembly GCF_904425465.1). Taxonomy (NCBI): domain Eukaryota; kingdom Metazoa; phylum Chordata; class Actinopteri; order Characiformes; family Serrasalmidae; genus Colossoma; species Colossoma macropomum. The sequence goes on along the minus strand of NW_023494807.1, from coordinate 9,538,691 downwards.
TATTACATTTTAAAGCGCACTCCTTATGTGTGCGGCGTGTATGTGTGTGTGTGCTGTAGCCCAGCTGTCAGTTTGTACAGGAAACATATTAAAGGTACCACAAGTCATACATCATCTGTGAGCCACCCACCCATGAGCACTGCGAAACACATCCCAAACACATACGCACAGGCACCCACGCTCGCACCATAACGGATAAAGAGGGAGGGGGGTAAAGAATTAACACCAGAGTGGAGTGGAAGATAGAAAGCAACACTGTGTGTGTGTGTGTGTGTGTGTGTGTGTGTGTGTGTGTGTATATATACATTTTGTCCTTTCAAGAAAAATCAAACCATCTTGGGAGCCACAACATTTTATGTCCATTTTACCATCTTGGCTGTATATATGTCTCAGTATGTGTTAATGTTCTAGTATAGACTAAAAAATATAATATAAACAAAAACACAGACTTACTTTGCTCTACATTAAGCTTTAGGTCAGCTATTGCTGCATTTCTCGCATCTCCAGCAGGAAACCTTTCCTCAAAAGTAGAACAGTTTCTTGTAAAATGTTTCTCAACGTTCAACTTTTGACAAAACTGAAGTCACTTCTCATTCACTGGCTTTTTGTTCGAATTTTCCCGTTCCACTTTAAATAGTGCCTGAGGCGCCAGAGTGTAACTGCTGCACCATTTAAGGTGGAATAGGACAATTCCAACAAGAAGCTGGCGAATGAGAAACTGACTTCAGCTTCACAACTTTTTAGCGTTTGTCAGTTTCTCGTAGCAGATTAAACGTATCAGGAAACCACTGGAGTGATTATAAATGCAAATAAGTCCATTCGTCTCCAAATTATTGATGTTCGTCTTAAATCTTTCTCTTTGCCTTTTCGTTAACTACTAGCTAGGCCAGATTGTTTTCTGCATTTCAGGGTTAAGGGGTGAATTAGCAGATATAGGCTACATTAACTCCAGCGTTTAAGACCATTTATTGTTAAACTGTGTTGAACGATCAGCAGAGCTTTATTTTACTGTAAATAAGGATTATTTTATTTTTACCTACAAATCTAATTCTGCTGTGGAGCCACAACAGGGCAGTGAAAGAGCCACATGTTGCCGAATCATATGCTAAACAAACTTCTAAGCCTGAAGTTGAGAAACTGAAAGTGAGTCCCCTGAAAAGAATGTAAGCTGTAATAAAAGTAAAGAGTGGACATGATTAATACCTGAAAAACTGATATTATGTAAAGTTGTGGAGGCTTCTGAGTGATTTTTCTTCTTCTTACTTAATGGTCATTTTGACCAGAAATTAAATGAATTAAGGGTGGTCTCTGACTTTTGCACAGTACTATATATATGAATAAATGGATAAAAATAGTAGTCCTGATGTGAAAGAATATAAAGGCAAAAAATGTACACAGAGAAAAAAGGAATAGATGAGAGAGAGAGAGAGATGCTGACAGGTTCTCACGTTTTGCAGCTTGTGCTAATTTTCTCTGACTGGCTCGGTCCACAGTTGAGTAATTATTGTTTATACATCTCTGTGGCTGCTCTCTGATCAGCGTGGAGTCTGTAAGCATCGGCACAGTCAGCGTCTCTACTGAGTGCACTGATGTCTTACTTCATTAAAAATGGACAGAAGTACTTTGCAAAGCCAACAACAATAACAACATTAGCAGCTATCTCGAAGCTTGAATTTTGCTCATACTTTTTGTCCAGTTTTATAGATGTAATACAGTGTCAGCTACTTCAGACCTAAGCAGAAACTACTCAGTATGAACATAAAATGAATTAATATGTTAATATGTACAAAAAATGACAAAATTTAGGCTTCCAATTTCTGCTAATGCTGTTTTCAACTACAGACACGTAGCGTTACTGTCAGAAGAAAACCTCGTATCTCCATCATGTTTTTCAGTTTTTGACATAATCATTGTGTGTAAATTTCATGATGAATGGACCAAAAAAACAGCCAGAAATTACTTGGAAAGATGTCTGGTTTCTTACATTAAATATAAAGCATGTTTATTCCTTCTACTGTAAAATTACCATTTTGGAGATACGAGGTTTTATTCCGACAGCAGTGATATTTATGGAAGTCAGTTAAAGATTGATTAACAATTCAAGGTGGTTTAAGGTAAGTTTGTGATGATTTATGCAGTTAGCACTGTGCTAATTGGTGGGGTATGAGCTTCCATTACTTGTTAGCTACGTTAGCCTCACAGCTCCAGTAAAAAACTAATGAAGCAAATTTCCGACACCAAACATTTTTTGCTGAACCAAACCCTTCACACTCAACCAAGTAGGCATCATATCTGTTGGTTCCTACAGTCATTGCTTTGGAGCATCCAAGTGTTTCATTTATTTGATGAAGTTCTTGTCAAACAGTGAGCAGTTCTGCTGGTCAAGACTAGAGCAGGATCTCCAACATTATGGAACAGCTATGATACCAGCCGACACAAATGCATTGATTTAAACATTAGTTGTCAGCTGATGGTTTGCTTCACTGTCAATGAACTTTAACATGAACTTTTGTAGTTTAAAGGAGCCGTTAACCCCTTAACCCTTTAAAATCCCAGGCTTATTACATTGTAAGGCTTATTATTCAGTGTCTACATGGACTGTGATGTAAACTGGCTGCGTTATTATTATGTTATAGAAGGAATGTTCAAAGAAATAATAGTATTACCTGAACAGTCTTAATAACAGAACAGTAAGGTTATAGTTTAAGGTTTTAATAGTTTAAAGTTTAAATAGCCTTGTAACCATTTTTCAGTTTGCCGTATTGCCCACTTTTCAATTAATAGCTGTTTAAAGTCTGAATAATTGTGTAAACCATTATTTTGCCTTTTTTAATACACTTTTGGAACATTTTACTTTTCACAGTAGGTGTGACAGGGCCGTTTGCTAATAAGTTCCAGATTTTAAAATGGAAAACCTTTTTCAGAATAAAGACAGAATAAACCTTTATTTCTTTTAGTAACAGTGATGAAGTTAATCTTCGTGTTTCCATTTAGAGAAAGAAATGGTGTCGTTTTAAGGGAAATTTGATCACACGCTTTTATTAGTTGTGCTTATTAGTCACTGCTCTAAACATGTTATCCTACAGTCTGCGCAGTGTTTCAGTTTTATTAAAAGTGCTCTGCACTTTGTTACTAAATGGACACTTTATGGTCGGCCCTCGTAGCGTAATTACGCCGGCTCCACAACCAGCCGAACGCTGCTAATGTCCTGGTAATGAGAATGGCTCGGCCTGCGGAAAAGCCGGCCTCAGATGGCCAGATGTATGAGTATTAAAAGCTGTGGTGTCTCTGGATATCCTCTTTCTCAGAAGGGCCCATAAGCAGGGTTTTATGGGCCGGCAAAGAGGGAAGCCGGCAGCCCCTTTCAACCGGACTAAGGAGGGGATGTTAGCCTACAGACGCTCAGGAAGATCTGAGTAATGCACTCTCTCACACACACTTTGGCCTTTCAGTCTGTGCGTCATGAATGTTCTTCATGGATGTGGCTTCCAAACTTGGTACTGGACAGGGGAACCTTTATTGGGGAACATTAAAAATACAGTATATTGCAACATCGTTACCATTAAAGGTAACTGATTACATTGCAGCGTTACTGCCATTAAAAGTAACTTGTTATGTCACTGCCATTAGAAATAACTCATTACATTACCAGGTAATTACCATAAAAGCAACTAAATACATAACGGTATTACTGCTATTAAAATAACTTGTTACAACAATGGTTTCATTCAAAGTTACCTTTTTTCCGTTACAACATTGATGTTATTAAAGGTAACTTGAAGGATTATGACGTTACTACCATTAAAAGAAACTGGTTACGTTGTAATGTTACGTCTGTTAAAAGTAACTTGTTTATGTTACTATCATTAAAAGTAACTTGATACTTTGCATCACTGCCATTAAGAGGAACTTGTTGCATTACAACATTACTAACAAAAGTAAGTTAAAAGTAAGTTGATGTTTAACAACGTTACTACCGTTAAAAGTTGCCCTACTATGTTACTAAGTACCTCATTACATTACATCACTGCCATTAAGATGAAATTGTTACATTTCAACATTCTTGCCTGTGAAGTTGGTTGTTCATTACAATATCACTACATTTAGAAGTAAAAAATAAGTTGAGTTCCAGTGAATCATGTATTCTTACTGCTTAATAAATGCATTCATAAGGCATTATATGACATACATAATACATTATAATACCAAGCATATGATTACATGCATAGCACATTATACATAATGCATTATAATATCTGTTCAGTTACCAGTTAGCTAAATTACTCAAATTCACAAATCAAATTCAAATTCATGCTACAAATATTTTTTTTATTTTTATTTATTTATAATGATAGCAATTTTTAATTGCTTAATAGTGTTTGTGTTATGCCTGTAATTATACATACTCATAAGCAGCTATACAGGCTTATGCCAGGCAATATAAGGTATTAAGTATGCCATAAAAGCCTTATAAATGCATTTTTAAAGCATTGTGAATGCAGGATTTCTAAGAAGTGTTTACCCTAACTTGTTGCGTTGTGACGTAACTGCCATTAAAAGTAACCGTGCAACACTGATATCATTAAAAATATTTCTGTTGACCAAACTAGTACATTCACTACATTACAGCAGTGGGTTACCTGCAAAATACTTCATAAACTGCTTCTGTTTTTAACTTAAGTTACTTTAAGTTTCCCCTTTAAACTCAGGCCCCTTCAGCTGACACAAGCTTTTTTCCCCCCAGTTACACCATTTGTAATTCATTTGTAATATTTTAGGTACAGTGTGATGTATCTACCCCCCCAAGTGAGATGACAGTGGTTGTGTGAAACGTCTCTTGTCACAACAAGGACATAATAACAATAAATGGCTAAGTAGCTGAGTAACTGACATCACAGAAGAAAGTGAATTCAAAATGGGCTACACACTCAAAAATCTTGTTCTTCTGGAGTTTTTTAGTAAAGAACACTTAAGAAACCCTTTGCATGATTAAAATGTTCTATGCATCGTGAAAGGGTTCTTCAGAATGAGCTGTAGATGGTTCTATACAGCACCAAAATGGGTTTTTCTATTGTTACGATGTCAAGCTTGTAATAATAGAAAACACTTTTCAGAAAGGTTCTATATAGAACTGTCTACAACAAGTTCCCCGTCAATCTGAAGAACCCTCTCACCATGCAGTGAACCCTTTGATCATGCAAAGGATTCTTTGAGTGTTCACAGTGCTATATAGAACCATTTTCTTTACTAAATAACCCTTGGAGAACCATCACTTTTAAGTGTGTACTTCTCTCTTTACCTGGACTGTATGAATACACAGTATAAGACATTTTTCCCAGATATGAGCCCTTTAATATTGAATTTTATCAATATCATACAGCTCAATTTGGAACCTTTAGATTTGGAGAGCGTTGCTAGCTTTCTGTCTCTTTTGGCTTGGTGGGAATCGAGTTAGTTGGAGCTTTCTGGCCTTCTGAGTTCATTTCCTGAGGTGTTCTGCACTTCTGCTGTCTAATTGACTCGGATGTGTTTCTGTGAAATTGACACAGCACGCCTTTATAGGCCAATCAGTGCGACTCTGTTTGGTCTGTCGTGATGCTGTAGACGTTTAAGCGCAATTTCGGTTGTTTAGTTCTTGTTGTGTGCGAGCAGTTTTCATGCTGTTTGTCTGCAGTCGCATTTGATGAATCACATCTGCAGACGATCTCTCTGACGGAGAGGTTTGTGTACGGTCTGCCCAGTATTGGATCTGTTGTGATATTGGCCTTTGCAACACTGAGATCACAGAAGGCTGCAATATGCCAATGAGACTTCCAACCAATCAGTGTCTGTGTTTACATGCAGAAATTTTTGCCAATCCGATTGAATACATTCTGATTATAGATTAAGACTGAGGTGTTTATATCACACTCTACTCAACTATCTGATGAAAAATCTCCATATACATGCTCACTACAAGTAATCAGATCCAAAATTACACACATGTGTAGAGAACCACTTAGTGTAGACGTTACCATGACAACCAGCATCACGTGAGTCCAGTCAGAGTGAGACGAGCAGCAGTGAGCAGCGCTTGTGTTTTTAATTGCTTTAAAATGATGTCAGACTCAGGAAAACGTCCTTCACATGTCCTTATTAAAGAAGGCTGAGAGGAAGACGTCGTGTTCTGAGACACATAAGCTGGACGTCCATCCCACCGCCGTCTTTTAAAGCCCAGAGCATAAACTTTGTCTCCTCTGCAGACCAGTTTCTGCTCCGCCATGTTGAACATTATAAACTTTCACTATGACGTGATGCACATGATCAGAATGGACTTAAACTTTACGATAGGGAATGTAATCAAGTGTTTACACGGATATTATTCTTCTATTTAACGGATTATTTACAAGATCACCCACCTCGTTCAGTCAGATAGAAATTGTATTCCAAACGGCCTCAATCGGACTAGTCTATTCCGATTGAGGTGTTTACATCTTCTATTCCTATTGAGCTTTTAGTCAGATTATCAACAGATTATTCAGCTGAATGTAAACGTGGCTAGTGCTTTTTTCCTTGACCAATCATATCACCAGATGTGTTTCTGTAGGTATTTTGATGAATTGAGCCATTTATGTAATCCAGAAAAGTTATCATTTTGGCCAAAATCATGCAAACAAGAATTTAAAGTGCCAATATCATGAAAAAACAAACTTGCATCCTTTTGTTTTCCAAATAAGAGTTTAATGTAGTACGTAAATTTCACTTTGTAGTTCATACAATCTTTATATGAAAACTATCCTGCATAAGAAAAGCTAGTTTTGTGTTCATTGTTTTTGTGATCCCACAAAAACCAATACATGCATTAATATCCGCCTATTCAGCCTACATCAGTTTAGCCCCACCCACTCGCGCTGAAGACATAGAGTGTTTTAGGCTGGATTGCATTTTGAATGAGGCAGCCTTTCAAAACAGACCTCATTTACATGCAAACAAAACCAGCCTGTTTAATTCTGAGGGATAAAGAGGGGTTAGAAAATAGCCGTGTAGAAATGAATTATACGTAAACCAACACAAACATCATACAGTACTGTGCAAAAGTCAGAGACCACCTTCATTTGTGTTATTTCTAGTCAAAACAGTCATTAAGCATCAAGGGAAAGAAAACACATTTACCGAATCCTCAACAACTAATTATAATATGAGATGTTTGAGTGTTCATTGCGTCACTCTTTGCCTTTATTACAGCTCCCATTCTCTTCAGGAGACTCACTTTCAGTTCCTCAAAGAATCTGCAGACTCATCTCCAAAGTTCAGTCTTAGAAGCTGGTTGATCATTTTCTGAAGTAATCAAACACATTCAGTGATGTTGAGATCTGGACTCTGGGGTGGTCAGTCCATTGTTCAGCTTCTTTGTTTGATGTGTCCGTCTCCTTTTCTCAGTGAGGTTCTTCTTGACAGCTACACATCCTTTCAGACCCACAGCGCTGAGTCGTCTTCTCACAGTGGAAGGATGGACAGAAACACCCGTGGATGTTTTCAGATCTGAAGCAGCTTGATTTTCTCCTCTCTCTCAAAGATGAAAGCTTTAAGTGCTGTTTATCTGATGGGGGCAGTTTTAGTGTCGACCAGGTCTTCCAGGTGGTTGTTGGGAGCCTCATTTTCTCTGTAGCTTTTAATCAGATTCCAGTTTTGGAAACTCCTGTTGTTTTTATGTTTCTCCTTGCTCATGCAATTGTTATCTTATATCTGATCTCCTTAGAAATATCTGGGTTTTTTTGAATGAGTAAATTATAGAAATAACTGACTACAGGGCGTCTCGCAGTATGTAGTAATATAATCACAATACGGGTATTTTGTCCACATTGCGCAGCTGCAGTGAGTGTGTGCTCTAGCGTCTGGACTGATGAGCTGCTGTGAAGTACCTGATTGATTTTCAGAAGCTTGTGTTTGTGGTGTCGCAGTAATGAGCTCGTCCTGTCCTCACTTGTTAGCCGTGTTTACACACTCTGTGTGCGTTTGTGGCAGTTTTTATGTTTCAGTTTGTCTTCGAATTACAGAGTCTATATTATTTACCTAACCCCTAGATAAACAAGCTGGAGCATCACTAAATAGTACTGACCCTCTCTCTCTCTCTCTCTCTCTCTCTCTCTCTCTCTCTCTCTCTCTCTCTCTCTCTCTCTCTCTCTCTCTGATAGAGCAGATGTTGGCGGGTTTTGGAATGGTAATGTTTGTGCCATGCTTTAAGCCCCCCCCCTCGCTCCTCTGTACGCCCGCCAGCCGCTTCGCTCTCTCTCCTTTTCTTCTCTATTCCCTCGCTTGCTCTTTTTTTTCCACCGAGGTCTCCGGAGATCCCTAAATCCTCACTCGGCCGCAAGGGTGTGTGTGTGTGTGTGTGTGTTGATGGACTCCGGGAGAGTGTGTGTGGAGCAGATCATCCCGCGTAAGCTGCTCAGGGCCTTTTGTGGAGGGGCCCCGGCAGCCCTGTAATGAGCTCTCAAGCTCTCTCGCTCTCTCTTGCTCTCTCTCTCTCAAGCCCTAACCCCCCCTCTAGTGGTCCTGTGTGAAAGGTGAAAGCATTGTGGTGATATGTTTATGGGTCACTTCCTATTTGGCCTTCTTTGTGCAGGCGTTTGTGTGTTCACCAACATGCAGACCCCTATGCTAACGCAAATGTACGATCACCCACCCTCGGTCAGATATAGTCGTATGGAGAAGTTTGAACAGTCCTGGTCAGATTACATGTTTTGTTGATTTTCGAAGTGTCAAGTTATCACATCTTCTAAATATGACACTTTTGAGTCATTTTTTATGCTGAGTTTAACATATTGGGACAAAATAAAACGTTTTATGCTTTATTTTTCCCAGTATGTTAAATTCAGTAAATAAACTGTAGTTGAAGATGAAAATGTGCAGAACTGTGTTCTCTCTAGAGGATATGTCAACTATTTTCACTTAGAGGATCATCAGAACTGCCCTGTGATGGACTGGTGACCTGTCTAGGGTGTCACGTGCCTTCCGCCCAGTGAGCTGGGATAGGCTCCAGCATCCCTGTGACCCAGGAGGACAAGTGGCTTAGATGAAATCATCATAACATGAAATTTGGCCAGGAGCACGCAAACTTTTGCCACTTCAGCCTACAGCAGTTTAGCCCTGCCCACTCATGCTAAAGTTATAAGGAGTGTTTGAGCCTGAGCTGCTTTTCAGGAGCCAATCAGAGCGAAGGACATTTACATATTGCTGCTGTTGGAAAACAAAACCTTCTATCTCTAAAATTATGACTTCACAGGAGAAAAAACAAACTTTATTTTTTGGGCCGTTTCTTTGTGTCCATTCATCATGTAAAAGACAACAGGTATTTATAAATTATGTAAAAATTTGAAAAACAGCTGGTTGGCTCTAGTCTGCAGATTTGTGGGTCAGAATCGACAGTTGGAGAGACAATCGATTCGCGTTTGAGGGGCGCACACTCAGATTTTTGGACTCCTGATCGCGTTTTAGACCAGTCAGAGTTTATCAAACATGTTTGATTTTTTTTTTCTTGTGTAAACTGGTCAACGACTAAATCTGAACAGATTCCTGCAACAGCCAATGAAAACTGAGAGCGCAAAAGAAGGAAATACAGCAAGTAAACAAAGAAAAATGTCGAAAAGTCACTCATGTTTGTTTATTTGGGTCTCCTAGTAACGGGAGAACGCGAGAGTTTGCGAGAGTTCGCATGAGTTTGCGTGAGTTCGCATGAGTTCAGTGAGCTCCGTTCGGTTCAGCAGCTGCTGAAAAGTCAAGTAGTGTGTGATCCCTAAACGTTTAGTGTGTGATCCCCAATATTTCAGTCGCACAGAAAAATCGAGACGCCCAGTCTTTATAATCTGTTCAGACTTTAAGAGTCGTGTAGTGAACCCAAGGCTTTAAAAGTACAGTAACAAACAGCCTGTTTAATTCTAAGCAGTAAAAAGAGGCTGGAAAACGGTCATGTGGAAATGAATTATGACTCTGTCTGCATAAACTCACACAAATAGCACAAATGTACCTCATGAGGGAGGAAAAAAAAAGACAACAAGAAAAGGGAAATGGCCTTCTTAAATTGACACTTTTTATTGATTCTCAGAGTGTCGGTAGCTGTGAAATGTAATGACACGGTTAAATTGGGGCTGTGTATGTATGTGTTCTGTACCACTCTGTGCTTTCTTTCATCATTTGTGAGACAGTTTCCTCAGTTCCAGTGTGGAATTAAACTAAAATAAACTGGCCTCGTGGTTGTCCACTCCCTCTTCTCGTCTGACTGAAACTGCCACTTACACAACTGCCACAGGTCAGAGGTCATCAAAACAAAAGAGCAGGCCTTCAGTAAAGGGAGCTGTGCACGCGTGTTCTTTACACAGTGTCCAGAACTCTTGAGTCTGATATCAAATACCAGCGCGCTGACGCAGTGTGTGTGAGACGTTTTAATGGTTGTTTCATGGTTATTGTAGTTGTTATTGTACAGTTATTCCCCCCGGTGAGGGAAGGTGGAGTGGGGGGGGGGTACTTTAGTATGTTAGTGATGTAGATTTTTGGAAAACTCATTGCAGACAGCTCTGCGTGTGTGTGTGTGTGTGTGTGTGTGTGTGTGTGTGTGAAGAGTTTCTTTCCAAAATGCACACTGGACAATTTTCGATATTTTTTTTTTTTCAACATGTATAAAGGCTGTGTTATAATTACACTGCTTTTATTAGAGAGATAAAAAAAAGCTTGCCATATCCAAAATTATTACTAATAGTATACAGCGTTTTAGAATGAAACTCTTCATATTTCGCTGCTGACAAAAGAAAGTCTTGTATTTTCATTTTTGTTGTTTTTCAGTTTTTTAAATAATATGAAAATGCCTGTTATTCTTTACATTGTTTGTAAATTTCATGAAGAATGGATCAAAAGAAACGGCCCAAAATGACTTGGAAAAAACTCTAGTTCCATTGACTTACAGTAAAGTGTGTTTTTCTTTCTCCAGTATAGTTATCATTTTGAAGATAAGATATATATATATATATATATATATATATATATATATATATATATATATATAGGTATGTATAGCACATACAACTACACTAAATATAGTATGTAAAAGATATTCAAATGACCTTGTGTCCTGATATTGTACAAAAACCAGTGTGTGTGTGTGTGTGTGTGTGTTGGGGTCTAATTCTAGTGCAGTAAACGGGAGCATTAAGACCCCCGGCCCCAGCAGGAGGCCATTCACTCCACCAACAGCCCGCAACATCTGTGAGCTCAGCAGACCACATACATGGAAGGTGTCACCCCCCCACCCCCCAACCCACACACACCCACACACACCCACACACACAGTGGTACTGCACTGACACTGACAGACAGCATTCATATGGAGCAAAGAGAGAGCTTAAACAAGACTCTCTGTCTGTCTCTCATTATCACAGTACTGGATTTTGAAATGCTGATTGGTTGTTATGTTTACTCGCTTATTTTAAATTACTCAGTTTAAAAGATAAATTTAATAAATTTAAGATAAATTTAAACAATTAAAGTTGACCTCTGATGTATCAGTAATGATTAGCTGTTAGTTTGCATGATGACTCACACTTTTAATTACTATTATTAGCGCTTATTATTCATTTTGTTTAATCAGAGTAACGATAAAGCACCACTCATGTTCCTGTTCGTCCGTGTTCTTGTTCAGAAAGGCAGCCTGACACAAACTGGATAAACATCTCTGAGTTTTTGGCTTTATTAGATCACATTCTTCACACCAGCATGGATAAAATGTCAGATATAGACACTTTTTCATGACGACTTTAAGTTAAATTAAATTTATATTAATCAAGTATTTTTTAAGCTATACCAACAAAGTATTTTGCAGTATGGGAAAAATTAACAAGTTACATGTTTGGACCCTTTTGTGTTCAAGACTCTATACAGTCATGTGCAAAAGTTTGGGCACCCCTAGTCAAGTCCCATCCTCTACTTCTGCACATTTTAATGCACAGTTATTGTTTATTTGCTAAATTTAATGTATTGAAAAAAACATTAAATTTCACTTGTGCAAAAGTTATGGCCTATTTTAGATTTTATTTTTTATGTTTAATTGTTTGCAATGGATTAAATTCAGCAAATAAATAGAAATTGTGCATTAAAATGCGCAGAAAATGCCGTGTTTAAGTGTGCTGTCTGTAGAGGATGTCATTTAACTTGCATAAACTGTGATGAAACAGTATGTAAAGCTGCTAGTCTGGTCAGTAAGCATTCACCTGTTTAAGGATAATAACATTAGAATTGACAGTTACCATCATTAACACCTGGTCCAGCTAATCAGTCCTTCATTAAACTGAATCAGGTGCTGCTGATGGAACTGAACAAATCCATGAAGACGTCAGGAACCAGACCTGTGTTCTTCTACCTCTTCTTCAAATTAATATTAGAAATCTGTAGTTGTATTTTACTATATTTTGATTTATTTCTATTTATTATAATGTTATACAGGGTTTTAATGGCATAAAAACTCTTCTTGCCCAGATAAACAGATTTTTAACAGTTTATTCGGGTGCCTAAAGCTTTTACACTGTACTGTATATAATACACAAAGAACTTGGGTCAAAAAAAGCTGCATAATCGTTAACCCAGTTTTTTTCTTTACAATATACAGGAATATAATCACATATATCACTTATAACATAATGTAATGCTTTGCCCAGCCTTAATTTCATTCCTCTGTATAATCTGACGCTGGCACTGCCGCTCTCTCTCCACTCCACTCATCTGAAACTCTGTTTTTAATTGTGTTCCTCCTCTCAGACACCCCCTCAGTTTCCTCTGAATGAATATGTAGCACATACGCAGTGTGACAGCAGTGCGAGTCGCGATCCTCCAGCATCGCTAATCTGTATAGTGTCACCGTGTACCATGAATATAATACACCCACTCTGTTTTTCAGGACACATCCTTCATTTTCATCTTCATTTTCCTGCTCAAATGATTCACTCTATTGTCTGATTACGCTCTCTCTTTCCAAACGTCTCCTGTTTTAAGATCTCTTCGCTGCCCTCATTTAAGGCTTGGCGTCAGAACAAGCGTTTGCTTAAGTTAGAAACTCTGAAAGTTTTATTTTAAGCTTGAGTGTCTGAGTTTAATGCCTTTTTTAAAGACTTGCTTTATTATTTTTAAATTTGATTAAATATTTATGGCTTGTTTTGTGCTCTGGTCAAACTGTTCTCTATAAAAAATAAAAATAATAACATACTTTTAATGCGTTTAAGTTCAAAGTGCTTTACAGTGCAGTGTTATCAACTAGGACAGAAACAGTAGGGCAAGAAATAAAACACAAATAAGAAAAAATAAGAAAAATGCAACAAATAAAAAACAATTATACCACCCTTTTTATAAGGTATAATTTTAATAATTAATAAATCTGTCGATTGCTGCTTCAACTAAAAATATAAATATGCCATGTGCTATAAATCATGCCAAACTGTTTTGATAATCAATTAATCTGTCACTTAATGCTCTAATTAATCAGGTGTTTTTTGTAATAAAAGATGAATTACAAAGTATATATATTTTACCATCCTACACAATATTTACATACAGTAAAACATAAAATCTACATAAAATAAAAGTGCAAAAGTAATGTTAAAGTGCCAGTAAAAGTTAAAAATGAATAAATATGTGTTTATTTATGTTTTTAAATCAGTAATAGGGAAGCCTGATGAATATTCAGTAGTAATGTGTCTGTTTGTAAGTGGCACCAAACACAAACACCCTTCTGTGTTCGTCCGTAAACAGGCCTACAAACTTAACCCACCCCGTCTGTAAAGGTGGGATTCCCGGGTCTGGTTAAAGGTAGGCTAATGGCGGAGAGGCGCTCTGTAATCTGCGGCCTGCGCCCATTGATCAGCAGGATTTATGCGCCATTACCTCACTGTTCCAGTCAACAGTCGTAATTATACCCTTCAAAGGTAGCTCTCCAGACCCCAAAATACCTGAGTAAGCTCTTATCACTGACCTCAGTTCAGTCACTTAGCCATATTAGCCGCAGCATGACTGATGTCCCAGTCAGAAGCTGAGGAGATGGACGCTGGTTCTTGTCCGGTATGGAAGAAGCCGGCTAGCCCAAAGCTTTATAAACAGGGTTCATGTCCGATTGACTCACACCAATGTTTTATGAGTCTGAAAGTCTATAGAACCCAATATATCCCAGCTCCGCTCGCAAGCTGACCGCTTTAGTGGTTTCCCAGACGTCTGATCAGACTGAGGTCTCTATGAGCGCTACAGCTAGTGACTACTTTGATAAGTGATTCATCTGCCAGTTTATTATATTTTCTTATTCTGAAGACAGAAAATTTTCAGTATTACATGTTTTATAATCTTGTGCTAAGTTCTCTCAAGAACCTATGAATGTGCTGTGTGCTACAGTTATTAATGCCAGGCTACAGCTGACTGTTTAATCTGATTGATCTGTCAATCATGACTAGATTTAAAAAAAAAAAAACATTTTTCAGCATTTTATATTTTATCATCTTGCCCAAAGCTGAAAATATTTCAGTGCGCTATTTATGCTATAAACGATGCTGAAACAAGCGATTATTTAATCGATTAATCTGTTGATGACTCCACAATTAATTTGATTTTCCGTACTATACATTTTATTGTCTTTCACAAACTTGTCTTAGGTAAAAATAAACATGCCAAATTTTTTTGTTTGTTTGTTTGTTTTTTGTAATGAAAGATAAATCAGAAATGAAACATTTTATCATCTTACACACAATTCTTAAAATTCTTTTGAGTATTTATACTATAAATCATGCTGCAAATAGCAACTGTTTTGAAAGTCGATTAATCTGTTGATTACTGCTCCCATTAATCAGATGTTTTGTTTTTATTGAAAGACAAATCGCAAATGAAACATTTTATCATCTTACACTAATTCTCAAAACTCAAATCCTTTTCTTATCAAAGTATAAATGCTTACGGTGTATTTTTGTAAATAACAGCTGCTCTTGTTTTGGCATTTACTGCTCAGATAATGTGAAAAAGCACATTTTCCATTGTTATACTTTATTATCTTGAGCAAAGCTCTTAAGAAAGTGTGAACGCTCATTCTATAAATCATATGTGGAAAAATACCTCCTTAAAGACGTCAGCGCTTCAACGGTGTCAGGGACTATCCTTTTTGGCGTGACACAAGTTGGTGAGCACCTCAGAAGTTGTAGCTCTTGTTCCTCCAAAGAGTTTTCTTTGCGTCAACATATTTTCTGCTTTGGAGACACTGGGACCGTTTTCTTACATTGCATCATGTGTGCATCATGACATTTATGAGAACTGGTGGAAAATGATGTTTGTCTTAAAACTGGTCTTTTCTAAAGAGATGATAATGCACTCCTGGAAATGAGTGTTGGTATTCCAAAGTAATACTCTTGGCTCAAACCAGAAAACTTATCAAAGCTGGAATTTCCTGTACTCATTTCTTGTTTTTTTGTGTTTTTGGTTTGGTTTCTTCTACGAGATCATGCAGCATAGTCATTCTAATGTACAACGCAAATTCAGCTTGTTTACTGTCTTATTAAAACGCTACAATGTAAAGTTCGTCAGTTATTTAGATGACTTCACGAGCTTTATCTTCACTCTTGAACTTGAACCATGTCCAAACGTTTGTGGACACTAACATTTCTTTTGAAATGGAGGGTATTAATAGTGAGTTTGTCCCCCTTTGCTGCAGTAACAGCCTCTACTATTCTGGGAAGGCTCTAGATGTTGAACATTGCTGTGAGGATTTGATTGAGCATTAGTGAGGTCAGGAACTGATGGTGGTGGTCAGTTCTGGATCACTCCAGCTCACCCCAAAGGTATGGGATGGAGCTCAATCACTCCAGAGAACACAGTTCCACTGCTCCACAGCCCAATGCTGGGGGGCTTTATACTCCTCTAGCCCACGCTTGGCATTGGGCATGGAGACCTTATGCTCATGTGCAGCTGCTCGAGAGCATCCCACTCTATTGATTAGTGCTTTTGGTGATGGAAGGGGGTATATTTACTGACCACATCAGATTGCAGACTAATCTAGAAGCGCTGATGTTAATCACATGCGTACAGCATGATTCAGACAATTTGGTATTGAATGATATGAATTTTTTATGCTTGGTAGCAGGGACACACTGAAACTTCAGCCACTGAAAAGAGAAAAAGAGACAAAATGGCTGGATGTTTTGAAGATTAAAGCAGAAAGGAGAGTCCCCGTGAGTGCACTGCCAACAGCATCTGTACAAACGACAGAGCAAATAACTAAAAAAAAAATTGATTTTCAGACAAGAATTTTTATTAACCCTCTATTGCACAATGTTGCCTCAAGGCAGCAAACTCATTTTCCTCACTTTACTATGAAATTATACATATTTAAAGACAACAGTAGGGTTAACGATAAAGGGAAGAGTTGGAGTAAGTCAATAAAAGGCATGTACTTGGTCATATTACCTCTTAGTGCGCACACATCTTCCCATTGTCGCACAATGTTGCCTCAAGGCAACAAACGCCAAAAGGACCCCTGGATGCATTATTTCTTTTGAATATTTTTTAATTTAATAATCGGGTCTAAAAAAATAAACAAAACAAATCAAGGACCGTTTTATGCAAGAAAAGTGTTTGAAAATATATATATATATATATATATAGTATATATATATATATATATATATTAATTGCTCTTATAATGTTTGCAGTACAGGGTTAAATTTCAATACCCAGATCTAGGGATTACACAGCTGTATGTGCCTCGATTGAATGCCTGTGGCACCTTAAAGTAGCTGAATTCACTCATTAGAAGGTCTTGCTGCTTATGTCAGTATAATTGAAGCTAAAAACGACAGTGAGAAACTTTAGTAACGCAAGGTGAGGCGCGTGTTGGTAAATTCACTTCTTCTTCCAAGGTTTGTGCTGTTTTTCATCAGCCTGAGCTCTTTGTTTATTACTCTCATCTGCTGTGAATGTGTACGTAGAAGAGAGCCGAGGATGAAGAGCGGTTCTTTACGAGAGCGAGGTGAGTGAAATTGAGTGCGGCGAGGGAGTTGGCC
This sequence comes from Colossoma macropomum, assembly GCF_904425465.1. Lineage (NCBI taxonomy): Eukaryota > Metazoa > Chordata > Actinopteri > Characiformes > Serrasalmidae > Colossoma > Colossoma macropomum. The sequence continues at coordinate 9,521,640 of NW_023494807.1, read as the reverse complement.
GCAGCGGCGGAGAGGTTGTTAAAACGCTTTGCTGAGAAGGAGCGCGGTGCTGGCTGCTTCTACTGCTGGCAGATTTCAAACAGCATCTGGTGGGCTCTTGAAACAGAACCTTGTGAGTATGTTCAAATCCAAACGGAATAATTTCAGCCCCCCCGATACACACACTCCTCTTCTCATTTTCTCCCCTTCTCATTGCTGTTGGTATTTAGAACCACATGGCGATCTCTCTCTCTCTCTCTCTCTCTCTCTCTCTCTCTCTTTCTTTCTCTCTCTTTCTCTCTCCCTCTCTCCATCTTCCAGCCTCAATATGTACAAATTACCATACCAGGAAAAAAAAAGAAGAATATTTTTAATTTGCTGCTTTCCATAATTTTCCCAACATATGGTATAAATGATTTTGATGCAAATGTATGCGCTAATTATTTGCAGACGAAACCTCAAACAGACTCGCCATTGAAGTGGAATGAAAGCAAATTTGCAATCACCTTAAATTTTGCTAACCATTTACTGTTAAGTAAACTTTGCTAAGTAATTTAATTACCTTGGCCCGCTGGCTGGAGCTTGGGGCTGAGAGAGAGAGAGAGAGAGAGAGAGACTGTGTATAGTCAGTGCGTCCCCATGTGGATTTGCCCATTGAGAGAAAAGAAATGTTCAGAGTTTTTCGAGAACGTTGGTTCTGCTGGAACATTTATATGAGTTCTCTCGTTGAAACCTTTATTGTTTTAACCTAATTAGAAGCAATACAGTCAAATATCAGGTTCAGGTACTGAGGGCTGCTTATCCAAGTCAAGAAATTAGGACTTTTTTTGTATGACCCAGTTTTATCCAGTGTTGTTGTGGTGTCCGGATAGGTGGGTATATTGTGCTTTGTTAAGGGACCCCCACTCCAGCATATGCACATCCATCCACACACTGTGACCACTCACCATTTCCCTATACACTTCATAACTAAAGCAGCTAAATCTGGATTTAAAGACTTGGGTAAAGCAATAATGTCTATAAAAAGTTACTCTAAATGCAATATATGATGTTAGAATGCTATGAAAACAACATTTAGTAATTCTGTATTCACTCATACATTATATAGTCAAAACTGATTTATCTGGCTGCAACATGGCTGTGTTATTATCTTAGTCATTAACTAGTTTTATTCCACCTAAATAAAAACTTTGAATGAATGATTCTTATAACCAATGTAATTATTTGAGTTGAATAAAACTAGTTCAGTTGCCTGTTACTACATTAAGTATTTTTTTAGGCTGATCTGACGAGCCATTTTTTACAGTGTAAATTCAAATATTTACACTGTGCTTTGCAAATGTGCTTTGACATGATCACTGAATTCCAACACTGCTGCCAGGTATAAGTTAGCTGCTAGCTAATTAGTTAGATTCATTTTTAGCTAGTTATATTAAATTTATCCGTGATTATCAAGTCACAATATGTCTAACACACTTTAATAGCTAGCACAAAGTCTTATGTTAAATGCTGTGGATTTCAAACAAGCATGACTTTCATCAACGCATTTAAATAAGTTTGGTGCACTTGAATTCTAAATGGGTTTGAGTTTATACAACTTGCATCAATAAGTCAAGTCAACTTAAATTAACTGGGGATACTAAGTGTTATTTGCTGTACCATAATGAAATAAGTTGGCGCACTTGAGTTAAAACTTGTTTTTTTAAGTTTTTGTAACTTTGCAAAAAAGTTCTTAAAATATGGGTATACATGTGTAATATTTACAATAAAATAAAAATAATTTAAAAAACTGCTCTCATAAAGATGCACACTGTGTATCACTTCATACTATTTGGCCTGGAGTTGAGAATTTACTGCAGAACACGGAGACGTTTAAAAAGAGCTACTCCAACATAAAATACTGCACAGAACATCCTATTAGAACCTATACCAACATAAAAATGCCAAATACAGAGCTGTATCATATATTCACCATGAACGTGCCACAGCAATCATCATATAACAGCACTTAATGTGGAAAACCTCATTAGCAGCTTCTGTTGATCACAGAACATTTACAACAAGAATGCTAAGTTCTGCTAGCAGGAGTATGAGATTTTCCATTACATGTTAGCATCAAGCTAACAATGGTGGCATTTCCCTTCTTTAAGTTGTGTCAAATGTGAATTTTTGCCTTTTTGAGGGCGAGAAAGTTCTCTGTCTGCTCTTCCTTCTGCCGTGCTGTGGATGCTGTGATTGTTCAGCATAAGCTCCACTCAGAGTAGACAGCGCATGAAATGTGTCTTTGCTCTCCACGGTCAGGGTCCACTTACAGTCCAGCACAGAATACCCAGACTTAAATGTGTCTCTGGCCATGTTTAGATGCATCTACAGTAAATCAATCTCAGATACTACACTAGTAGTACACTTCAATCACATACTGTCGACTCAGGGTTCGATCCCCTGAGCCAACAGTACATGACTGAAGTACCCTTACGCAAGGCACCTAACTCCCAACTTCTCCCCGTGCGCTGTGGATAGGGCTAACCACTGCTCTGGGCAAGTGTGCTCACTGCCTCCTAGTGTGTGTGTGCATTCACTAGTGTGTATGTGGTGTTTCACTGCACAGATGGGTTAAATGTGGAGGTGAAATTTCCCTGTTATGGGACTAATAAGGGTCACTTAAGTTACCTTAACTAGTGGTTGTGGCACATTTTCTTAGAGTGTATGAAAGTAACAAGTGTACTATTGTTGTTGTTTTTTTATATAACAGCTTAATGTTATTTAGAAATTCCAGGAATATAGTAAAAGTCTGTGTATTTAAAAGGACTATTTCCCATTTACACTATATGGCCAAAAGTGTCCAGACCTCTTTGGCCAAGTGAATTCAGCCACTTTAAGGTGCACCTACTGAACTGTGGAGCAGTGGAGCTGTGTTCTCTGGAGAGATGGAGCTCCATCCAATACCTTTGGGGTGAGCTGCAGTGATCTAGAAATGACCATCCAACATCAGTACCTGACCTCACTAATGCTCAATCAAATCCTCACAGCAATGTTCCAACATCTAGTGTAAAGCCTTCCCAGAAGAGTAGAGGCTGTTATTGCAGCAAAGGAGGACAAACTCACTATTAACACCCTTTATTTCAGGAGAAACGCTGGAAGAGCAGGTGCTCCTAGAGGCCAGAGCTGACTGTTTAACCCACCTTAGAACGTCCTTTGGGTACTTCTTTTTGCTAATTCAGTTTGCCATGGGGCAAAGGTCACCTTAAGCAGTTTCCTCAAGTGATTTGTCACGGGACTGGGGGGAGGGGGGTGGGTGTTGGACTATCTATCCACATGCCGCCGTTGACTTTATACCCCCTTAGTTTTGAGGCTCATTAGACCTGCTAACTCAATTGGATCGTCTGCCCTGGTGTCCACCTCCACCCATTAACAGAATATGTTTTTCATTAAACGGCCAAAGAGCATGGTGTGTACAGTCCCATGCTGTTATGGTGCGTGGACAGGGCCACCAGGGCTTTTTGATGGCCGGCCTTGCATGATCAAAACAGACTAGTCCTGCCTTCTCGGGTGCCTTCAGATTGTTGTTGACAGCCTTAACTAGCTCTCCCACTGATTTCAATACTAAATAGGGCTGAAAGTTTGCCGGTAATTGGGAGGTGGGGCTGAAAAAACAGTTTTAGGACACTTTTTTCCCCCCCCACTGTTTTGCCTCGTTCAAGTCGTGGTGCTTTTTTTAATTTATTTTATTTTTTTTCCCCCTCTCATTGGCTCTCCTCCATTTCCACTCATTTAGCCAAAGTTTAAAAAGACTCTCTTTCATACGCTGCCATTACTTACAGTTAGGTCGAGGGGGAGGGGGGGTGGCAGGGATTGGGTGGGGGGATTTAAATTGAAGTAATAAAATTCTCTTTGTTTTAGTTAGTATTGGCCCATTCATCATCACTTTATTTAATACGAGGGAATAATTGTGCCATCCCGGCCCGCTGCTAATGGCTGTATTCGCTCGTGTTTTCTTTGTTGATCGAAATGAATGAAATTAGGATAAACAGCCTCGCTCGTCGTCTGTAATCAAGGCCTGATTAATGGCGCTGGCGTGTCAGCGCCGCTCCTCATTCCAGAACACCTGATATCTTTCCCATAAACAAGCGCCCGCTTGTCTAAATGGAGAGGCGAAATGACGCATTTGATGAGTTTGTGATTGACCCCGTCCCGCGGGCTCCGGCGGCCGCTGACTGATGCTCTGTCAGGGAGGAGGCACGAGGATTTATTAGACGCGCTGATTAATGAGGCGAGCCACCCGGGTCGCCCCGAACTGGATTTTCATAATCGTGCGAGCCGTGCGGAGAGCGTTAGCGAGTGGAGAAAACCGTGCGAAGGAATTAGAGGGAGGAAAAAGTTCAGCACTGGAAGTCGGTGTCATTGATGCTGATAAAGTATCCACTCTGCAGAGACGCAGTACAGCTACAAACAGACTTGCTGAGTTTTCATACTCAAACCTCAGTACATTACTGCTGATGTTCAGGGGGTAACACTACTGTAGGGTGCTGTTCTTAAGCCTACAGAACACCTACATAAGTCGTGTCAACTGACATAACCCTACATAAATGTTTAGAAATGCTTATATCAGTTATAAAGGTTACATTTGCCCATTTTGATCAAAGTTGGCTGGATTAATCGATTAGTTGTCGACTATTAAATTCATCAGCAACTATTTTGGCAATCAACTAATTGGTTTGAGTAATTTTTTTTAAAAAGTAAGTAAAAATTCTGTGACATCAACCTGAACATATTTGGGGTGTGGATTAAAAAAAAAGACATTTGAGGACATCATCTTGGGTTTTGGAAAACATCCACATTTTGATCCACATTTTTCACCATTTTCTGACATATATATATATATATATATATATATATATATATAACAACTACTCTGTTAATCGAAAAAATAATCAACAGATTAATCGACAATGAAAATACTCATTAGTTGCAGCCCTAAAGTAGGCTAAAGCAGATTTAATGACAGATGACGTCTATTGGAGAAAGCATTTATAAACCTTTATGTAGGGTAATGTCAGTTGTCATGACAAGCGTATGCTTATGAATAGCACCCTACAGTGAAATGTTCAGGCTCTGCATTCTCCCTCCGTACTGTGACGTATTCGGGAGTGAAACATTCTATCAGCTCAGCCTTTTCTCTCCATGATATGTGGCGGTGGTGGAAGGAGGAGGTGAAACATGGTATTGTTGGTTAATATTATTTTGTCTCGCCTGATGGTGCCATCAAAAAAATAAGCTGTTTTAGAGGTGGGGCAAAATTACATTGTGGTGGAAGATTTTGATATGATGAATCATGATTAGTATAACCAGGAACATGAACTAACAAGGGTAAAAAAGTTGATTTCTGGAATATACATACTCATGTTTGTCCTGAAAGTCCTGTTAAATGGGATGTGATGCATGAATGGTTGCTAGCTGCAATAAATATACCTACTGTTATCTGTATAACACAGAATTCAGGCTGGCTGGTACGGCTATTTCAGCTGTTTCAGAAATAGGCCATACTTTTGTCCATTTTGTCCAGTAAGATTTTGGACACATTTTTGGACAGATTTTGGAGATTTCAGTTCCGAAAATATTGAATAAAATAAAAACACTGATTGCTGCATATTTTGTGATATTTAAACCCACTTTGTACAAGTTATTGTATTTAAAATGACAAAAATGAGTAATACGGCAACATTTGAATGCTAGTGTGCATCACATAGCTCAAAACAGTAATAGCAGCCATATTGAACAAAGAGATTTGTTTGTAAACATGTTATACATGTCAGAAAATGAATGCTGAAAACTTTTTGTGTTTAGAATTTTTTAAGTGGGTCTGAAATCATGGCTCGATGAAGCTCTGGTGCCGTACTTAGCATGACACCTCCCCTAACACTAACGGTACAAAAGCTACAGCGCTAGCCTCGCTAACTTTAGCTAAGCCAAAGTTGCCTTTAGCCAGCCAGCCTGTTCTAGCCCCTTTGGGCTGTTTGAGCCATGTGAGTGGCCACACTCTGCAAGCCCCGGTTCTCGTTACAGCTCGCAGGCCTTCTGCAGACAGTGCCTGCGTCGCTAACATCAGCTAGGCTAACGGCGCTATCTGTTGTGCAGTACTTTTGAGTAGCCAAGCCTACTCGACTCAAAGACCATGCAAAACAAGCACATGGTGTCTGCGGGCAATGCGTTAGCTGGAATGACCACATATGGAACAGGGCTAACATGCTACAGGCTACTGCTTCTCTGTTAGCTTACGATAGCTATACTTTGCATAAATGAGAAAAAATGGAATTGATTTTTGGGTAGGTCAGTGTCCTCTGGTTTCGAAGTGGATTCTGGCTCTAGTGGCTCAAATATGTATGGCTGTACAGTCCAATAACATTATTTTATAAACTTATATTTTTTTAATCATTAAAATTTGGCTGGGTGGTTAATAACACATTTTTATGTGGTGTGAAGCTCAAAACACATATTTAGTATTGCTTTACACAGATTTTAATGATATTAATATATGCATGCTATGTATGTATATATATATATATATATATATATATATATATATATATATATATATATAAAAAGATCTCTGAACTGAAAATTCTCTGAACTGTCCCTTTAAATACACTGTATGTATGAGTGGGTGCACGTGTTCAGGTTGATGGAGTGAGAAGGCGCATTAGTGCGCTCGCCGCTCGCAGTGCCCCTGATCATTTCGCCGCTCGTTTCTTTCCCCCCTTTTTCCCTTCAAAGTGAATGTTAGTTTGTATTCGATTAGTGGGGGTCATTTTTTAAAATGCAGAAAATACAGGAATAAACTTTGTGCGGTTTATAAATATTTGGACACCTGTCTGCTTTAATATGGAGTTGCCGATCCGCAGAACAGATGGCAAGGATGTGATTTTTTTTTTTCTTTTCTGTAATGGACTTGTAATTGAATGTACATTTGTCTGGCAGCCTCTCAGATTCACTTCTTGCCACATTTATCTCTCTCTACTCTCTCTTTCTTTCTGCTCACACATGTTTCACATTAAGCCGCAGTCACACTAGAAATTTGCAGTTTGTGTCGCCTTCTGAACTGGGCATGATGAGGATTGGAGCTCGGAGATCGCTGACAAAGACATTCCATTTTAGCCTGCTTACATGCTAGCTAACTGTAAACAGTAAAAAGACTAAAGTTAGCACAGTTATAATAAATGATTGTAAAATTGTATGCAAAAGTTTGAACATTGCTGGTCAAATTATGTGTTTTGTTGATTGTGAAATGAAGTTAACACAAAATCTGCAGAAAACAAAATTAGATATGTTTTTTTATTTTTTATTATTATAATTATTTCTGTTCATTTGCTTAAAATGCTCCAACAAATTTGAAAAAAATCAGTATAATAATACAAATCGTGCCACATTTTATGTTAAATTCATTAAATAGATTGCTAGCATGGCAGTTGGTGTAAAGCAGCAAGTAGCAAGCTGGCAAACTCGCCTGCTTTAAACAGTAAAACCACAAAAGTAAAGACAGTTTTAGCATCAATTACAGTTTCCCAACTGATTGCATTTCAGGCAATCTCTCGTATGTGTTTATTTATTGTGAGTGTGGATGAAACGGTAAAAGGACTCTGGTTAAGTTGGCATTTCCTTCCTTTCTTTTGGATATTCAAAGCTCCGCCCCTTCAGAGGTCATCACAGCCGAAGCAGTAGCACTTCTGTTTGAGGACGTAAATTCTGGTGTTAAAGTTTGCCAAAGTTGAACTTGATGTGAAGTTTCACGCTCAAAAGTTATCCACTGTGAAAAAATGTGCGACGCGGAACTGTTCATTGTGACTGTTTGCACTGAAATGAAAGTACTTTCATGTGTGAAATTTCATTGGCACAATCGTAACCATTACTACATGTGTTGTAAACATGCCTGCTCACCTCCTACTTAGCGATGAATTAAAATTCTGTGTCCTTTTGATATTTTTCTTCTCAGTTTATAGAATAAGTTAGCACACCCTCTACAAAGAACACTTTTCTGCACATTTTAATGCACTTTAATGCATTTAAAATATTGGGGAAGAAATGAAACATTATTCATGGCCTGTGCAAAAGTTTATATTGAATATGTTGTTTGCCAAAATTATAAAAAGAAATTGTGCACTGAATCTTTGAAGAAAAATGCCATATGTAAGTGTGTTCTCTTTAAAGGATTACACTTAGAGCAGGGCTGCGGAACTCTGGTTCTGGAGGGCAGGTGTCCAACACAGTTTAGTAGTTGCCCTGCTCAAACACACCCAGTAATCCTGGCTTTTAACAGGTGAGTATAATCAGGTGTGTTTGAGCAGGAAAATCACCAAATTGTGCACCAGTTGTTCACCCCTGACTTAGAACATCAACAAAACATACCGTGTTTTAATTTTTGCACGTCTGTGTTTACTAGCCTCTGCTAGCCATGCTAGCAGTCAGGATTTCTTTATCACTATGGGAGGATTCTCAATAGTTGTATGATGCATTTGCATAATGCATGCTGGGTATTGTAGTGAGAGGACACTGATGATCGAAAACATGAAAATAATACAAAATTGTGAATTTAGGCCGGAGTGCCCGTTTAACCGTACGTGATTATAGGTGGAACGTTACCTGGCAGTTTAGCACTTCAGAATTTTAGAAACTGTTGAGAAATGAAAATCTTTGACCTTGGCAGCGTTTTATACGCCGCACTCCTGCTAAGTCGTTAAAGCTAACGATGACTCAAGCCTATCGGTTTCTCCAGCTCGCTCGCTCTTCTCCTAACAGCGCTCCCACACTTCACTCGTTCTGCCCTGCGTCATCTGGCAGTGGATCTGTCCAGCAAATTTAGACATAACAACTCCACCCCCACCGCTGGCGTGGTTCAGTCCGCTGATGACAGAGACATCAACGTTCTGTCCAGCAGATTGATGGCATGACGAAAACTCTCTCTCTCTCTCTCTCTCTCTCTCTCTCTCTCTCTCTCTTTCTCTCTCTTTCGCTCTCTCTCTCTCTCTCTCTCTCTCCTGCCTCTCACTCTCTGTCTCTCTTTTTCTCTCTCTTTCTATCTTTTCTTTCTATCCTCTCCTCCTGTTTTTGTGGTTTTTTTCTTTCTCCGTTTATTAATATTTATTATTATCTCTTTCTGTTTTTCTCTCTCTTCTTTCACTCTCACTCTCTCTCTTCTTCTTTCTCCCCTTCTTTCTCTCCTCTCGCTCCCTGTCTGTTTGTGGCTTTCTTTCTTTCTTTCTTTCTTTCTGTTTTTCATCTGTCTCTCTCTCTGTTTCTCTTTCTTTCCTCTCTTTCTTTCTCTCTCTCCTTATTTCTATCCCCTCTCTCCCTGTCTGTTTTTGTCATTTTTTCTTTCTCTCTCTCTCTCTCTCTCTCTCTCTCTCTTTCTTTAACCCCCTCTCTCTCTCTTTCTGTCTCTTACTCCTTCTTCTATCCTCTCTCTCTCATCGTCTATTTTTGTGATTTTCTCTCTCTCTCTCTCTCTCTCTCTCTCTCTCTCTCTCTCTCTCTCTCTCTCTCTCTCTCTCTCTCTCTCTCTCACTCCCCTCTCTGGGCTGCGGGTGAAAAGAAATAAACATTTAATTAATCCCCTCTTTTTCCAATAGTTGCACATTTCTGTCTAATTAGTCGAGCAGCAATCAGGGCTCTGCAGCTCGTTCCTCCATTTGAGGATAAATAAATAGAAGAAATTACATCGCAGCTCTTTCATCTCCTGCAGAATTAATGGAATGGAAGAATTAATGTTAGTTTAATTTTTCCATTTTTTTCCCTCAGCACATATATTTGCATTCTTCAGGTACTTCTTTTTTTTCTGTCCATCTGTGTTCAGAAAGGCTGTCTGGGCTCCATCTGTAAGGCACATGTGGGGCGTGTGTACGTTTGTGTATACAGTATATGAGAGCGTTTTACAGACAGCATTACAGGTGCCACTATTCTGCTTCATCACTCATATAAGGCAAATATGCCTAATAATAAACAGGCACTATATGGCCATACGTTTGTGGACACATGCTCATCCAGGGTTTTTTTCTGAAATGAAGGGTGTTAATAGTGAGTTTGTGCTGCAGTAACAGCCTCTACTCTTCTGGGAAGACTTTACACTAGATGTTGGAACATTGCTGTGAGGATTTGATTGAGCATTAGTAAGGTCACGTACTGATGTTGGATGGTCAGTTCTAGATCACTCCAACTCATCCCAAAGGTATTAGATGGAGCTTTATCACTCCAGAGAACACAGTTCCACTGCTCCACAGCCCAATGCTGGGGGGGCTTTCTACCCCTCTAGCCCACACTTGGCATTGGGTATGGTGACCTTAGGCTCATGTGTGGCTGCTCCAGAGCGTCTGATTCTATTGGTCAGTCCTTTTCTACAAAGTTTATTAGGGCTGGTATCGATATCAATACCTTCCAAACTGAAAGTGGGTGTGGTTTGAGCCAGAAACGATTGAGTAAATGGAAGTAAGTATATTTTTTACTGACTAATCAATGTGCTACTAATCAAGAAGCACTGCTGTTAACAGCATGCGCTCGGAATATAATTTATGCAGCCAATCAGCAGTCATTACCAAGTCTGTAGACCAAAGCAAAACGTTTGTAAACATAATAGTTGGCTGTGCTTCCAGGTGCATAACTCGCATCCAGTCAGCGTGGCTTAATTTACAGCACAATTTACAGTAAAATCAAACACTACAGACAAAACATTGGCAATAACAGTAAAATCTTCTTTTGTTTGAGGCTGTAATGTCAAATGTACCCACTTATGTAATGAATTTTGCACCATTTTTTCTGTGTTCTTGCTTGCGAAAGCAAGTAAAGCTGCTTTAGAAAGCTCTGAGGGACCCTCTGTTTTTTCTAACACTTGCACCTGAAACGAGCGACAATTTAGCGAATTCTTTACTCTTCCAGATGTGGATGAAGTTGGTAAACACTGTTACATCACCAGTAAGAGCAGTAGAGTGTGAACTAGGATGATATGTTGTTTTATTTTTAGAGTTGTTACTTTGTGGAGAGTTTGGCATCAGGCAACATAAGCTATAAGAAGCTAATGCTATTAGTAGTTAAGCTAGTGGCCTCAGAACAAGTGTTTTTGATCATATTTTTACACTTGAAAATTGAAGCTTTGTTTGATTCTGCACCTGATCATATAGAATTGCAGTGTTTATGTGAGTGCAGAACAGTGTAGTAAGGTAAACTAACTGGCTAATTAGCAAAATTAGATGCTTTAGAGTGATATAAAATGATCATTTAATCATTAATCTTGGTTATTATGATGGTGCTAGCTGTCTCTCAAGCAGGTGGGAAATGGACTAGAACTGTAAGTTCAGTTGGTTCATGTTTGGGTCAGCTGTTGTTCTTTAATGTGCAGTGTATTAATACCTTTATTAGCTTCCTTATTAAACTCTGCACTGAGATGTGTGGTTAGTGCATGTTCATGATTACATGACAGAAATTAACCACACAAAGTTGTGAATCTGCCTGAGATCAGATTAAAAAGCTTTATGGTTTCCAGTATCTTTGTGCAGCGCTGCCGGCATTATCCATCTGGAATTACTGTCTTTGCTGTAGTAGCGTAGCCCTGATTTATCCTATTATATTTTACTTAACACAGCACAGTTTGAGGCAGGTGTGATGATTTAAGCATGCAGTTTGCAGGATACTAATGTAAATAAGCTTCTATTGCTTGTTAGCTAGATTAGCTTTGTAGCTCCAAAGTAAAACTCAAGCAAACATTAGACACCAAACATGTCTTTGTGGAATTCCTCTGATTTTTAAGAAAAATTCTTCATAATTCAGTGTTTGCGATGTAAACAGAGTCATTCAGAGTGGTTTGGTATGAAATGGTTGATTGTAGAGACTTTACAGTGGTGGTGATAGGAACCAGGGGTCACCATGATTACAACACAAATATAGACATTTTATTTACTATCCAAAACCACCAGTGAACCTACACGAGTCTTCTGAGTTTATATGGAATGTTAATGATGGTAAAATAGAGGGAAATCTGAAATAATACGTTTTCTTTGGGGACTGTTTTGCTTTAGAATGTGGGTACCCCATTAAAAAAGAAAAAAAAAGGTTTTTTGTTTTCATAAAACATTTTCAGGTATCAGGCAGCGTTTTTACAACCATTTCATGTAATAACTTTCTGCAGGATGGCTTTTAGAGGTAGATGTCTGGTTCCTTTCACCACCACTGTGAACAGTTCTGACTTGGTAATTTCTCTAGAAGGAAACATTTCACACCAAACCACTTTGTTTACATCTCAACCATTTTATTTGGCAGAAATATTGAATGTGGAGTTCTCCTTTAACACTTTTTAGTCTCCAATCAGTGCAGCCCAATCTCCTTTAACTTACAGTTAACTCAATTTAACAGAAACTTACAGTATAAACAGCAGTGGGCAAAAAAGATTAGGCCTGAAAAGCACTTGGTGATAGTCGTCAGCACTGGTTTAGGTGCAGACTCTTGATACAGTGTTCAAACACAGTCGTCATGAAAGAGAAAATGGATATAAACTGCTAACACTGTTGGCTCAAGCTTGCGAATGATGGTTACTGGCTGTTGTATCAGCTGGTTATAAGACACAGCACAAGAGATGGAGAGATTAATGAGAAAGCGAACATTTAATTCCCGTTGTACCATCTCCCTGTAATGCATGGCTGGCTCCTCTTACATTCGCCGTGTGAACAGTGGATGAGCATCTAAATGATAAACGTATAATCCCCATACACACATAGCTATAATCCCCTCGGATTACACCCGGCAAGGAATTACCAGCAGATTTCTCGCTGCCTTCCTTTTTCTTTCTCTCCTCCTCTTCCTCTCGCTCCTGCCCTCGCCTTGTAAAACATCTCCACTTGGCCTCGGCAGCCAGCGCCGGGCTTTGATAAGGGAGCATTAGCCACATCCTTTGGCCGCCTAAAAATGGATCTCTGGATAGAGCGCGAGAGAGAAAGAGAAAGGGGAGGAGAGGGGGGCATCTTGGAAGAAAACTATTTCTTATTGTGCAAGTAATCTGTAACCCGCCCTCCAATCCAATCTCTCGCTCTCCTCCCATTCTCTCCTCCATCTCACTCTCCCTCTTTATCTCCTAGCCGCAGACGGCTTTAGTGTGGGCCGCCTCCCGATTATTGGTGTAATCGCTCGCATTTAGGAATTTAAGATGCTCCGATAGCAGGAGATCATCTTCAGGCCCCCCTCACCATTGTTGCGGCCCGGTACAGCACCCACAATCCTTGGCGATGGAGGGGGTGCACTGAAACGTACGCCGTATTTTGTATTTTCGGCCTCAATTTCTCTCCTGATGACAAAACAGTAGGCAGGCAAATTCCCGGAGAAAGACTCTCTTAGACAATGGCCGTGTAAACCCGTTCACCCAATTTCCCCCGCTTATGTCACTTAAATGTAAGCCTGGGATTTGCAGTTAAGTAGATTTCAGGCACAATGTGAGGACTAGCACAGTTTGGAGAACTTTTATGCATTATGTGTGATACAATACCCCGTGATTCACCACAGCCTGGTACTTCAGAAGTGTGGTTGTGGTGAGGAAGTTTCTTCACTGTTGTCCTTGGGGTTGGGGACGCTCCATGGACCGAACCTCTTCAGCCTTGTGGAGTTATAAACCATTGTTTAGGGCAGGGGTTGGCGAGCCAAATGTTGCGAAGAGCCATTTTGTCCTTTCAGCAAAAATCAAACCACCTTTGGAGCCACAACATTTTTTGCCCATTTTACCATCTTGGCTGTAAATATGTCTCTGTATGTGCTACTTGTGTAGGTGAAAAAAATGTCATCGAAAACACAGACTTACTTTGCTCTGCTTTAAGCTTTAGCTCAGCTATAGCTGCTTTTCTCACATCTCCAGCAGGAAACTTTTCCTCAAATGTAGAACAGTTTCTTGTAAAATGTCTCTCAATGTTCGACTTTTTACGAGGCCAAAGTCAGCTTGTTATTTGCCAGCTTCAGTTTCCCGTGCCACCTTAAATGGTGCCTAAGGTGCCAGAATGTAACTGCTGCACCATTTAAGGTGGAACGGGAGAATTTGAACAAGAATCTGACTTCAGCTTTGTAACTTTTTAGTGTTTGATAGTTTCTCTACAGATTAAACTTATTAAATTATTAACAGATTAAATCAGGAAACCAGCTGGAGTGACTATAAACGCAAATCAGTCCATTCGTCTCCAAATTATCAATGTTCATCTTAAATCTTTCTCTTTGCTTTTTCGTTATCTACCAGCTAGGTGAGACTGTTGTCTGCATTGCTGTGGTGACCAGCAGTCTGCGCTGACCTTCAGGGTTAAAGGGTGAATTAGCAGTTCTACATTAACTCCAGTGTTTAAGACCATTTATTGTTAAAACGGTGTTGAACGATCAGCAGAGCTTTGTTTTACTGCAAAGGATGATTATTTTATTTTTACATAAAAATTTAATTCTGCTGTAGAGCTGCAGCAGGTTAATCCACGCGTTGCCAACCCCAGGTTTAGACCCCTGGTTCTCATTTCTGATCTAGCCTTAACTAGCCTTTCTTGAGGTGAGACTGGAGTATTGGAGCAGTGAAAACACTAAAGCATGTGGGAGTGGTGCTCCAGAACCACTGCTTTAGACCACGGACCTCTGAACTGTTATGCCCATATAAGGAACTCTAGGTCTATGCTGGTTTTTCTATATGAGAAAAATAAAAATGCCCCAGCTGTGATATGTTTTATCTTGTGTACGTTTTTCCCAGGTATCACTGGAGGTTCTACATTCCAAGGTCAACACCAGCTACTCAAACTGTAGCCTAAAACTGGCAAAAACACTTGAGAGATGTCAGTATTAATTATAGCCGTTACAGTTTGTTGAATGACATTGTTATATTAATTTTGTGCCATATTTATTAAAGGCAAGACTGTGGTCAGTTTCTGCCAAATCTAAGAGGCTTCTTCTGATTTAAATTTCACCCAGAAGTGATGTACGTCATACATTAGTTGCTGAGATGCTGTAAGTGGGCAGTTCTGTGCATTTTGAGCAGCCGTTCAGATACACTCTTGAAAAAAGGGTTCTTTAGCAAAGACAGTGATTCTATACAGTACCATGAACACTTAAGGAACCTTTTACATGCTTAGATGGTAGAACAAAAAAGGGTTCTTTTATTGTTACAGTGTCGAGCTTGCAACAACAGCAGAACCCATTTTCAAAAAGGTTCTATATACAACCATATACAAAACGTTCTCCATCAATGTGAAGAGTCATGCAAAGAATATATATGTGTTCATGGTTCTACACAGAACCACTGTCTTTACTAAAGAAAAAACATCTTTTTTAAGAGTGTAGCCAAGTCTAGGTGTTCAGTTAAAGTTCAGTCATGATTGGAGAGCAGCTTGAGTTTATTTCATTGATTTGAACTTATGTTTTGGTTTTCTGACGTTTGGCTTTTCTTCCTTCGCATGTGGAGATTTTCTTATTAAAATAGTTTACATTATTTATAACTGCCATATAAATCAATCAGAATAAAGATAAAGGTTTTGGTTTAGACTGGCAGATAATTTCTGAAAGACTAAATTGAGTGGACTGAATCTAGTATGTTGAATGTTTATGGATTGCATAGATTGTGTTCTTGTGTGGAATATTGTAAATACTTCAGCTGTGGGGGCTTCGACATGTTTGGCACAGTAAATCCTGTTTGTTGCACCAGCCAGAGCTTCCCTCTGGAATATTTCACAAAGCAGGATTTCTCAATTAGCCAGATAACTTAAGCCCAAAGTGTCTGTCAGCTCTTTTCCTATTGGACAGGCTTGACTTTGGGTTTAAGTGATCTGGCTGAACTGAGAAATCCTACTTTGTGAAACACTCTCCTTTTACTTCAGTCTCTCAGACCAGTTGTGAGCTCTTCCCTTTACATAAAACACACGCACACACACACACACACACCTGTGTGCTCTAGAGGAGGTGGCAGATGCGTGTCTGGAGCAGAGGCCCTCCAGCAAGCTGTAGGGACGGTTCATTATGTTTCCAATGAGGGGTCCCCAGCCGGTGATGAGCTGCTACAGGCTGAGACGGAGGTTTGGGGCCTGGGTTGGGGGTCTCTGGACACCAATAGCAGGCCTTATCAACCAGCAGGGGCTCTGTCTTTTCCCCACACGAACTCATGAGCAGCATAATCACTGCTACTCGGTATAATGACCATCATCATCATCTCCACTGTGTGTGATCATAGAGGACATGATAGCATTGACAAGCCTCAAAGATCCTTTACTTCTGATAGTTAAAAGGTTGCCTCAATTTTGAATTTTCCAAAAAATGTTAGATTTCTTCTGTGATGGTTTAATTAAGTGACAGAAAGTACCTGCAAAGGCTTGTTAATGTAAAACGGCTGTATACTAATAGTATGTTTAATCTGGGTAATGCGTGAGTGGCCTGTGCTTCGTCCGTTGTATATTTAAAAAGGTTTTAATTATAGGTGGAAAATATGGCAAAAAATAACCATGACGTTTAGGACGTTTACGCGATATGCAGTACACCATTAGTTTCACATAATACTATGAGAAAATAATACTAAACATAATACTATGTGAAAAATACTATCAAAAACTTTAAATACAAGGATTTGTATTTAGCAAAACTGATTTACTCCCCAAAATGTCCAGGGCTCACCGGCAGGTCCTTAAGTTTTACTACACATGTCTATAACCTAAGAATAGCTCAGCCAGTTTGCTTTAAAGTCCCTGTAGGCCCTGAATAATAAGCCTTAGTATGTAATAAGCCTGAGATTTTAAGCAAAAAGGAACAAACAGGACTAACGATGCTTTCTTAGTAATGAAACATGCTTTTTAGGTTGTTCTTAAAGTACTGACATATCCACAATATGCTCAGAAAAACATTGTGACGTAGTTTATCACGATAATGATAAATACCATCATGTTGCCGACCTCTCCTTTCTAATAAAAAAGCTGCCTTGTGCTTTTCGGTGTCTTTATGGTGTAGGGATGTGCACAGATACTTGGTTGAACATTTTAGGAGCCAGTATTTGAAAACTGAAATCAGGATTTTTCTGTATTTGTTATGTTTCATTGCAGGAAGACAAAGAAAATATACAGGCCAACAACAGAGTGAACCGCAGTAGTGTTGCTCATATTTGTAAGGGATATTGTGCCACTCCGAAACACGAGTGCCCAAACATGAGCAAGTTGCCAAGGACGTGGCTGAGAAAGCAGTTACAGCGCGGCTGCATCACTAACGAGGCTAATGCTGTTTTCATGTCAATTTGGAATTTGTACAACTCAGAATCTACTTTTCACCTAAAAGCATTCATGCAGCTTCAGCTGCCTGAGATCAGAAAAAAACGTACGTTCACAGTAAGCTAGTGCTTGTTTGGCTGCTGTGTGCAGATAAAAGGCTCTTTGAAAGCATTTACCATTGAATTAAAGAGCTGTTTGGTCAGTGCTTTATTCCTTTTAAGAGTAGATGTAGCCTATGGCGATTCACCATTAATGTAGTGCAGAGAAATGCAGTTAGCACTTGTGCGGTTGGATTCAAACTCTTGCATTGTTTAACCTTTTTGCAAACAGTCCACGGTGTTTATCGACATTATGCACAAATGACAAGTAGAAACTCAAAGGTTGGCTGAAAATGGGTTGTTATTTATTGCTCTATGTTGAAATGATGTCACAGATGAGCAACTTGGAGAAATCTGAGCTCTTGGGAAGCTCCAACTTACTAAGTGGGAATTAGAAGTTGGAGGGACGTTCGAATAGATTTTTCCCACTTCAAAGTACAAAACTTCTCTGAAATTTCTCTGACAAATAATATGTTGGTGCATCATTTACTGAAAAAACAAGACAAGAAGTCCCATCAGCATCCAGCATCCAACCTACCCGTTTCCCTTGGCTGTTTTTGAAAAACAACATGTTATTATAACATTCTCCACATACTGTAGAGATGAACGATTTGGGGAAAACATCTAATTGCGATTTTTCTGGCTAATATTTTGATTTCAGTTGCAATTATTTTCTATAAATTAAGGTTCAGGCCTGTTTTTTGGCCAATAAGACCAAAATGTCCTTTTTCTTCCTTGAGGTTTGAACACAGCCTGGCTGGACTGCCAGTACGCTGTGGTTGTGATGTCACAACACATGGAGGTTTGGTTGGATGTGATTGGTCTAACTCATCACCAGGCAGTTCACAAGCTCAGCGTTAGTGGGTTACATTTGCCCAGAGAATGTTGTTGATGATGTAGACCATAATAAAAATAAAAAATAAATTGCAGCTCTGAAAATTGTGCTTTGAAAATTGTACTCTCTTAAATTGTGATTTCGATATAGACGCGATGAATCTTTCAGCCCCATCATCCTGCTTAATTTTTGTGCAACACCAGTGCTGCCACCTATAAAAGTGAGCCTACAGCCCTACATTATTTTCGGCCATGGTCCTTTTTTCTATTTCCTCTTTTTTTGCGGTTGTTTTTCCCTCCCTGCGGTTACCTGAATGTCCTACTCGTGGTAACTCGTATATGAAAATTAGTCAGAATGCCTGTCCCTGCTATGGTGCCCCTACACTTATTGTCTGTCTCAGTGTGGTGGTCTGGGATTAACGAGATTAGCAACCATTTGCTCCAAGATCCACACCGATGCAACACCCCAATAACACGCCAACATTACAGTGGTTGTTAGGGCCCCACTATGTATGCTCACGTCCATATTTGTGCACATATCTGTGAGTGATTTTATTTATGTATGTCCGCATACATATGTGTTTAGGCTGGCATCTGTCGAGGGTTTTTTAATCCCCCTATGGGCCAGCTCCTCAGAGAGCCCACTAAGCCACTTCATTGACTTTGATCCAGTTTCGGGGGGCAGTTTAATTTCCCATAATGCTGTTGATCAATGATTTCCTTTCAGCGCTGATGTAATTAGTGGGGTTTAAGCCCATCCCTAGGCCCTGTTGGGCTCTTTGGGAGGGGGTGCAGGGATTTATTATTCAGGAGCTTTAAAGGGGATCGATAGGGGCTAGTCGCTCTACAGAGACTTCCCCACACTGGATTCTGTTTGGGGGCTGAGGCCTCAGGGTTTTGGGGGGAACACAGAGATGGCCACAATGGATTGGGGTTCCCTCTGCTTGACGAATCCAGGTTGAAAAACTCAGTAACGATGATAAATAATGAGCACTGTGAGGTTCTTTTTTAACCTTGAAGACAGACCTTAAGGCTAATAGTGTATTTGTTTTTGCGGAGGCTGTTCCCTATAGCTTTGTACTAATAATTACTTTAAAAACTTAAAAACTAGATTTTTCTCACCATCAGTCTGTGCAGTTCATATATATTTACATCGATCAGGCATAACATTATGACCTTGTTTCTACGCTCTTTGTCCATTTTATCAGCTCCACTTACTACATAGGAGCATTTTGTAGTTCTACAATTACAGACTGTAGTCCATCTGTTTCTCTGCACACTTTGTTAGTCCCCTTTTACCCTGTTCTTCAGTGGTGAGGACCCCCATTGACCCTCACAAAGCAGGTACTATTTGGCTGGTGGATCATTCTCAGCACAGTATGCAGAGAAACAGATTGTAGAACTACAAAATGCACCTATATAGTAAGTGGAGCTGATAAAATGGACAATGCATATTTATACATACATGTATATATATATTTTTTGCCTTCTTCCTTTAGAAATAGTTAGGTAATTCCTAAGGTATCAGGTTGGTAGATATTACTGAGCTGTCTGGTTAAGCATGATTTTACTGACATTAAAGGAAAGTTAATCGACATTATAGGAAACTTAATATCATGTGACACATATTGAATACAGTACAGAAGTGATATTCATTAAAGGCTAATTCCAGTGATTTTTCAACATTTCTGCATAATTAAATGGTTGAAATGTAAACAAAGTCATTCAGAGTGGTCTGATGTGAAATGATCCATTCTAAAGGCAGAATTGTTCACAGTGGTGGTGATAGGAACCAGACGTCTGAAGAGTTTAATGCCTCTGAAAGCTCCCTCATAGAAAGTTATTATTAAGTGAAATAGTTATGAATACACTTCCTGATGTCTAAGACATTGTTTTATGATAGTAAGATTTGGACCTTAAAATTCATTCATGGTGGAAGGATACGTGCAGAGTGTCTTAAGGAAAAGTAGTCCTCAAACAAAGTTATTTTTTCAGATTTTCCACTACTTTACCATCATCAACAGTCCATATAAACACTCAGATGATGTGTAGGTTTACTGGGGGTTTTGGATAGTAAATAAAATGGCTATATTTGTGTTGTAGTCATGGCGACCCCAGGTTCCTATCACCACCACTGTAAAGAAAACTGAACCATTTCACACCAAACCACTCTGAATGACTCTGTTTACATCTCCAACAATTATCTGTGCAATTTAATACTGCAAATGAATTTGTGTCTACATCATCATCAAATTGTCAATTATCAAATGATAAATATAGCTGGACTATGTTATTTGAACATCAGTTAAACTACAAACTTTTCAAAGAAGACTAATAATTCTGAGCTTTTTTAATGACAGCTAAATCTACTCTGATGATATACAGTTTCTACTTGCCGCTTCTGTTTTTTCTGATCTTTGGCATGTTAATCATAGAAAAGGCCTGACATCTAAGAATGCATATGCATGTTTACGCTCTTCCCTGATGTGATCCAACAGTTTGGGTGTTAATTTCTCCTCCTCGTCTCTCTGGCAGCCCTTAAATCATTCCTGCAGAACCCCCTGCTAAGACAGTGACCTCATAAATGTACACGGCAATTACATGCTACGTTTACACATAAGACTGCGCGCTTTCAGTCTGGCAGCCTGGAGGAGGAACTCTGCCACCATCAAACATGCACACATAGGCTGCATATGTCCTCATTATGCTGTTTCTGTCTAGATCCACCTCATATAGAAACTTGGTCCAGGTTTAGCAGCAGCTTCACTGCTGGAGCCGAATCGAGTCTGGACATGTTTAGGTAAATGAGTAGTTTAAAGGAAGTTAAGTATTTGGATGTGACACGGAGAAATTACAGACAAACTCACTGGCTCTAATTTACCGTGGTCATCTCACTATGGTCCATTTCCTCGGCCTCTTATTAATGAGTAAACTTACTGGACGAAGCTGTAGTCCCTTGTAATTATTACTGTGCAAACTGCATGCCAAAATCATCATGTACTCGCCTCAAAGCGTGCTGAGTTTTTAAGTAATCACAAGCAGACTTGGTTATTGGTTTCTGACACTATATGATGCACACTGCCGTTCTAAAGTTTAAAATCATAGTTTTTATAAATATAAAGCCATTTTTTGCAGATACGCATGTAAAATTATTATAAATGATGTATAACTTCCAAGCTGTACACTTTAAAAAAATGACGAACAAAGCTTAAAATTCCATAATAATATCCAGAATGCCTCATATTTGTCCAGAGGTGACCAAATCTCACCGATCAAATAGTGTTTTGTAGTTATATTGCGTCAAGACATTACTATAAATTAGAGCTGCACTAATACCACTTTTTTTACCCATCAGCACACAGCAGCTTCTCTGGCTCAAAAACGGAGCTGAAGTTTGTTTCACATGCAAATTTCTAGAGTCATTTGTCTCATACATGCGTCTCGTTCACTCGTGCTGCATCTCTGAGCATCAGTTCAGTTAATATTACTGTCGTCTGTCAGTATCAGCAAATTTCAGTGTTTTTATCTGGCTTCAGGAGGGGCTAGTGGACACCCAGGCCCAGCGAGTGGGCTGCTATGCTAAAGGCTAAATAAAAAATAAAGGCTATCATTACACCGAAAGTGCAGCGGTTTCTTCCGCTCTCTGAATACCATTAACTCAGACGAGTGATTACTGAAAGAAGGAGCTCAGCCGTTCAGGTAAGCGGCTCCGTTAGCATTCTGCCATGAGCATTTTTACTGCTGCATGTTAGGCCACACCACTGACATGTTGTTAAATTCTGTGTACTGGCGATATATATGACAGATACCACGATATGGTCCCCATCACCGATGCCCATACTGCATTTAAGTGCCAGTATCGGCACTCATAGCGATACAGTATCGGCATCGGGGCAACACTACTTTAAATAGAAAATTAAATTTACTATAAATTTATAAATCAGTTGTATAAATATATTGGTGTCTAGTTTATAACATTTAAATCTGCACTGCCTAAGTTATTATTGTATAAGACTTTTTGTTATGACTGTTTATTCCAAACTTGTGAATCATAGTGTACTGTTACCTATGAACATGGACGGACATAGAGATAAATTTGAGATGCTGCTGTTTTAGCTGTGCAACCAACTTTCATAGATTTTTATAGATAACAGTGTGAGTAAACTGACAGCAGATTGATTTAACTTACGAATAATTGGTTTTCGATGTGATTAAAAAAAGATTTTTGTAAATTAAGAAAGATTTGATCCGATATGGTACACAGCGAATCGATTCAGTGATTCAGGCTTTGTTAAGAAATATTATAATGCGTTATTACGAAAACACTTCCACTCATATTTGTCAGGCAAAAGCTAAGTCAGTCAAGTTTAGTACAGCTAAGGTGCTCATGAGGGGGTTGTCAAGAAAACATGTTTGATTTTTCATAAAACATTTCCTATCTCCCACATTAATGGTATTTTGGCATCACCAGCTGCTCTGCATGTGGAAATGGGACACTGTTTAACTGGACACTGCAGCTCGTATATTCTGCAAGTTCAAGTGCAGTACTGCCTGCGAGGCTTTATTCTAGATAAAGAGCTTCGTTTGGGTTCATTATCAGTAGCAGGTGAGTGTGAGACGTGGTTCTGACGTGGCTCACTGCCTTCTGTGTGCATCAGTATTAAGTAATTATTAGCTAGCTGCTCTACAGAGGATCCACATATGGAGTGAAACTGTGTCAAAGTCTGATAAGATTGAGTGAAAATTGAAATAGAGAGCTACTGGTTTATTTGTGATACCCAGTGTCATTCAGCAGAGCTGTTGGTTTGCAGATCTCTCGTTCTGCATTTCCTCCATGGTTAGCTTGCCTGAGCCACTGACGCACTGCGGAGACTTAAATCTGAAGGTACACTGAAAGAACTGGACCAGTGGGGATGTTTGATTTACAGACTAAACAATCAGTCAATTTCAAATAAACAGATTGTTTTGTCTTTAAGTAACTGGGTTATACAAAAATTAAAACAATAAATGAAAATGTATTTAAGTAAATTAATTCAATTTGATGAATTACAGATATGCACAGATATGCTCACTGTACCAATTCTGACTGGATGGAAATGTGTGACAGTTGTTTAAACATATCAGTGTTGTTAATAAATCATTATTAATTAGGTTTTCTACATTTCTGACCAGTGCAAACTACTCAGTATAGCTTTTTATTTTCCAATACAACTGATGCCGTTTGCATTGGGAGAAATTATAACTGTGAGAATTATTACAACTTTAGATGTTGTACAGTGTCAGAAACTCATTTAGCCTCGTAGCTTCAGTCCAGAACTAAAGAAGCAAACATGCCTGGGCTGATTAAGTACATTTGGGGAAATTTGATTTCTTGTATTTAAGCTACTCCTTCAATCTAAATAACCCACCCAGAAACGTGCCGTTATCTCCTGCTATGTGTCCTCATTGCTGTTATTCTTCTATGCTCTGATAATTAGCATATTAGCATTTCTGTCCACCACTGGATTCTAAGTAGATTATGGAGCTCGATAAACTCCTCCAGCATTATCTCGCCTTTTCTCTGAAGTGTCAGTCATGGGTTTTCGAACCCCTCATAAATCTCTCTGCCTCTTTAAGTTTTGATGAGTCGCCCTCCGAAGTGTCTCAGGATCGCTCGTCAGCGGCCGTACTCTTGGCCTTTTGACCCCCTAGCAGTAAATTGCCGTGTGTCGGGGCATCCTCTCCGGGCTTCTCCCATGACTGATCTTTATTTAAAGTTAGCGGCTCGCTCGGATTAGCCGCTGGGGCTCGGCCCCGCGTCGAGTGCTTTGAAACGAAGCCTAAAGTAAGCCTATATGCAAACAAAAAGGCCCCCTGAATTAGCCAGCCTGCGCTAGCCTTCCTCTCATCCTTTTCCATGCATCCAAGGCCGAGAGAGAGAGGGAGAGAGGGAGAGGGAGGGAAGAAAAGAGGCTCTCTCTTCGCTTCAGTAAATAATATGAAGGGGGGAGAGTTCTTTTTAATTGTGTGAAACAAAACAACGGGGGCTAAGTAATGGGGTTTTAAAGCAGGGTCCTTTTAGGGTGGCATTGTGTAACGCCCTGTGTGGGTGTGAGGAGGGAAGCTCCGCGGAGACGGACCGGAGTGGGCGGCATGAAACCGGTGGAACAAAAGGCGAAAGAGTTGGCACACGGAGACGCCCGGTGCAAAAAAAAACAAAACAAAAACAAAAAAAAAAAACATGCTGGAACCAAACCGCGGAGCTAATTACCAACACGCATTGTGAGCGAAGAGCCAGAGCAACAAAACAGGGATAAAGATTAATTTCATACCTCATCCTCCTCGCTCGAGAGAGACGCAGCTAAAGATCTTACAAATTGAAAAAGCCAGGATTGTTAGATGACTCGAATGTACAGGCCACGCTCGTGGACCCCTATCGTGCAAAGACGGCACGTTAGAAGCGCAGATTTTCCACCTCTTTCTCTTTCTCACATTCAAGGCCAGAAGCACTAAGCCTTTTGCAGCAGGTTTCAGCAACAAATAGGGCGCACTGGGCCTGTGTGTGTTACGTTTGAGATCAATGTGTGAGCCTAAATGCAGAGTTTATTCAGCAGATGGAAAAATACTGAATGTACGCAGCCGCTGTCAGAACAAAACCTTCTATTTCCAGTTCTGTTCTTCATTTTTTTATTTTTTGTTTTTTTAAGTAATTTGAAAATGCTTGCAGCTCTGTCAAAATTTTATGCAATCAAACCAAAAGAAATGGTCCAGAATTAGTTCAAATCATCTTACATTAGCTTATAAGTTAAGAATATTTCTCCTTCTCCTACAGTGTTTAATTTTAAAGGTCCAGTTTTACATTTGTGTGATTTTGTGTACCAAAAACCGACGTAATTACTTGTTTTACAGACATTACCGTTCCTACCGCCACTACTGTAAAGTATCTTTAGAACATTTCATGTCATACCACTCTAAATGACATTGTTTATTTTGATATATCGCTGCTGTCAGAAGAAAACCTCATATTTCCAAAATGTTAACTTTACAGGAGAAGGAAAAACATACTTTACTTTTAATGTAAATCAATGGAACCAGACTTTTTTGGCCATTTCTTTTGGTCTGTTCATCATGAAAGTTACACACAATGTTAAGGGTAACAGGTATTTTCAAATATGACACAAATGGAGATACAAGGTTTTAATAATTTAGTAATTTTTATTGATAGTTGCCCGTTTCCATAGTATCAGTTAAGTGTCATTTCTGCTAACTGGCACTGTGACAAAGGCAAAATGAAAGTAAACTGGAGAATGACATAATGGTCTGATTTATTTTTTATCTCATTAATCAAAATGAAAAGAATCGTTATACCTGTGTTGTTGCTTTGCCTGCTCTGCGGTTCGGTTTTTGGCTTTTTGTCTGCCAAGCAGCTCTGCAGGCCAACCCATATCCTGAGAATGATTCACTACCCAAATTCAAATTCGCAGTGGTCCTGTGGTGGTCCTTTTCCTTTGGTAGAAGTGAGCTGAGAAGCTGTGCAGCAACAGATGGGATACAGTCAGTAATGGCACCTACAAAATGTACCTGTATGGTAGGTGTTTCTGATTAAATATCTCAGTTTTTGTTCTTTTTTTTTCCATAAAAAACAGCTTCCATTTACGATGAGTCAAACATTCATGATGAACAGACCAATAGGAATGCTCAAAAATCGCTTAGAATAAAATCTTCTTACATTAACTTACATCGACAGTTAAGAAGGTTTTTAACTTCTCCTGCAAAGTTACTTTTTTGGTGATACGGCAGCGACAATACTGCAGCAGCTCAGCCCACATCCGGAGTGGTGTTTTATGTTATATTTTTGGACCAGACGCTTGATATTCTTCATTTTTCCATCTTGCTCTGCTTGATGTACCACTGTCTGTCTGGGGGATTTCTCAGTGATCCACTCAGAGCATCTTTCTTATGAGAGACTAAACGGGGGGGGGGTGGAGTGGAGGAGGTGGGGTAAAGATAATAGCCCTCAGCTACAGCCAAGGAGAGCCTGAAAAGGAGCGCGGGAGCCAGTGTGATGGTGAGCGGGATGGCAGGGAGCGCCAGAGAAAAGAGGGAAAGTGAGAGGGCCGGCCTTGTTGTTGTTGCTGTTGTTGTTTCTACGCTTTGTTTTTTCCACGAGCCGTTCTCCGTCTCCTGACATGTTAGCTGTGCGTCCGGCTCATCACACGCTCCTTGCCACCCACTCCTTCTTCTCCCTTCCCCTCAAATTTACTTTCCCCATTTTGACGAGGCCGAAAATCATCTGTCATTCCTGTCCATGCGCAAGCTTCTGTTTTTTTCCCCCTTTCTTTCTCCCCCCCTCCCTCAAAAAAACGTATTATTTTTTCTCTTTTTCTCTTTCTGGGGAGACTTCGGGAGCCTATGCGCCTCGCGTTTGGGAGATGAAAGGCGCGGAATTGCGCCGAATCTCTGCCCTGCCACTGAACGCCTCGAACGCCCTGACAAAGCTGTCAGGCCTCATTTCGCCTCCAACTGCCACGGCCGACTTCATCTGCCATTCGCAATAAACGGCGGCTGTAGCCAGACGCCCATTTCAGACCTTGTCAAAGGCCTGCTGATGTGGCGGGTGAAGCGCAGTTTAAAGCTGCTCTTTCTCTCTCATTTTAGGCCTCACATACAGAGTATTCCAGATCCATTTGTTCCTAGATGGAGGAAAGGGATGGAAATCTAGATGGATTGATTTAAAAAGGCCTCACAAGTTGCATGTAAGTTTAGAAATAGGCAGCGTAGGTGGCGTTAATCACCGAGACTGAGCCATTATGGAAGATGGTTAGTTGACCAGTTTGACATCTTTACAGTTCTCTTTATAACTGAACTCATAATTGTTTGTTTACATGGTACGTATGGATAGAAGTTCAGTCACTTAGCCCACATGTTTTGATGGAGATTTTAAGACCTAAATCAAAAGCGTGTCTTTATGTACAGTTTAATCTCAGTAGCTGCCTAATCAGAAAGTTCAGCGTTGTCTGAATACCCTGCGGCTACTGCTAAGCTTACTAAGAGAGCTTGGAAAATGTACTTATTAGCACTTTAGTGGATAGTCTTCGAAAAAATGGACTGTGATGTGGTTCCTCATGAGTCACGTGGTAGAATTGTTCAAGAAAAAAGCCGTAATTCTCTAAGAATGAAGAATCTCTTCTGACATGTAGGATATTAAGTATTACAGCCTATTAAGTTCAAATCTTTCGTTTTTCAGCATCAAATCGCAGGGATGTTTCTCCACATCCCCAAAGTTCAGTCTCTTCAGTTATTGTACAAATTTGAGATGACTGTGATAAAAAGTCATTACAATATTTTTCCCTCAGATCAGAGGTAACGTAGCGGTGTGTTTGTTTATTTATTTTCCTTTCCAGTCGTGGTGCTGGTGCGCTCCGGCTTCTGTCCGTAGACTCTGGAGAACACCTCCTGCAGTGGTGTGTGCTCATGCAGTGCAAACAGGAAGTGTGTGAGCTCACACAAACCAGGGGCTTGACTTTCATGTGGAAACACACTCAGGGGAGCGTTACCTGCGAGAGCGGGTGAGGGAGACTGACCTAGACTGTGATTCCTCTCTCCTCCTTCCTCTTCCAAACATCATCCTCCTCCAAACAGCCCTCTGGTCCGCTTAAACGGGGCTACATTGCACAAGCTTTACCGAAGAAAACCAGCTTTGCGCCATGCCGCGCATTTCCCGCCTCCCTTTTTGATATCCGCTCGGACTCCTCCGGCCAGCTTGTAGTCTGAAAACCTGGATTTCTTGTGTTTTCTCTTCCAGAAACCACAGGAATTACATTTATCCCTCCCCACTCTCTGAAAACTCTGTGGATTCAGTGTTTATGTGGTGCTATTTACTTTGGGCATTGTGCATGGACTATGTTTTTTGATAGGTGGGGCCATGCAAATCGCTGCTTCATTCTTTTGTGCTTATAGAGGTCACTCTTTGTATCCTACATGGCTATCAAGGCAACATGGTACATTTAATCTACTCTCAGAAACATACACTAGTTTCCTACTACTTGCAGAGAGTGTCCTAATTGGTCGAATTGAAATTGCCAAATGGAGCAAATCAATCATAACATCATAAAGTAATTAAGTTATTGTCGCAGGTTGACCCAAAATGCCTTAAAATCCTTTCAGCATCTATGTTCATGCAACAGAATGGGTAGAATAATAAAATTATGCCAGGAATATATGGGTGCGGTAAATCTTGATAGTGTATAGGTTTATCCTGGAGATCTAACACCCAACAGAGTTTAGCTCCAACCCAAATTTGAGACACCTGCTCCAGGTAATGAAGGCCTTTAGGGACATCTGGATGTTAGAGCCAGGTTTGTTGGATCTGAACTCTCTTGGGTGGTAGATCTCCAGAACCAGGATTGGGCACAGACTGGTTTACGTGTTCTTTGGCCCAAATGAAGAAACTTTGGGTGCCCTCTCATTCTGTTTTTCAAACCATGCCCGTGAGTGCATTTACATGCACTCAATAATCCGATCATAATTGGATTTTGGCAGTTATCCGATTATTCAAATGGTCATGTAAACATCTTACACCGATCTAGAAATCTAATTAAGAAATCTGATAAAAATGGGCTGGATTTTAGCTCAGTAATCAGATTTCTCAGTGCATATAAACTCTTACTCTGATTTCTTTGGGATTTCTCAGTCTGTGCATGTGCGAAAACAGACGGCGGTACCGAAAATAAGCGAGCACTTTTTGAGCGACACTGAAATCGACCACATTCTAGACGAAATGAAGGATTTTAATATTGTTCGTCTTGTAGATGATGTATGTTCATATTTTCAAGTAAAATGACTCGATGTTTTAAAAAAAAATGCTGCAGCATGAAGTTTGAATTTTACGTTACGTTTGTCACATCTTCGGTGAGTTTACTGGCTGGTTGCAAAGTAGAAATCTAATTACTGTCTGACTCATGTAGACATCAAGTTTCTCCATTATCTGGTTACTCAAGTGCATGTAAACGTGTAGATCGGATTACTGACAAAATCTAATTTTGTGCAGTTTTTGGATTATAGAGTGCATGTAAACATACTCATTGCCCCAAAATCAACTCAGTCATGCAGAGTCAGACTCATAATGAGAATACAGCTCTGGGGGCAACATAAACTGTTAGTGCTGGATTGCAGCGAAATCCACCCCCTAATAAAAGGCTACGCCCCCCAAAAAACCCTCTTTTGACATTTGGAGTGAAGTTGATAACACAAGAAAAATGCTATCACTAGCTAACAGAACTGGTTTTTGGAGGACTTTTTAGGCATGCTCTATTACATTGGCCAACTTATGTGGATATCCACTGTTTGTTGTCCTTTGGACAGTGTTGTTGAGCACGCTATGGCCACCTTCTTTGAGCTCTGCCTTCATGTGCCATTGGATTGATTTAGAAATTTCAGACTCCGTTTGTTCCCTAATATGTCTATATTCACCATGACGTTTAGCCCAAAATTTGTCATGGTTGTCCTCGTTATGAAATCATTGTCTAACTTTTATTTCTGTAATTGATAAATCGACAGGTAATTCTTACAACACCCTATATCACCCCTTGTGCATTTTGTAGTGTATTACAATCTGTTGGAAAGATTATATTGTATCATTATAGAACTCTGCTATAATAAACAATACTTTGATAGATGCTTTTCCGTAAATGATGACTGAACAACTCTGTTGACGAATCATTGCAGCCCTTAAAGAAACACAAAGAGGAACCAGGACTCAAAAGGGGAACTCATCCTTCTCTGGGCTGCACCGAAGCCAAATTTGAAGTCTCTGCTTTATTCCTCTGCAATTGTGGACCCTCGGCACCCTCCCAAATAAACGGGTGATAGGATGCGGCCCTTATTTCTGGCCCTGATTCCTGCTCGGACCGCA
The DNA here is from genome assembly GCF_904425465.1 of Colossoma macropomum. Classification (NCBI taxonomy): domain Eukaryota; kingdom Metazoa; phylum Chordata; class Actinopteri; order Characiformes; family Serrasalmidae; genus Colossoma; species Colossoma macropomum. Next base: position 9,491,608 of record NW_023494807.1, on the reverse strand, counting down.
CCGTCATTTTAAAGTAGGGCGTCCGTGTTTTTCGTGGCGCTGCTGTGACAGAGGAATATTCAGCGCACCTCACATGTTCATGAATAATGTCCATCTTTCAGCCCCCCTTTTACCGTCACTGGAGGTGGGGTTGGAAGAGGAGGGGGGGGGCATGGGCACCGAGATGTGGAGGGGTTGTGGGGGGCATTTGTGGACCAGATGAATTACACGTAGGGGGGATCTGACAGGCCTGCGCCGAGCTTTGTGATCATTCCAAAGTTCTAATAATCTCCCTCACCTTCCCTATCTTGCCCGTAATGAAAGAGAATAGGTGATTGCACCCCGGGCTACGTTCCCCCAGCTTAATGACTCCTCCAAAGGCGAGAGCGCGGTCGAGAGAGGAAAAAAAAAATGAACTTTGAACGAGCTGCGAATTGGCTCTGACAGCGTGATAGACCATGACACCGGTTCTGTAGCAAAACAGACGTAGCGCTAATTGATTATCAATATTTTAAGCAAAGTGATGAAAATAAGCATTAAGAGAAGAGAGCGAGAGAGGGAGAGAGAAAAGAGAGGCTGTGGAGGTGCCTCAGTGGGGGTCGTGCCTGGCTATGTTATCTGCTGCTCTCTCATTCTCTCTTTCGCACTCTCGTTCCCCTCGACGCCACTTCATTGGCCACATATTTCCTCTTGTACCCTCTCCACCAAAGCAACAGCTCCGCCAGCTAATTATCTTACTCACACAAGTGCAAGTGCACTGCGTGTCAGAAGTCTGGAGACACTCAGCTTTTCATTTCTGGTGTTTTCATTGTTGGTTTGCAACAACTTAAAAACTGTAATATCGCAAGTGTCTGTGAGATTTTTTGTGTCTATACAATCTTGATAATAATGCCAGGCACTTGCAATGTCGGCACTCAAACATTTCAGGCATTCAAAACGTCCTAAAAAATGAGAAGTTTAATTTTTCTAATAATTTAAATTAAAAAAATAAAATAATAAGATTTTTTAGGAGAAATTTAGCTTCTCTAATGTTATACGTTATACAGGGTGATTCAAAAAGATTCATCCAAATTCAAAATGATTTATTTCACTTACCTCGTTACAGAACAATGCAGTAAACTGTAAATGGTTTAAATAAGCATAGAGTGTAATATGTAATTATACAAGTGCTCAATATAAACCTCCTCCAGCTGTACGGACAACATCAACGCCATAGTCAAATTCATCCCATACTGGATTGAGCATGTCAGGTGTCGCTACACTCACGGCTCTCAGTGCGATTTCAGAGATCATCCAGTGTTCTGGAACCAATGACGAACACTCTGAGCTGTTGGAGGATCACTGCCTATGGAAATCATGCTGCACAGTTATGATGGATCCACTCTTATTGAAGTGGAGAGCGCAGAACGCTTTCTGCTCAGGGGTCTCATCTCCTCGCAGACTGAAGGGAGCCATCTTCCACTGACAGTGAGAAACTCTATGACCCCCCTCTTTCAATTGAATTGTGATTGGTTCTGGTTGTAAAAATATGGCGCTTTGAAATCAGATGAATCTTTTTAATCACCCTGTATATTTAAGGACCATGTGTTGTCTAAATTCTGTGCTCCACCGGAGAGCAGTGTAGATCCTGCATCTTATGTTTTCTGCAGAGGTTCTAATCTGTTTGGTTCAAGCATAGAAAGACTACTGCAGCCGTCTAAAGGCTGTGCACTCCAGACAAGTCATGCAGCTCTCTACTCAAAACAAAATAAAGATTCAACACAATTTAGCAAATTTGTCATGTGTATCAGCTACCAGAGCTGAAAGATTAAAGAACTGAAGAACTACCACTGAACATACTGTCATAAGTATACTTAAAAAAATTCTGTTTATGTCTGAGTCACATTCAGAGGGCAGTCTCTGATTTAATAAAAGGGTGATTAGCACCAATCACAGTTGGGGGGGGCGGGTCTCTCATTTAATAAGCGGGCGATTAGGACCAATCACAGTTAGGGAGAGGTCTCAGAATGAATGACCATGTTATTAGGGCCAATCACAATTAGGGGGAGGTCTCAGAATGAATGACACTGTTATTAGGACCAATCACAGTCAGGGGGAGGTCTCTGATTGAAAGAGATGGATTAGGACCAATCTGCGATTAGAACCAATCACAGTCAGGGGGAGGTCTCAGAATGAATGACACTGTTATTAGGACCAATCACAGTCAGGGGGAGTGTAAGTGACACTATGATTAGAAGTTTCGTTCAACCAAACACCAAACAAACTCAGTCCACCAAGACATTTTGCTTCTTGTGTTTACTGTATACTGTCGACTTCACTCTTCACAGCTGCGCTTTATTCCGACTGAAAGGCACAAAATGCAGCATTACAGTGTGGCTAGGCTAATAACATTAGCTGAGGTGAAAAGAGACGCTTAGCTTTGTCTTTTTGTCTTAAAGCCTTTGGATTGCCTGCTGTTCTCTTTTTTGTGGTCTGGTTCTGGGTTCGATAAATTTCAGGTAAAATAAGACAATGACAGAGCTAGAAATTACAGACAGGCCTTCATTAAAAAAAATGGTTTTGATTTTTGGCGGTAGCGTCCCGTCTGTCTTTTTTCATTGAGGAGATGTTTTAGATCAACTCCCCCCAAATATTGCATTACAGATTCAAATATCAAATATCAAATCTGGCCCGAAGAGTTTTAACATGTGCTTTTAACAATAGTTTGAAAAAGAAAAGCGTCAAATCTTTATTTTGGCAAAATCCACTCTTCCTACCAAAGAAGACACTTTGTTAAACATGAAGCTGTTGAAGATAAATATACCTGAAGGATTAACACACAGCTGTTTTATATTAGCACAACATTTGCAGGTGTTTTTCTTACTTAATTGAAAAGTAACAGCGAGAATCAAAAAATCAGACAAAGGCAAGATGTCCCCCCAAACTTTTCACGAGCAGAGAAACCTTCCGAAGCCTGACTGGACTTTCACCTTCAGCCGCCCCGTAGCTCCGCCTCCCCACCCCTGACCTGAAACTCTTTCGTGGGCTAAACCACCAGCGCTTGACTGAGCACAATCCTGGGACCACCGTGTCTCTGGGCCCTTTGTCTGAGATGTTTGTTAAGTGCTAGCCCTGCTCCTGCTGGGACTCCATTGAGACGCGCCTGCTCCAGGCAGCTTTCCATTCTCTTCTAAGTGGCCGCCTTTGTTTGTCACCTTGTGTGCGTCGGCCGATCGGCAGCCGCCGTTCGCGTTTCATGCGCGGGGGTCCTCCTCGCTCCCCATTCACTCTCAATGGGATCTAACTCAGGCACCTTTCATAGCTGAAACTGATCCTATTCACCTTCATTCATCTAACCCTCTTAGGTCCCCTGTTGCATATACACCGCAAACGCCTCTTCTAACATTTTGTTTAATTATTTCTCGCTCATGGTTTGTTGAATAAAGTGGAGAACTTCTAAGGAGAGTGTGCATTTTAAGCTTTTAATCTGCACTATGTTTATGTTTGTATGCAAAACTATATGTAGCAACCTGTCTATGTACAATGCACGTCAACTGCAAATGTCATTTATTACGTAACTCCTCATGCTAACATTTATATTTGAAGGCTTCCTACACAGGGACTTCATAACGCTTGCATATGCACTGGGTAACATATTCATAAAGCAATACTTGTATTTTTATGTACGGCTTAAGCCAGCAGTCTGAAGATGACAAGATGTTTTATGAAGTGAATGACATTGTATTGATGTAACGGGGCTTATAATGAAGTGACCTTTTTCTCATTTATAGCACTTTTTTGAAACATAATTTCCAAGTACTGCAACCTATAAGACATTACTAGGGGTGGGCGACAATAAATAATTCCCCTCTTTGAAGGCATATGATGTCCTAACTGTAACTAAAGCCCGGCAGTGAGGTTGCTGAACTTTACCCTCCTCTGCTGTCACTGCAGACTGGCAGGGTCACCTACAGAGCAGCGCTAGTAGCTGTTAATGAAGTAATGCTCTTTTTATTTGAGGGTCCCATTTCATAGGGTAAGACTTCAACCACTACTCTTTGTAACTTGGTTCCAAAGGGCAACGTGACACTCGAAAACAAGGGATAGGGGTTAAAATAAGAAATAGGATTGGGCCAAAGTTTTAATGTTTTACTTAGCACTTTTGGTGGGTCTGGTTTTGGTCACTTACTGACAAAACTTGTTTTCGAGTTGGGCTCGGGTCAGTTTTGGACTCAAAATTTGTTGATGTGGTTCAAGTTTGGTCGGGTTTGGACAAAATTTTGTCTGGCTTGGGTCCAGTTTGGGCTCAAATCTTGATAATATGGTTCGGATCTAACCGGGACAGGAAGTTTTTTGGCTATATTCTGGTTCAGACCAAAATTTCAGGCCTGATTAAAGCTGTAACTCGCGTTTGACAGATGTACAAACACAGCGCACCGCCTGCTTCCTCAAATGTTATTATAACGACTCAAAGGCCCCACTGTGGGAGCAACAGGGGAGCGCAAGACCAACAGAGGAGAAAAAGAGAGGGATGAGAGGGGATATGAGGCAAGCGGAGTCTGATAGCAAGGGGGGCAGATGGGGCTGTGAATGGGAAGAATAGAGCGCAAGAAAGGAGAGATAAAACAGTAGAAGATCAAGAGGGGAGGGTCAGCTCGAGAGGAATAAGATTTTCTTCGTCTTCTTCTTCTCCATTGCATGTGTAACAGAGTTCTCGAGCCCTTTTGAATATTTCACCGCCTGGTTCCTTCAGAAACACATTTTCTGATGAAAAAGGTCACCCAGCTCAACACATCAAAGCTTGGTTTGAACCACATGACTTGTGGCTATGGCTTGTTGGGGAGATCTTTTGCTCTCTCTTTTCGCTCTCACCCTCTTCTTTCGCTCCCTCGCTCTCACACTTGCTTCCTTTTGGCCTTGGATGAACCTGTCGTCACGACCTTGATGAGCATCTGAAGCTTCCGGTCCTTCTGCCGCGGCCCGGCAGTGCTAAACCGAGTTGACCCGCACGCGAAGATGTTGCCCTCAACTCGGGTGAAGTTTCGAGGCTAGCTAGCGTGGGGTAGAAAGAGTCACACTGTACCGACCCAGAGTCCTTGAAATAGCAGAGGCCTTCTTCTGACCATCACAGTCTTCGCCTACATGATCTTCCATATCACACCTCCATAGGTTGGTCTTCCAGTGGTGACCACTAGAGCAGTTCAGGTTAAGAAGGCTGCGAAGAGATGGAGAGATCAGAGTCAAAGTTTAAAGTCTTCAGTTCTTCTGTTTAGAGCTAGACTTCATGGATAATTATTCATTATATTGAAATGGTATTTCTGTAATGGTTTAGTCCCTTAATTTAAGCCTCATGTTGAAGCTGCACTATGTAAGTTTAGAGATATATATATATATATATATATATATATATATATATATATATATATATATATATATATACACATATATACATATATGCTAAACAAAGGCTGCTTGATGTTTGGGTCGCAAATGATCTCAAAATCAACATTATACTGATGAAGATATGATGACAGTAGTAGATAATTCAGTCAAATCCTCAGAAGATGTGTCCTTCACCAAGGTTTCACTGAGGTTTGACTGAATGCTCTTTTAAAGCACTCACAGTCATCAGATTTGTTCATTTGAGAAAGGGGTCCCGAAGCATAACCTATGCTATCAAGTGTTTTTTCACATGTTGCTTGCAATTGCACATTTCCACCAGAGAGGTCTCCAAATCCCCAGAACTTAAATAGTGCAGCTTGAATTTATTTAATGTTAATTTTTCCATTTTCAGTTTACTAAAGTATTCAACACTGTAAATTGTTACCAATTGTTACCAAACAAAATTTTAGTGCCCCAATTTAATGCTGCAGTCATAAACTTACCTATTTGTCATGATACAGTGATACGATGTAATAAGAAAGAATATGATGCAATTCGATACAATGCATTATGCTGTATGTATATGTATACATGTATATGTATATATACGTATGTGTATCTTTATATCTATGTAGTTATTTTAACACTTATACTTGTCCTCTCTCTTGGTAGGGACTAGGGAACCTTGTTTTATGACAGTTTTGTGAAGATTTTGGACTAAAACATGACACAAAATAGTCACCAAAAAATGTATTTTTCAGATTCATCAGATCGCCAACGTTGCATATAAAAACAGGTGTAGGTTCACTTGTGGTTTTTGGATAGTAAACAAAATGTTTCCTGTCATCACCACTGTAAAGTAATGGAGGTCGGTAAGTTTCTCTGCAAGTGAACTACTTCACATTAAACCACTCTGAATGACTTTGTTTACATCTCAAGCACTGAATTATGCAGAAGTGTTTAGTACAAATATGCAGAATTACAGGACCGGCCCTCCAGGACTGGAGTTCACCTCTCCGGATTAATTGATTATAGAAATGTGTTGTTTCGCTGATCACCTGTATGATCCCACAGGCTGGTCCTCCACTGGCGGCCTTTGGATCATCAGAGGATAGCTGAGGTCAGATAGGCTGCGGTGAGATGGGGAGATCAAGCCTTAAACTCTTCGGTTCTTCTGTCTACAGAAGATACACCTTCAGTGGAGGCCGAGGATGAATGCAGATGTGGACTTCAGTGCATTTGCATGTGTTTTCCAGTTTTGCATCAAACTCTCATTAATAAAACAGTATAGATCTGCCAGAGCTTCACGCGAGGCGTGATGAAAACCAAAATTCCCAGTTGTGTCTCGTTTCCCTAACCCAATCTCCAATATTCACTTAGATAATTAAAGAAATCGCCTCGAATTACGTTCAGAGAGGCCGCTGTCGGATCTTGGGCCGAAATAAAGAAGTTACAGTGTTGTGGTGTTGAGGGGGAGCGAGGCAGAAGTTGAATATTTCATCATACGGCGCTCGGTTTGATTGTCATGCGGGATGATGTGCGCGCGGTGTTTCTCGGCGCCTGGCAAGGGCGTGCTGTTAGACGGAGTTAAAGATATACTGCGTAGGGTTTGATACGGTTCTGAGCTTTTAAGCGTGTTTACTTTGCGAGGATAATTGAGAGAGATTATTGAATAAAGTGATCTAGGTCAAGTCTGTCCATTTAGAGCCTTTAAAATATCACCACTGTACAGAAACAGTTGTGGTGTCCACACTGTTTTATGAAATATGTGAAGACTAGATAAAAGAGGGGTGTTTTTTTGTTTCCTATTAGCATAATTAGTTTAAGAGATTTTTTATGTTTTATATGGTCAGTCACATTGATAAAAAAGACGACGTGTTTTCTCAGGTCAGCTGAGGTTGACGTAATGACCATGTAATTGACTATTAGAACATCTATGTGTACACAGAGCCATTGATCTTGTCTGCAAAGCCTCTTATGAGAGTACAGTGCGAATCTAAAATAGAAATCTGGCAAGACAGCTTTCTATGAATTATTCATTGTATTGATATGATATCTCTTTCTAATTGTTTAGTCTGTTAATATTTAATGAATATCATTTACGCTGTGCTTGAATGTGACAGTGTTTGGTAAATTACCATCTTTTTGTTTTGATTGTTTTTTTTTTCATTGTGCGTTTTTTAATTTATTTATTCCTTGTTTTTTTTTCCTCTGCAAACTGAGGCCCAATCCGGTTCACTACTAAAGGCCATAATCCTTTGCCGTGTTACCACTATCTGAGCCAATTTGAGACGTGCTTTAAAGAAAAGCAGGAGATGACTTTTTATGTTACGTTTCCGTGGTACGAACGCTCATTTGAAGCTGCTCTGATTGCGCACGATGCGAGCTCTGCCTTCCACTCATTTCTGTCATTGTACAAATTAAATTCGTGCTCAACTCTAATTTCCCTGAAGCAAATTATGCCTTACAAGATGTACATGAAGTGGTTTTAATCGAGCTGCGCGCACCGAGGCCGCTCGGAGATGGCAAACTCTCCTGCAGTGGTTTTCCTCCTGAAAGGCCTGTGCTTGCTGTAGTGCACTCTGCCACCTAGTGTCCGTGCTCAGCTCTGCCTCTCTGAGAGCTTCGTCTTTAACCTATTGCCCTCATTATTCCAATCTGATGAGAGGGCCAGTGGGGCTAAATTTACTTTAATGAGTAATTGTGTTGTTCCCGTTTTCACTCTCTTTTCCTGCTTTATGGCTCGATGGACAGGGGTTTTAGTGCATGTGGAGCTTTGTGGGCCGTAGGCTCAGCTCTGTGCTGCTGTGTGTTTGTTTCTGTGCTCCTGATTCAAAGGGACATTTTTCCAATTGTGCGGCGCGGAAGCTAATATTATGTTTGTCGTCCGATGCGTTGCTGATTTATCACGTTTCCTCCAGGCCTGACATTCAGATTACTATTGAGTGGCGTGCCATCAGACTAATTCACACATAATGTACACAATGCACACATAAACAGCATTTGTCCTTAAACAAACCACTTTCTGATAAAGTTAAAATGGTAGCAAATTGCTAAATTTTTCCCCTTTTACTACTAAAATAATAGATCAGCCAAGACATTTTCGGTATCTGAAAGTTTGCTTCCTTAGTTTTTCACTTGAGTTTCAAGGCTAATGTAGCTAAACAAGTGAATACCTTATCAATTAGCATGGTGCTAACTGCACTATATGACATACTGCTATCTGTAAACATGGACTAAAGTTTATCACATAGTTAAAACAGTAGTAATTTATTATTACGTTATATGAGTGTACAGTGTTGCCATGCAGGGAGCACCTGTACAGAAAGGAAACTTACTATTTCATTTTTGTGGATTTTATATCGTTCTTTAGCTAACAAGCAATGGAAGCGTATACCTTACCAATTAGCATGATGCTAACTGCACTATATGCTGTGCTGTTATCTATAAACATGGATTAAATAGCTCAAACAGTTGCAGTATTTATTATAATGATTTTATGAATGTATTACAGTATCAGGTTATATAGTTAGCTTTATTAAAGCTAATTAGCTCATTCTTCCTGAATGCTGCTGCTCTAAGCTAAAAGAATCTTTTATGTTGTTGTGATTTGACTGTTTTGTTCTGTTTTCTTAAAATTACACCAAAGGGAACCTTACACAGTGTTGTAAACATTAACTACCCAGAAAGCACCTTTACAGGAACAAAATACACTACTTACTTCATTTCTATGAGTAAGCTAATAAGTAATGGAAGCTTATACTCTGACACTTAGCATGGTGCTAACTGCAGACCTAACTCATCATTCACTCGGTTCAAACTGTGTGAAGTTGTTAGTAAATCTCTAATAGACTTCATTATGTGGTTTCTGACACTATGACTCACTTCTAACCATAATTTGATCCATTTTTATAGAGACAGTGTGTCATACAGTGACAGAAACCACACAAGCAAGTCTGTAAACTTCCATTATTTGTTAGCTACATTAGCCTTTTAGCTCTAGAGCAAAACTAAAGAAGCACCAAACATGCCTTGACTGATTGACTACATTTGGATGAAGGGAAGAAAATGTTAAATGTTTTATTGCATTTAATTTGACCACTGATCTGTCAGTTAATGTGTGCGTGCAATTGCTGGCCTAATCGGTGGAGGAAATTATGTTTTAAGTGAAAGATTTTGCCCTCACTGACTGGAATTCGAAGGCGTTTATGCACCAATATTGGAACTTTGCCAAATATGCGAAATAATTTTTAATTTTTAGCATGATGTTAGAAGGTGATTGAACGCTAACAGCAGAAAATTTACATTTTAAGCAGTGTATAGATTCAATTTTAGACACACAATATACATTAGTATTGTTCAGTTAGATTTAGAATGTTATTTTGGGGGCATTTTGTGCGTCTGTTTGTTTTTTAACCTGGAGAAGAGGGCAAAAATGCCCCCATATGCAACATTTAACCTTGTGCTCTGGTTATTTCTGGCCCTGAGTCTTATATTCCTCTTATATTTGTCCCATCGAAGCTGTTGGTGGGGAAATTCTGACTTAATTAAACCTCTCCCTTGTCAAACTCTGTGAAAACATAGCAAAAATAAACCCACCTCAATGTTAATGCTAATTTCTGTAAGCGTCTCTAAGGGATTCTAGTAGTTTGTTAGTGCTGAGCTACTGCAAGAACACTTTTTGGCCACTCTGGATCAAACACAAGCATTTAAAACTTCTAAAAGACATAAATGACAGATATATTAGATCGATGTATTTTCTCACTAAATTGGTCTCCCAATGTGACTGGAAGTCAAAACATGCTAGGACCTCTGTCACATCTTAATTATGCTGATTAATCTAACACATTAGGACTTCTCTGCAGCTCCTGAAGTCCTAATCAATAGGAGAGCTCGCTTGGCTGTATCTACCTAGATACCACAGAGAAAGCGATTCCTGAGTGGGCGTTTCAAGAGTTTAACCCTTTTGTTTCCATCCAAAATGTGACAGTAAAACAAGAGTAGAGCTTTAATACTTACAGAGTTTAAATACAAGCACGATTCCGCTGAATAAAAATTAACTAAAAATTACAGACAAGTATTTTTTTTAGTTCCCAGAAATCATTAGGTCTTCTCTGAAGGCCTGGAAGAGCCTGTGGTTTCCTCACTGTTGGTTTCAACAAAGAACGGTAACATAGAGATGCAAAGAAGAGAATGTTGGGCGCGCTATGCACTGTTTCGAATGCTGTTTTTGTTTTTTGATGCTGTGTTGAAATCATTACACACTTAGTGCTTATACATTGAATGATTGTGGGCCTAACAGGTTTAGCTTTCTGCTCTTTATTAAATGCCTTAAGTCTCTCTCGCTCTCTCTCTCTCTCTCTCTCTCTCTCTCTCTGCCTGCTCGAGGCCTTTGGAACAGCATGCAGATCTATAGCAGCTGTGCTCTCCTGCTCCCTCGCTCCTTCACTCTGTCCTGCCCTCCTTCTCTCACACTTTCCTGCGGTTGTGTAGTTTTAATCAGGCTCTTCTGACTTCAGAGGGAATTTGGGACGGCCTGTAAACCCCCCAAACCTTCCCTTTTCTCTCTCTGCCCTTCTCTTAGTGTTCCTGCTGGACACTTCGCGCATCACTCCACCTCCCACGAATATGAACAATAATATTGTTTAGCGAAATATTAAAGGGTCCATATCCTCCATTTTTGATAATTCTTTTTTCCACTTGAAGTCACTGTAGTTCATTTTTACATGTCTATTTTCCAGCCTCTCTTTACACCTTAGAATTAAACAGGCTGTTTTAGTTACTGTGTCATTAAGACTGAAATATGTAAAGGAACTCTGTTCTGATTGGCTGCTCTGTATTGTGCCTTGTTAAAAAAGCAGCACAGGCTGAAACACTCCTTATAACTTCTGTGTGAGTGGGCGGGGCTAAACTGCTGTAGGCTGAATAGGGTTTATGTAAATGTGTAAACGTGTAAATTCAAACCAGGCTGTTTTTCACAGTTTAGTGTTCGTATATATACTGTATTGGCTGGGGGATTAAATAATACACTTAGGCACTTTATCAGTGTTTATTTACTACATCAAAATTTAAATCTAGTTCCTATGTTGTGTAAATAATACTGTGTTTAAAGAACTGTAATACTGCTCATGTTTTACACTACTAAATTCAGTTAGTTGAGCTAGATTTAAAGGTGAATTCCACCAGTTTTTATGCATGAGTCAGTGTTTGAGATGTCACCTGAGTGATTTAGAGTGGTTTGGTGTAAAATGGTTGATTGTAGAGACTCGGATCTCTTTACAGTGGTGGTGATAGGAACCAGGGGTCACCATGACTACAACACAAATATGACCTTTTTATTTACTATCCAAAACCACCAGTGAACCTACACGAGTCTCCTGAGCTTTTATATAGATTGTTGATGATAAAATAGTGGAAAATGTGAAAAAAAAATCTATTTTCACTATTTTGTCTTATAAAGCCCTGCATGTATCCCTCCACAATGAATGTGAAAACCTCATTTGAGACACAGAAAGCAGTGTTTTGTAAATGTAGTTTAATTTGCTTTTAAACAAAAATCAGTACTAAGAGAAGGTTTAATGTTTTTCCTTATCAATATCATTATTTAAATGTAAATATACACTCATTCTGGACTTCATGCCTTTAACACATTCCAAAAATTTAAGACTAGGAATGTTGAGAAATGTTAATGCATTTTTAAAAGCATTTTTAACAGGTTATGCTTGGGCCTGAAAGGAGCATCCAGGAAAGGCCTTCTCCCTTATGAGCGAGGATGGGTCAAGGGTCACCACCTTACTAAAGAAATTTGTATCTACATATATCAGTCTTAAAGGCACAGTAACAGAAACAGCCTGTTTTAGTCTAAAAGGTTGGAAAACGAACATGTAAAAATGAATTATGATCGTTTTTGGTGCATAAATCACACAAAGATCATAAATGCACCTCAGGGGAAAAAACAATAGAAGACAAGAGAAACGTAGGATAGGCTCTTTAAACGACTGAGCACACAAATGTTGACTTGGTTATACAGTTTAAAGCGAACTTTTACAGTAAACAACTGGTTAAAAATCAGGGGTAAGGAGCTCGCTAGGCAGACTGAGGGAGGTAAGGAGTGGTGTGTGGCTGCTGCAGGGGCTTCCCTCTTAGAGGGGGCTACCTCTGTACACGCACACAGAGTTTGATAGTCAGACCAAAGTAATTAATCACAGAGGACTGGGATGGTGTGATTGAGAGGCCCTAGGCTGGAGTGGATGACTCTGAGGAGGGAGAGGGAGCGTGTTTGTGTGCTCAGTAAAGGTTCAGGGGCCTATTTCGGGGAGGGAGAGCATTGTAAGATGAAGATACAGGCAGATGAGACCTCGGCTTCCTGAGAGAATTCCCATCTCTCAAACACGCAGTAATTGCTTGACTATAAGCTATAAGCTATTCTCTGTGGCTGCTCAAATCTCGCCGGTTTGATATGCACGGCGTTCCGAGCGGCGGTACACGTGATCTCGCGCTCACCTCTATCTTACGGTTTCAGAACGCCGCCGTGCTTTCGTCTGATCATCTGCCTTTTTCTCCTGCTGGATGTTAAGGAAGAAAACAGCCTGGTTGTTTTCTTCTCCTCCTCCATGCGGGAATCTGCTGAAAAGGGCCTGAAGCTAGAAGAAGGGTCTTTCCTGATCAATACAGCGGCCAGGGGAAATGTTGTGTAAACCCCTCCTCTGCTTCAGCCATTTTAACACACTTCTTCACCCCAGCCCGCCATCCCTGGTGTGTGTGTGTGTGTGTGTGTGTGTGTGTGTGTGTGTGTGTGTCTTTTGACCTGAAACCAATCAATTTGCTGCTGTATAAACACTTCAGCAGGACTTCACAGCATAGCAACGCTTCGGTTCGTTTCACGCCAGACGTTTCAGTACCACAGTGTTTTCTGCCCCACCTTTAATTCTTTAAAGGCCTCATATCAGGGGAAATCAACGTTACTTTTAAAAATAAGTTTTATATACTATGTAAACATTGTTAAAGTTTGATTTCACTGCCGAGTCCCTGAGGCCCCCATAATGGAAACTAAGCTGCAGAAACACCCCCCTTTTTTGAATTCATTACGTTTGTGATGTCACAGCCATGAATACATTGAAATATCCTACACAGTCACCATTTGGGATCGTTGTTGATGGGTTTGGAATCACTGTTTTCTGTAATCTTGCTACAGGGTTATTTTTTGATGCTGCTTCTTCATTGAATTAGTACAAAGCTGTAAACAATTAAAGGGCCCATATCATGGAAAAAAATTCCCTCTTTTATTTTTAACAGTAAATATATTATATAAGTAATATATAAACATTGGTAAAGACTCACATTCACTACCGAGTCTATATGGTCCGTATGTGGAAACCATGCTGCAAAAAAACAGCCCATATTGAATTAATTGTTTCTGTGATGTCACAAGAACAAGCTTATTTACATATAGACACCTTTTTAGCCTATAGCAGTTTAGTGCCACCCACTCACATTGAGGTTCTAGGGAGTGTTTGAGTTTTGAGTGCTTTTTACAGGGTAGCCAATCAGAACAGAGCTCATCTGCATATATCATTTATATGCAAATTTATCATGTCATATTTATATTTGTTTATCTGTAGAATGTTTTAACTCAACAAAACATGACATTTGACCAGGGACTGTATGCAAATGAGTTCTTGTGACATCACAGAAACTACAAATTCTAAACGATTGACTGGGGAGTGAATGGTACATTATGAAACTTTGACAGTGTACGATATAAAACTCTTTTATTTTAAATAAAGCGAGAAAAATTTAATTTTCCATGCTATGAGATCTTCAAATGCACAGTAACAAAAAAGAGTGTATTTAATTAAAAAGTTAAAGGTTGGAAAATAGTGACATAAAAATTAATTAGGGTTCATAAACCCACCTCTTCAACTCCTTGAGACCACTGGTGGTTCCAAAACGCACTTTGGCATATTCCTCATAACTGTCATATTTCATAAGCTAACTGTCTTCTTTCCAGTCAAGTAGAACCCTTATAATAAACGAAGCTGAACTCACAATTTTTTTTGTCTACTGAAAGTCGACCCATTTTTCCACAAATCTGGGCTATAAACTATAAACAGATGGCGTCTCTTCAGTGATCTGCTCTGTAAAAATTATTTTTATAAAATAATACAAAGAGCGTCTAAGATTTTTGGCTTTCAGCAGTAAATTGTAAGCATATAGCAATATGTGTATGATCATAAAACACATTTTCTGTTAATTTGAGGGGAGCTTTTACAAAAAAAAATAATAAATAAAATGAAAATTTACATTTATTTCATGCAGTTACTGAATAATTTGCCTTAAGATTTGGTCACGTAAATTCAGATGGAAAAACCAAAATATACCCTGGTGCATAACGTAATAAGTGGAGGTAAAATAGAAGAAAAATGTGGGCTATGGGCCCTTTAATTCACCATTCTGTGTTTATGGACATTTTCATAAAAGCACTAAATACCATCTCACAGACACTTAGTCGCACACTGAGATCTCTGTGCTGCCAGTCCTGTGTCCTGTTTTGCATGTCACTCGCACAGCCAGACTCTCTGTTTTAATAATCTCACGCGCCTGCTTAATATCATCTCCAGGGGCCAGCGACCTCCTCCGGTCCGCCCTGATTATCCCAATGAATTGTTTCTTTCCAAGGTGTAATAGGAAGCGGGTAAAAAGGGCGGTGAGCAGAGCAGCCCCCCGTAGCCCTACTGTAGCGGATAAATCAGATTGAGCCCGGCCGGCTTTTATTGAATCTAGATTGCGGGCGGTGCTCGGGCCCCTCCAACGCGCGACCATCAATCACCGGCTTGATAATGGAGCCTGGCCCGATTCCACCTGATGTTGGCATTATTTCATTTGATTCTAACGAGCCACTGCCGCTAATCGGCCCACCAGAGGGAGGGGAGGAGGACCGGCGCGTGCACGTGTACATTTTTTTGCCTGTGTGTAGCTGTAAACGAGGATCATTTAAATGAAGCATAGCTCTGCGTGGCTACATGACTCCAGGGAACTGAGGCTGCAATTACGCACACGATCACAATTGGATTTCAATGGAGGCCCCATTAGCCATCCTTCCAGCCAACATAGAATGAAGTGTGGATGAAGTCAAAGTCTTTAGCCGTCTGCCACAGTTTGTTTTGTATTACCTAATCAGATGAAGAAGCCCCAGTCTATCTCCACCTCATCAGCTCCAGCCTCCCTAATATATCTCTAATAACGCATTTCCACCAACGTTCCCTTACACAGAATAAGAGCGCATGAGGGATGATGGGTAACAGAGCGTGAGTGCACATACGCTGTGACCTTGAATGTGTGCTAAAGCTAGAACCGCTTTAGCGATTAGACGTAAGAAGGTATACCGCGATATTCAAAATGCACAGTATTTTTATCGTGAACACCTTTGAAACACCGTCACTGCATTTTAGGCAAAGAAGTTGCCGTCTCACCTCTTTTATACACCTAATTTAGATGTGTCTAATTCCACCCACTAGTTGGCAGCTGAACATGCTTGGAGGAGAACACTAAGCGACAATTCTGTTACGGCAGCCAACAGATGCCTGCACTGGCTCGCATCGCGCTGAGTGATGGGGGAGACGGGGGGCCATCCTACCCACCCAGAGAGAGCCACTCTTGGACTTCCGGCCACAGAAGGGTGTAGCGTCACCAGGAATCAAACTCATGATCGCCTCATGACAGGGCCAACACTTAGATGGTCACTCAGGAGACCACCAGAGATATTTTGCTAGTCCTGCTGCATAACATAGACATAACCATGCCATAAACATGTCATGGCAGATGTCACATGCAATAATAGGTTCAAATTCAGTAATATAACAGTGATATGTAACCATTACCGATAATTGTCATGACAGATGCTGTGACAACTAATCAAAGTCATCGATAACATCAGTAATAAATAAAATTGCTGGCAGTGAACCAATTTATTGATTAGTTGGCTTGAAGAAATGAAACCTTTGAAACTATGAAATGAAACTATGAAAACATTTCACTTTAATGTCATCTAAAAGGAATAAAGATGTGCAGAAGTCAATATAGAAAAAAGAAAGAAGTGTTGGATGATAGCCAATGACAACTGTTAGAGGCCTATCAGAGTAACGAATGAGAAACAGATCTATGAAAATCAGTCACTACAATTAGAAGCGTATCATGTCAGTGTGAGGACCGTTCTGTTGAACTGGTTTAAAGTCAAAGTTCAAAACATATTTCAGGCTTTTAACTGACTTGTACTAAAACTTTTGCTTTGTACTTTTGCTTTTATTGACCCTGTACTGTAATTATTTATTTTATTAAAACAAATGATTGAACATTGCATTTAGTCACTACCAAAACACTCATAACACTTCCGAAACTTTACCAAATGTTTCGGTGGTGGCAGTTTTAGCACATTTTGAGCAGAACTCAAAAACGCTAGCAAGTAAATGACTAGCTTTCAACAGCTGTACAGATATAAAAGCATCATATTTTTCTTTAACACACAAAAAAGTACTTAACTGTAGAAAATATGTATTTTTTAGGGATTAGGGTGTTTGGGATAGATACCTCCCAATAAGCACTACCCTATAAATGAGGATTTTGTATTTAGTTATCTTATTACTATCTCAATTACTGCCTTGAGTTTAAATTGATCATAATATAATCTTTGTAAATGTCTTAGGTCTGAGTGTATTTTTTACTGTGGGACCACAGTGTGAGCTAATTCAGTAGAACAGTCCCTGAATATGGGAAGAACTCAGTACAGGGTGATGCAGGTGAGCAGATTGAATAGTTCTGCTCTGAGTCAGTGCAGGTACTAGTATCCTCAGGAGACAAGGTTTTATCGTCAGTTCTCTACTGAATGCAGATTTTATCAATAGTGAAAATGTATTTTCTTTATTACCTTGTAGTTTTTATGCTTAGCAAGTTTATTCCAAAGCATAAGTAAAACAACAAATTGAAAAAAAAAATATATAAGAATGATAAACGTTCAGTTTTCAGCCTGGCGTGTCTTCAGTTTCGGTTGAGGTGCATCGGTAATATTCGTCATTAATTATATCCTCGTTTATTGATTTTTCTAAGTTGCGTACCGTCCCAGCTCTAATCTGTGGCTCTGCATGTGTTGGTTTTGTTTGTGTTGGCTGATTGTGTGTGTGTTTAAGATGTGTTGAGGTGGAACAGTGATCCGTGCTGGTGTGTTCGGCAGAAAGCGGAGAGGCACTGAGGCCTTTTCTCTTTGTTTGTGGGGGCAGACGTCCCGCGAGGCTCAGCAGAGATGAGAGATGGACAAACAGTTTGATTTTGCACCACTGCCCCGAGCGCAGAGAGAGAGAGAGGAAAAAAAGGAGACATATAGTTTAAAAAGAAAACAGAGCTTAATGCCGGCAAAAAGAGAGAATAGATTGAGATGAGGTTAGTTAGCCAATGGGAGGTCACGCGTCTATTTCCATCTACCTCTGTGTATGTGTGTTGAAGCATTATGTTGCTGCTCTTTTGCTGTCTGCCCACACTCTTATACCCATTCTTACATCCTGTAACTTAAAGGGCCCATATCATGGAAAAACTATTTTTGTTTTTTTTTAAGAGTTTCAAAACATGCTCTTCTCTCCCTGCTCAATACAGTCAGTACATAAACAAAGCTGCAAAAACAGCCTGTTTTAAATTCACATTTTTGTGATGTCACTAACCATCATATCGCTGGTGTCGGAACAAAATCTTCAGTTTTATCGTTTTTCAGTTTTTGACATAATTTGAAAATGCCTGTTACCCTTTACATTGTATCAGAATTTCATAAGGAATGGACCAACAGAAACGGCCCAAAATTACTTGCAAAGACGTTTGGTTCCATTGACTTACATTAAAAGTGAAGTAGGTTTTTTCCTTCTCCTGTAAAGTTAGCATTTTGGAGATATGAGGTTTTGCTCCAAGCAATATTTATGTTTATATATCTATTCAGCTACAGCAGTTTAGCCCTGCCCATTCGTGCTAAAGGTATAAGAAGTGAATCAGGCAAAATGCAGAGCAGCCAATCAGAACAGAGCTCATTTACATATATCCGACTTAAAGGCACAATAGCAAAAACAGCCTGTTTAATTGTAAGTCAGTGGACCACTGGAGGAAAAAGTAAAATGTAGAATATGGACCTTTTAAAGGCTTCAAAGCGTCCATACCATGGGAAATTTTCCTTGCTTCTTTTCAGAATTTGAGGTACAAATGTAACGTAAAGTTTCAAAATGCACCATTTTCTCCACAGTCCTTGCATCCCATATAAAAACCTAGGCTGCAAAAATAGATTTTTGTGATGTCACAAAAAACACCACATGTACGTATATCTGCCAATTCAGCCTACAGCACTTTAGCCTCACACATTCACAATGAAGCAGTGCTTTCCTTTTCCTTATTGAGGCTCAATACAGGGCAGAGGAAGCATGGTGCTAACTGCATGTCTAAATCATCATATACTGGCCTCAAACTGTGTGGAGTGGTTCAGTATTTCTAATAGACTTGATTATGTGGTTACTGACACTGTATGACTATAGATATGACTGTTATCTATAAATATGGGTTAAACCACATTGGCTTAGCTAACAACAAGAGTAGCAGTTGTTTTAAGTCTGAATTTTGTCCGTATTTTAGTCCATTTTTATAGATAACAGTGTGTCATGCAGAAGTAAACTTCAGACAACACACATCTTCGCTTTTCGACTGTATTTTGGGTAAGAAGGTTTAAGCTAAAACTGAAACAAAATTAAAACAGCCCCGTTTACATTGTCTTATTTTTATTTATTTATTTGCTCCCACTTATGACATTATGACAAAAGACATTTATCGACAGATGTAGACAGCATGCACAGTTTACTGTAGAGGAAATGTGGGATTTCAGATGCTCTGTTTACAGTAAAATATCTGAATTTGAATAATTTATGTTAGAGGGTCCAGACCTTACATTTTCTTGTATTTTATTAGGTCCACAGGTGACATTCGTTTGGGTTTATGTACCAAAAACAGTCATGATACATTTCTACACGACCATTTTCCACCCTCTCTTAACCTTTTAGAATTAAACAGGCCATTTTATTACTGTGCCTTTAGACTGATACATGTAAATGAGCTCTGTTCTGATTGGCCATCCTCATTCAAAAAGCATTCTTCAGCATGAGTGAATGGGACTAAACTGCTGTGGCGTATATGTATACGTATGTAAATAAGTTTTTGTGACGTCACAAAATCGATCATGTCTGTCGCTGCTGTCGGAACAAAACCTTGTATCTTCAAAATGGTAACTTTACAGGAGAAGGAAAAACATACTTTACTTTTAATGCAAGTCAATGGAACCAGAATGTTTTCCAAGTCATTTTGGGTTGTTTCTTTTGGTCTATTCCTCATGAAATTTGCACCCAATGTAAAGGACAACAGGCTTTTTCAAATTATGTCAAATGACAAAGATGGATATATGAGGTTTTGTTCTGACAGCAGTGCTGTATTTAGATTGCATATAATTGACTAAGGATTAAAGAAGATGCTTTGAAGCTCCAACAGGGTTTACATACACAGGCTTTCTATGACTTTAAAGTAAGGCAGCTGTGGGACAAAGTTGGGCTGCGCAAGCCCGAAGTTCTGATCTTAATCTTCATTTGACACTTAAACTCTTGCACGCAAAGGGAAAAAAAAGAAAAGAAAATAAAGCACCTGGTAATCCAGTCACCCTCAATCATGTTATCCACTTAAATTTCCACAAACTCTACACGAGCACACGCCTAACTTCTACCCGCATGCCGTAATAACTCTCAGGCGCGGTTGTTTTCCTGCTTTCGCTCTCGCTTTATTTAAAAAGTTGAAACTCATCGGAGGTAATGTTATAAGGGACTCAATTTCACGTGGCTGCGCTCATCAGCGAGTAAAATAGCAATAAAGGCGGATTGCTCTTGGGAGAGGCGCACGCTTTGGAATAAATGATGTGCGGGAACAGAGGCGTAATTAATTTACAGGCTGTATTGATAGTCCCGCCACACTCCCCTCTATATTTCTTAATCTCCGCTAACATCTTCATTATTTGGAGGAGAGGAGAGAAAGCAGAGTCAACAGCCTAAATGAATTGCCAAAAGAGTCGTACACAAAACCGTCTCCTCAGCGCTGGGATTGCTCTTAAGCTTTTAATTAGGGCGCCAACAAACAGCTTTTGATGTGCGTGCTGAAGAAGTGGAGACGAGGAACACGCGCGCACACGTATCCACGCGCCCCTTCGTAAGGATGTAGGTGTAATGGCAATGAAGTGCTCTTTAGTTCGCAATTATCTGACATTGTTTGTTAGGCCTAACTGCTGTAACCTGAATGTGAATGTGTATTTCTATTGCAAGCTCCAGTTTCGACATTAAATAAATGCATTCAAATAAAACAGCTGTTAAAACTGTTCCATTTACTGCAGTGAAATGAATTGCAAATGTCTGTGTATTACCTGTTTGTGCCATGTTCTCAAATCTGTCCGTCTCTTTTGCAGCTAAAACAGATGAAGTTCTGAAAGCGAAGGAAAAGAAAGAAGAGGAGGCGAAGAAGATGAAAGAGGAAGGTGAGGCTCATTCTGTTTTGGTGCCAGATGTTCTCCAAATGAGGCATCAACGAGACAGCTGGTTTTGATCTCTAGCAATGAGTTTGCACCAGACCTGATTATTTTTACATCAATAAATACTCATTTCTTTTATGCAATCAAGACCATTTCTAGCAGTACATTTCCATAAGGTTATCACTGCGGTGATTTAGGGTAAATGTCATTTCAAACATTTATGCAATTACTTTCTATAAGCTTGTTTTTTTGGCTACAAAGACCAGCACATCCACTTTTTCTGGCTTGAGGCTTGTCTGCTAAATGTAGTGCACCAGACTGCCAGTTAACTGTGTGTGTTGTACACAGTACTCGGGTGTTTGGTTGCTTTTCCCACTTAAGATTTAAGTTGACACAGTGATAATATAGGTTATCATTAAAATTTTTGCACATTTTCAAATTGTGATGTTAAAACAATTCTTTTTTTTTGGGTGCCTTCAAGTCCTCCTCGGAAGTTCCTGCTTACGACCTAGGAGGTCGTATGTATGACCTGATTTGTGTTCAAGTGGTTTTGGTTGGAAAAAAGACAGACACATTGGAAATAATTTTATGTCATTAAGGAGAGTCTGTGTGTTTTGCGTTACTGCAACAAAGTTAAGAGCAGAAGGTGTTTATGAGGATGTTTTTATGCAGTTAGATGCATCACATAACGTGCTTATATCTGTATTTCCATGCGTGGTTGTTTTAGCCTGCAGTGTTAATGTTCTGGCTGATGAATAACTGAAATATGGCCAGTTTATCAGCGGATATCATTGCTTTTATGTTGACACGCCCCCAACTCGGAAACTCGGGGCTCATATTAAAATCTGAGTTTTCTGACTAGTAAATACGACGTTGTGGTGGTGTTCAACAACAACAACATTTATTTGTATAGCACTATGTACAACTAGTGTTGTCTCAGAGCAGCTTTACAGAAAAGCAGTACTCCCTAGGAGTAAGAGGAAGAAACCTTGAGAGGAACCCAGGCTCAGGGGAGGAACCCATCCTCCTCTGGTCGACCCCGGATGAAAATAAATCCTCGTAAATCCGATATTTTCGACAGGACTTGAAGGCAGCGTGAGTCACTGTCAAAAATGTTGGTGTTTGACTCCGGAAAACTAGGTCTGTGTCTTCAGTTTGGGCCATAAAGGTCAAGACTTGGCCAAAGAAACCAGACGAAAGCCTCATCTACTATAATGCTCATTTTTGCTAGCTCTGTTTCTAGTAGCAGCCTGTGCTAGCAACATTAAGCTATGTAAGCTAACATTTGCTAACATAAACTGGTGGTTGCCATACACATGCATTAGTGTACATTAGGTTTTTGTGGACAGTATTGATAGATTAATTATAGATACGAAGACGTGTTCATTTGAAACTTGTGGCAGACATTAACATGTAAAGTCATATGCAGAGGTTTAGGCTGGGTGTTCATACTTTTGCATACAAATCTATATTTGAGCATGTATGTATCTCTTATACAGTGACTCTTTCAGTAAAGAGTTCTGACATAGAGCTGCCGCCACTGTTTTCCATTCCTAACAGCTAACCTAAACCTGCCTAGATTATGACACATATTCACAGTCAGTAACATATCTAGAACTTACAGAAGGCTTTTATTCTCACAAAATTGGTCCCACCCATTGTAAATCAAAGCATGATTTATTTCACTGTCAAGCTTTTAATTTTATAGGTGGATAATCTCATGTGTGAGGCTTTCAGTCCAGTTCCTGAAGACCTAACCAATGGGAGAGCTCACTTGGCTGTATCTACCTGGATGCAGCAGGGAAAACAATCCTGATTGGACAGTTTACCATTCATTGTTTCAATATATGAACAGAGTTGAACGTATTTTTTAGCTGTCAGAAATCATTAGGAATTCTCTGAAGACTTAAAAGGAAGTTTTAGGTTCAGATGTCTTTACAGTGGTGGTGATAGGAACCAGGGGTCACCATGACAACAACACAAACATAGACATTTTATTTACTATCCAAAACCACCAGTGAACCTACATGTGTCTTCTGAGCTTTAGATGGAATGTTTATGATGGTGAAATAGTGGATCTGAATTAATTAATTAATGAAGTTTTCTTTGAGGACTGTTTTTCCTCACAGCGCTCTGTATGTATCCCTCCACTAGGAATATGTTTTTAAAAAAGACATTTTAGCTTAAAAGGTCCTTACAAAACTATTGAAAAACAATGTCTCAGACTTCAGGCAGTGTATTCATAACCATTTAATGGCATATTTCTTTGTGATGTAGCCTGTAGAGGCATTAAACTCTTCAGATGTCTGGTTCCTATCACCACCACTGTGAACAATTCTTACTCTGTAAGCTTCTCTAGAACAAAGCATTTCACACCAAACCATTCTGAATGACTCTGTTTACATCTTAACCATTTAATTTTGCAGAAATTTTGAAAAAATAGTGTGGTTCCTCTTTAACTGAAAAAAACATAGCCTTTTAACGTACTTTACTGGAAAAAGATAAGCAAGCCTTTGAAAAGATTCGTATTGTAAGAGAGAATAGTAGAAGAATCAAAATATGCAAACTGATCACTGCCAGTTCTTTAGAAATGTAATTATAATTTCAATCAGTGATTTGAGTAAAGTTACTGAGTTCAGTGGAGTGTTTGTGACAGCGCTGCTTGTCTGAAGCATCCACAAATAGCTGCCTGTTTTCACTCGATTGATTGACAGCTAAATGAATAAATATATAAATAAATAACTTCAGGTTCAAGGTGATCATTTAAAGACTCATTGAGGGGGTGCTGTCACTTTAAAAGAAATATGTAGACCAATGGAGATAAAGATACAGGTACAGAAAGATGGATATTTGAGATGAGTGCAGGGCCGCTCTCTGACAGCTGAATTATACATATACACATACAGAACGTGGGGATTTTAATGGAGAAAAGTGCTGGGTTGTGCAGATAGTAAATATTGCATGTCTGCCCTCCCCTCCATCCTCAAGGCGTATCTCCGCACGCATATTCAAATGAAGTCAGGAGCAATTTGCTGGAGAGCAACACAACCTGATAGGTGCAATAAAAGCCTTCAGATTCTATAATGAAATTAAGTGTAGATCTGGCGTGGCAAAGCTGAATGAGAAAATGAAATCTGTGATGGCCTGATTACACTCCCCCTGTGTGTGTGTGTGTGTGTGTGTGTGTGTGTGTGTGTGTGTGTTGGGGTATGGTAGGGCTTTCAGAGGTGGACAAGATGACCAAATTACAGCATCCTGATACTGCGACCAGTTGCAATAGTGCCACATATAAGCAAGGCTGCTCTAAGAGTCTTAATCTTTTAAATTCAATATTTGCAAGATTAAACTATTTTAGGGACAACAGAAAAATCCAACATTAGTAGAAAATGTTTGACATCTTGTCAACTACTTCACTGCAAAAATGATTTCTGGGCAGACGAAAACGTCTTACATCTGGTCAGTATATTATGATTTCTTATTATGATGTTATTATAAGAATATTAAAAGATTGTTCTGCTTATTTGTATACATTTTGCACTCATTTTAAAGGCCCAATATTGCATTCATTTTTATTACTCACCTCACCTACCCCAGCACGAGGTTTAAGTATTAAAAAGCATAATTCATTTCTACATTGACCATTTCCCAACCTCTCATCTCTTAGAATTAAACAGGCTGTTTTCATTATTGGGACTTAAAGACTGTCATATGCAAATGAGCTCTGTTCTGATTGGCTGCCGTGCATTGTGCCTGATTCAAAAAGCAGTTCAGGCTGAAACTTTAATGTGAATGTTGTTATGATCGTTGCAGCCCAGACTGCTTTTTGAGACACAATACAGGGCAGCCAATCAGAACAGCGCTCATTTACATATATCGGTCTTAAGAGCAGAGTACCAAAATGCTGTTGTCAGAACAAAACCTTGTATCTCCAAAATGCTAACTTTACAGGAGGAGGAAAAAACATACTTTACTTTAAATGTAAGTGAATGTAACCAAACATCTTTACAAGTAATTTTGGGCCGTTTCTTTTGGTCCATTCTTTATGAAATTTTGACACAATGTAAAGGACAACAGTCATTTTCGAATTGTCAAAAACTGAAAAACGGAAATGGAAATATGAGGTTCTGTTCTGACAGTAGCGAATAATAGTCTGTTTAATTCTAATTAATAAAAAGAGTTTGGAAAATGGCTATATGACTGCAACATGGTGCATAAAACTATACAAATGCCATAAGTGGACTTGTGGGATATGGGCCCTTTACATTAATCAGATGCCACTGATGGAAATAAATCCATGTGATAGCTGGAGTGGGGCGCGAAGTCGGAAACCAAGTGTGTTCTTCTAATCAACTTAAAAGTTTCATTTTTGTTACTTTTTAACTGTAAATATGTTTATTTGTGTTTATTCCATCGTGCAGTGTTTTTTATTGCATTATATATTATTACATTTTTAATGACTCATTTTTTTGCAGTTCTATATATCAGTAGTAGATCATCATACCGCCCACCCTCATTGCCTGGTTCTACTCATATCTACACGTTTGAAAGCAGATCTCTGAGATTGGTATCTGAGCTTGTTATCAGTTCGCTGACTGTATGTAGAATTTGAGAACACCTACTGTTTTCACGTGCCTAATATTGATCCTCACCATCCAATTTACTCTGAGCTTGATTTAGTCGTGGCAGAGATTGGTGTCTGATAACGTCCCCTACATTCTGTTCATCAGTATCTGTACAGAGGGAAAAAAAACAGACCTATAGTTTGACCTTTTTGGATAGAAATGAATTCATTAGCCTTTCTTCACCCTGCCTGTCTTTCCTATTGTGAATTGCCTTGGAATATATCAAACACTAGCTTTCTTCTTCATCTGCTAAATTGCTCTCTGGTATTTGGTATGAGCCTTCTTGGAGGATATTAAGCAGCCTACACAAACTTTTGTTAGATGGCTGCACAGTTTGCTTCCAGTGCTTCAGTGACTAATAGCTCACAAGCAGAAATCTCACAAGCAAATCTATGCCTTATAAGCACATATGAGTGCTGCTGTTATAAAGCTCCTGGTGATCGGTGAGTATCCCAGCTCTCAGCTTCAAAAGACTTAAAATGACTCTGTATGTACAAAAGTATCCAGACATTCTAGTCAATTCGGCACTGACCAGTAGAGTGGGTCACTCTGGAGGAGCATGAGCCTAAGGTCACTATGCCCAATGCCAAGTGTGGGCTAGAGGGGTATAAAGACCCTGAGCACTGGGCTGTGGAGCAGTGGAACTGTGTTCTCTGGAGCTGCATCCAATATCTTTGGGATGAGTTGGAGTAATCCAGAACTGACCATCCAACATCAGTACCTGGCCTCACTAATGCTCAATCAAATCCTCACAGCAGTGTTCAACATCCAGTGTAAAGCCTTCCCAGAATAGTAGAGGCTGTTACTGCAGCAAAGGAGGACAAACTCACTATTAATACCCCCTTTATTTCAGTAGAAACACTGGAGAAACAGGTGTCTGCAATCTTTTGGACACATAGTGTATGGAAAGTATATCAGTGGTGTTAGAAACCTGGAGGATTGAGTGACTATTTAGTTGATTGATTGATGGATTGATTGATTGATTGGTTGGTTGATTGATTGATTGAAGTGTCAGACTGATTGATAGGTTTAGTGACAGATTTATTGACTAGCAGGTGCTAGCAAATACATTTATAACTAGCTTGAACTAGCCTGCTTACCTTTGATAAATGCATCTACTGATATATACATTGTAATGTGTAATAATTTGCATAATACTAATAATGACAATCAGTACTTGTTTTTAAATGACTGTAATGCAGTGATTATAATATCTTAATATTTATCTAATGGCTTGTTATCTAAAATAATTTAAAGCTGCCCATTTAGCTGGTTTAGTAACAATTTAAATTTCTGATTTGATGCAGTGCAAACTATTTTTCCATCCATCCAAATCCAACAAACAGGCTAATCATTTTGTCTGCACCTCATACTAAACACCGTCTGTAACCTCAGCCACAGGAACAGCTTTATACAGCATTGTGCATTTCAGAAATGTGTTTGTGCTGTCATTGTAAGGTTGCCCCACACTTGCTGATGTGATCCTGCCTGATTGCAAAAGAGCAACAATACCCAAAATGCACAGGGTATTCATGCTATTGAAACAGCACTCTGAAACAACTGAAAGCATGTGATTCACTGTTTATAGCTGCATTAAGGCACGTACAAGAACAAAGCATCAGGCTGCGGGGGATAATGGGCCCAAATAAGCATGTTTTAATCAGTTTGTAGTCTGAATGGTAGGGATAATGGGTTGGGGTTAACTCTCAGAGACTGCGTTGCAAAGTTTTGTGTTTATTTTCCGCAGAATGGTCTCCGAAACATATTTTATGATCTTCCAAATATAAACTGTTGCACTGTATAAAGAGTGAATGAAGTTGAGGATAACAGTTAACAGAACTAGTGGAATGATATAGGCTTTTAAAAGAGGCATATTACAATATATTTCTATATAAGATGGGTTCATCAGACCTGGGAGATGGTCACTGAAACGACTTAGTAATTTTATACTATGGCCATCAATTGATGCAGACTTTTGGATTTAAAGGGGAATTCCACCAATGTTTCAAAAGTTCTGAATTCAGAAGAATCAGTCATTCAGAGTGGTTTGGTGTGAAATGGTTGATTGTAGAGACTCAGATTTCTTTACAGTGGTGGTGATAAGAACCAGGGGTCGCCATGACTACAACACTAATATAGACTGGTCCACCAGTGAACCTACACATGCTTTATGTAATGTTGTTGATGGTAAAATAGTCATGAATCTGAAAAGTTTTATAAGTTTTCTTTGGGGACTATTTTGCCTCACAATACCCTCAGTGTATCCCTCTGCCATGACTGAACTGTCATTTTTTGCAATACAAAACAACATTAAATGTTTCAGCACTGCTGTTATATTTTTAAACTCTATTCACTTCCAATTATGGTAATACTGTAATACTGGACTATGTATGTTCATGACATAAGTGAGTGTGGAGCGCTTTACGCAGCCAATGAGTTAATAAGTTTGCCAGCCAATCAGCACTCAGTAGCATGTATGCTAGCATCCTACTAGAAAAACACAAAGATACTGTTTTCAATCTTCTACATTCCAGAATGGAAACTACTGTGTAAGAGAATAGAAAAATGTTGAATTTTTAACTGTTCAGCTTCATTCAAGGCCATTCATTAAGCTCTTGCTCGTGGTGGCTTATGGCTTTTTGCCATCGTGTTTTTGATACAATTATAGAATTCAACAGTGACCAGCCACCTTAAACTGGCTCTGATTCTGCTTTCCCAGTTGCAGCCAAAAAAGATTTCAACTCTGGCTTGTGTTCACATTGTTGTAAGAAATATGCATCAAATTATAGTGAGATCATTTTTTTACTAAAATCACCTGAAACAATTAAAAAGAAATGTGTACAAATAAGTTAAATAATCTTCTAATAAGCTTACAACAGTCTCAAAATGAGACACATTAGATATATCAACTAGATTTTATTTTACTTGCCAAGATGCCGTTTTTTGCAGTGCAGGGTTCACTAATGATCACCTGGATCTACTGGAACAATGCTTTAATGACAGATCAGACAAACATTGGCCTCTTTGTTAAATGTACACAATACGTTTGAGGATGTGCTTTTCTTTATACCTCTGTAGCCAAAGGTGAGCAGCTCAGGTCCACATTACTGTTAAATTCCTCTGTAAAAAGTGTATGTGTGTGAAGTGCTGTGAAGAGGATGAAACTGAAACAGATTTTAATGCAGCACTAGAGCTCTGCTCGGCCACAAGAACTGAAAGTGTCTCCCAAAATTGCATATATTTATAAAACCTTAAATATCTATTTGAATTCCCATTTTTGTGCTTTTGCTTTCAAAAGGAGTTGGGTTGGACTTTGGCTTTGGGTTTTCTTTGTTTTCTTGGTTTCTTTTGCACAACAAATGAATGAACAGCTTACTTGTTACAGTGCTGAAACATTTTATTCAGAATTGCTGATTTCCACATAGTGAAAAGATTGTGCCAGGGTTTATTTAATACCAGCAATCCATGATGCGCCTCATGCTCATGAATCTCATGCCACCCCAGTCCCTGAAGCTCCTGTACTCTCCGGGCCTGAAGTACCACATCCTGCCTCTGTAGTGGGGCTGCTCGTACATGAGCCAGTGGCCGTCCATCACGTGGCAGGAGTGGCAGCCGCCGGACCAGTGGTAGCGGTCCATGATGGACTCGCAGTCCTCGGTCACCTCCATCATCTGGCCCATGAAGTTCTCCCTCTCGTAGATCCTCGTTCTGTAGGATCCCCTGTACTGTTTTGGGAGGAGAACTACGTAAGCCAAGTTTTGAGAGACAACCGAATGCGTATGGTTATGTTAACATATTTTAGAGCTGATAAACATACCATAGGGATCATGCGGCAAGACCTGATGCAGTCGCTCATGCCCCACATGCTCATGTAGTCGGAGTACTCGCCCTTCCTCATGAAGTACTGGTTGCCCATGTAATTGGGGCGGTCGTAGACCATCCAGCAACCGCTCTCCACCCTGCAGGAGTGGCAGCGGCTCAGGTAAGAGGACAAGTCGGAACAGTCACTGCTGCACTCATAGGAGCGGCCCATGAAGTTCCTGTCCTCGTAGAAGATGACCTGTTTGGATGAAAGGAGTGTGTTAGGAATCTACTGAGCTTGAGCAAATAGCCAATGCTTGTTTGAGTCATAGTAGGCCCTGATTGTTTGTCTTACCCTGCCCATGGCGATGGTGAGTTGATTGGCCTTGTTGGTCAATGCAAGTTCCCCTGATGAGCTGACACTGTGCCCGGTTTAACCCTTGCATTTATACCTGACCTAAACTCAGAGAACATGTGTGGCCTATTGTGAAAACCCCTGAGCCAGCAACATAGCAGGCCCATCGAGAGCTGAAGGGCTTTCACTACGTTTCCATGTGACTCGGTCTCCAGAAGACTTTAGAATAGGTGCTATAGGCTGATTGCAATGCAGCACTATAGACAATGCAGCTGTTGCTCGTATAAAACGCATTCTTTTGATGTATAGATCCTATAGGCTCATTGTTTTTGTTAGTTGCATAACACGTGAAAGGCTATATTTACTTCTCCACTGCCTAATGCTTTTTTTTGTAGTTCGTGCAGACTGGCAGAATTATTGCAGATAAAAGGGGAAAAAAACACTTTTACTCAGATTGTAAATGTGATTTTTTAATTAGGGGAACTTTTTTTGTGGAAAATATTGTGCCTCATTAATGACATTGTCCCACTTTTTATGTACACTATGTTGCCAAAAGTATCCGCTCGTCTGCCTTCACACGCATATGAACTTGAGTGACATCCCATTCTTAATCCATAGGGTTTAATATGATGTCGGCCCACCCTTTGCAGCTATAACAGTTTCAACTCTTCTGCGAAGGCTTTCCACAAGGTTTAGGAGTGTGTTTATGGGAATTTTTGACCATTCTTCCAGAAGCGCATTTGTGAGGTCAGACACTGATGTTGAACGAGAAGGCCTGGCTCGCAGTCTCCCCTCTAATTCATCCCAAAGGTGTTCTATCGGCTTGAGGTCAGGACTCTGTGCAGGCCAGTCAAGTTCTTCCACACCAAACTCGCTCATGCAGGTCTTTATGGACCTTGCTTTGTGCACTGGTGTGCAGTCATGTTGGAACAGGAAGGGGGCATCCCCAAACTGTTCCCACAGAGTTGGGAGCATGAAATTGTCCAAAATCTCTTGGTCTGCTGAAGCATTAAGAGTTCCTTTCACTGGAACTAAGGGGCCGAGCCCATTGCGCTTGGTGATGTAAGGCTTGGATGCAGCTGCTCGGCCATGGAAACCTGTTCCATGAAGCTCTCTACGCTGTTCTTGAGCTAATCTGAAGGCCACATGAAGTTTGGAGGTCTGTAGTGATTGACTCTGCAGAAAGTTGGCGACCTCTGCGCACTATGCGCCTCAGCATCCGCTGACCCCACTCTGTCATTTTACGTGGCCTACCACTTTGTGGCTGAGTTGCTGACGTTCCCAATCGCTTCCACTTTGTTATAATACCACTGACATTTGACTGTGGAATATTTAGTAGTGAGGAAATTTCACAACTGGACTTGTTGCACAGGTGGCATCCTATCACGGTACCACGCTGGAATTCACTGAGCTCCTGAGAGCGACCCATTCTTTCACTAATGTTGCAGTCTGCATGCCTAGGTGCTTGGTTTTATATACCTGTGGCCATGGAAGTGATTGGAACACCTGAATTCAATGATTTGGATGGGTGGGTGAGTGAATACTTTTGGCAATATAGTGTATAATATCTTCTGGTGTCCGCAAATCTGCTGTAACACTTCACATGAATCTTGCTACATAACATTGACATAACCAAGCCCTAAACATGTCATGGCTGATGTTATATGCTATTAAAAGTTGCCATGACATATTTTGTTGAACAATATAACAGTCTCATGTTACTAATGCTGGTTACTACTGGTTATTACTATTACTGCTATTACAGAATCCATGATGTTTGATGTCATGACAGTCACATCACATGCCAGTTGTTGCTAAGGATACCCAAGTTAGCCATCATGACCTCAACATTATGACATCTGTCATAATCTTCCTTATCATAATCTGTCTTGACAGCATATGACATCTGCTATCACATGTCTATAGCTTGGTTATGTTAATGTTATGTAGCAAGGCTCAGGCAGTGTTACCAAATCCACTTTATTACCATCACAAGTATTACCATCAACAGGAAGTGGACTGTTCTCGCTTCTGCTGTGGTTGAATCCTGAGTGATGTTGGTGTAAATTCGTTTAGACTTGAGTCTGAGTCAGGTGTGCTTGAGCTTTGAGTTAGAGGTGTCCAGTTTGGTAACAATTCCTGAAGGCGCTTTTCTCTTTCTAGGGCGTGATGAGCTTTGAGTTAATTAATTTCACTTAATTTTAAATTCCTCATTTTACTGAGGATAGATAGTTGCTAACAAACTGGCGAACTACTGATGGTATAATTCATAGTCCATAATCAAAGGCTGCCCAAAGTGAGGCCCGCTGGCCAAATCTGGCTAGCAAAGATGTTTGCTTTGGCCCAACAAGAAGATGGCCCAAACTCCTCCATCCTTTCACTCAATGAGAGAACGAACATTTTTATATAATTCTTATCTTTCTTTTTAGACATTCCCAATCACATTGTGAAAAAACAATCTAATGTTGTATATATATTTATATACACTGAATTCATTCTCGTAATCATTGAATTCAGGTGTTTGACTTAGTCCCATTACCACA
The DNA here is from genome assembly GCF_904425465.1 of Colossoma macropomum. Lineage (NCBI taxonomy): Eukaryota > Metazoa > Chordata > Actinopteri > Characiformes > Serrasalmidae > Colossoma > Colossoma macropomum. The sequence goes on along the minus strand of NW_023494807.1, from coordinate 9,459,367 downwards.
GGTGTATAAAATGAAGCACCTAGCTATGCAGTCTGCCTTTACACACATCTGTGAAAGAATGAGTCGTTCTAAAGAGCTCACTGAATTCGAGCGTGGTGCTGTAATAGGATGGCAAATTTTGGTGTGGAAGAACTTGATTGACCCACACAGAGCCCTGACCTCAACCCCATCAAACACCTTTAGGATGAACTAGAACGGAGATTGTGAGCCGGGTCCTCTCGTCCAAAATCAGTGTCTGACCTCACAAATGCTGGATGAATGGGCAATAATGTGTAGGTGTCCCAATACTGTATAATATATTTCTATACGCCACATTCCAGAAGACAGAACCATGATAATGAACCATGACATTATGAACCAGCAGTCTCTCGTGGTCAGAGCGGCTGACCGTGTGCCAGCCTTGGTTGCATTTTGCTGTGTTGTCATGATTTATCACTGATTGGTGGGTTAAGTGTCTGCAGATGGATTTACGTCACCTTAAAAGTGACAGTATGAATGTGCAGATCCTGGCTTTCTGAAAATAATGATTGATCCATCAGGTAATTTGTGTAGACCTGCATAAAATTTGAGTTGAAGTCTGTGCCTACTTGGGACGTCTGTTGTTCACTGAATAATAGAACTAATTGGTTATGAAGAAAGTGAATCTAGGTGAAGTTGCATATGCCACTACATCTTTGAGTTCTTCTGAAATATTATGACTCATATTTAAAGACTTTTTGACTGATGATTCATCACTCACACTTAATGATGTCAGGTTGATCTTGATTTCAGCTGCTGTTAGTTCTTTTCAGCACCTGATGTGGTTTCACTGTAAGAAAGCTTGACCTGAAGCATTGAATCCCATCTCAGAATATAAGTGGCTGTTAATGAATCATGTTTTATTTTCATAAAATGGGCTGATTCAGGTTTGGTCGTACATCAAACAATCGTATATAGATGGCTGTTAGATACACTGATCAGACATAGCAGTATGACCACTTTCTTGTTTCTATGCTCATTGTCCATTTTATCAGCTCATATAGGTGCCCTTTGACGTGGTGGTGGTGTGTTAGTGTGTGTTGTGCTGGTACGAGTGGATCAGACACAGCAGTGCTGCTGGAGTTTTTAAACACTGTGTCCACTCAGTGTCCACTCCACTAGACACTCCTACCTTGTCAGTCCACCTTGTAGATGTAAAGTCAGAGACGATAGCTCATCTGCTGCTGCACAGTTTGTGTTAGTCATCCTCTAGTCCTTCATCAGTGGTCACAGGACGCTGCCCACAGGACACTGTTGGCTGGATATTTTTGGTTGGTGGACTATTCTCAGTCCAGCAGTGACACTGAGGTGTTTAAAAACTCCAGCAGCACTGCTGTGTCTGATCCACTCAGACCAGCACAACACACACTAACACACCACCACCACGTCAGTGTTACTGCAGTGCTGAGAATGATCCACCACCCAAATAGTATCTGCTCTGTGAGGGTCCATGGGGGTCCTGACCACTGAAGAACAGGGTAAAAGGGGGCTAACAAAGTATGCAGAGAAACAGATGGACTACATTCTGTAATTGTAGAACTACAAAGTGCACCTATATAGTAAGTGGAGCTGATGAAAATGGACAATGAGTGTAGAAACAAGGAGGTGGTCATAATGTTATGCCTGATCGGTGTATCTTTAACACAGAACAAAAAAACAGTATTGGAATTGCAGGATTGTTGTCTGAGTGAGTGGAACCTGAGTTCCTCTGTAAGGTATATTAATATGAACAATTTCATTTCATTCAGTTCTTTGGAATGATTGTTCTGCTTTGGGCCATCTTCTGATGTTCATTTAATTCATAGTGAGCGTAATGATCTTACAGGAAACAGTATAGGGTTTTATTTCGAGATTAAATGAACAATAAGCATGAAATGAGCATGAAATTTGGGAAACATTGCATGCTCTCCTCCTCTCTAATTCGCTGTATCAGTGGAAACATTGCCAAACTGTTAAATAAGCGTGTGGCCTCGGGCTACAGTACGTGGTTCCCTGTCATGTGGGTTTCTTAAGCAAGAGTTCACACTATAATCTCGCTTTTTTGGAATCAATTGACTTCCTCCCTCCTCCTCTGCTTGATGCACTTTCATTTTTCTCTTAAACTCTTCCTTTTTTCATAAGAGGTAACACATTCCTCCTGCGTAGTGCTGGAAGGCTCACCACCTTTCACTCACTCGCTTTTATGGAGGACGGAAATAGTCACAATGTGAGACTCACTGCCAGCGACCTGGAAGTTAAAAAACACTGAGTAAGGTGTTGCTTGGCCAAAGACTGCCCAAACCTATATTGGACCCCAACCAGCTGCTATCATCCTCTAGATAAACAGACTTTTGGTGTGTCTTCACTTTTACTTGCAATGCAAAAATATACTCATTACTTACAGTGTTGCATTTTCAGTACTGTGTCAGAGACCACCCTTCATTTATTTAAAGGAAAATAAGTGGAAAAATAAGTGTAAAAAGGGACGGACTCCTAACAACCACCTGGTAGACCCCAAAACTGCCCCATCAGATAAACAGCACTTAAAGCTTTCATCTTTGAGAGAGAGGAGAAAATCAAGCTGCTTCAGATCTGAAAACATCCACAGGTGTTTCTGTCCATCCTTCCACTGTGAGAAGACGACTCAGCGCTACGGGTCTGAAAGGATGTGTAGCTGTTCAAGAAGAACCTCACTGAGAAAAGGAGACGGACACATCAAACAAAGAAGCTGAACAGTGGACTGACCACTCCAGAGTCCAGACCTCAACACCACTGAATGTGTTTGATTACTTCAGAAAATGATCAACCAGCTTCTAAGACTGAACTTGGGAGGTGTGTCTGCAGATTCTTTGAGAAACTGAAACTGAGTCAACTTTCTGTGAGGGAGATTTTAGGGATGGACATCTAGTTCCTCTAAGAGGAATGATGAGAGGAAGCTGCAGTTTCAATTTTTTGAAATTTTCATCTTTTTAAGTGGACCACAGACTGAAGCAAAAGGTTTTGAACACTTTTTTGTTTAGGATAGTTTTTTTGTTTCAGGAGAACAATATTCTAGGGCTGAGCAATGTGACAATATAAATAGTTGATAATTGTGTCACATTGCAATACAATATACTCATCTCCTCAGTACTTGTAGGACACTGACTAACTGCATGGGTCACTATAAAGAGAGCAAAGTTAGTCTGGTTTAACTGGATTTAGTGCAACACAGTATGCCGATTATTGAATATAAATCACTGTGTTCAGTTTTTGATAGTATTTTTTTTTAATGTAGCGCTACTGGTTCTTTTTTCTCAGTTACAACTGATCAGATGTCTGGAAAAAAAAATAATATGACATAAAAATTTCTTTATTTTTTACTATTGTGAAATTAGATTTTTGCCAAATCACCTACCTCTGCAATACGCATAATTTAAAATCTCAAATGTAAATATATCAGCTGTTATTATCATTTACTGTCATTTTTAGCCTGGCACAATTTTTTCAAATCAGTCCACAAGATTAGAACAACACTACACCACAAATCCAGTCCAAATCACTACATAGTGAAGTGCCTAGTATATAGTGTGAGAATATAGTGCACAGTATCCAAATTGAGACGCAGGGAGGGTCTACCCACTCTTCCCTCAGGGGCCGGAAGAGTTCAACACAACAAGAAAGTTCGGGCTGAACTGCGGGAATGAAGGAAATGAGAGGAGAGTGGGGTGGGAGGGGGTGAGATAGGGTGCCTCCCACTCCCCGAGAGCGGTGTATTTCCGTCGGACGGCCGGGGTTCGGATCGAAAAAATGCCGTTTGATTCATGCGAGCGTGGAGAAGCGCACGCTATTAGAACAGCGCTGTGCGCGCCGACCTGCTCTCGACGAGGAGGCCACTTCTCTGAGCGAAGATCAATACTTCACCTCCTGCTCATCGTTTAACATAACTACATTCTATTGGAACTACAAAGGAGTTTTGGCCTCTCTGTCAAAGGCCACACGCTGTTTGAAAATCAAAACCCACAATGAGAGAAGCCGCGCTTGGTGGGATGTTTTTGCTTTCTTCTCTCTGGGTTTTTATCAATAACCCTTTTTTATGTAGAAAATTTAGTTGCAAAGCTGGTGTTTGCAGCGCGGCGTCGTGGGCTGTGAGCGAACATGGAGTTATTCTGAAGTTAGCCTGACTCACTGGTGACATTTTCCTTTTTATTCTTTTTTTAGTATAATTTTGAGTATCACGGTTGTCAGTTTACGCAGATTCACAGGAAACAAGTGGGAGCTTTGCTACCTTCACTGCTGTCTTTTGGTTTTGTTTGTTCTTTTTTGTCCAGTTAAATTTAGAAACACAGGATTTCGATGTCTGTGTCCAGATCAAAACTTCAGACTTTCATTAAGTCGCTTAATTGCTTAGAAAGAAGATGTTTCTCCATCATCAAAATGGAAATCGGTGTCAAACCTTTAACAATCTCTCTCTCTCTCTCTCTATCAATCTATCTGTCTCTCTGTCTCTATCTTTCTCTGCCTGCCTCTACCTTTTTCTCTCTCCCCATCTCTCTCCCTCTCTTATCCCCTCTCTCTCTCTCTGTCTATCAATCTATCTCTCTCTCTATCTCTATCTCTGTCGATTGCTTGTTCTCTCTCTCTGCCTCTCCTTTCTCTCTCTCCCTATCTCTCTCTTTCTCTGCTTTCTCTCTCTCTGCTTCTCCTTTTTTCTCTCTCCTCATCTCTCCCCCTCCCTCTCTCTTTCTTTCCTTTCTCTCTCTGTCTCACCTTCTCTCTCTCTCTCTGCCTCTACCTTTCTCTCTCTCCATCTCTCTCCCTCTCTTATCCCCTCTCTCTCCCTCTCTCTTTCCTTTCTCTCTCTCCCTCCCCATCTCTCTCTCTCTCCCTCTCTCTCTTCAAATTCAAGTTTTCAAATTTGCACTGTCTCTCTCATTCTTTCTTTATCTCTCCCCATCTCTCTGTCTCTCTCCATCTCTCTTTCTGTTTATCTTTTTCTCTCTCTCTCTGCTTTCTCTCTCTCCCCGTCTCTCTCTCTCTCTCTCTCTCTCTCTCTCTCTCTCTCGCTCTCGCTCTCTCTCCCCCCTCCCTCTCTCTCTAAGTGTTGCTATACTGAGCGTATCTGTGTTTGTGTTTATTATTGTGTTTATATTGTGTGTGTATGTGTGTGTTTTCTGTGTATAGTTTGTGGTGTTGAGCGCTGTTGAGGGTTAGAGTGAGATGTAATCCTGTCCCCATTACAGGCTAAGCAGGGAGATCATATATTTTAATGAGGCGTATAATAGCTTTTAACCCGTATCATTAGAGGCAGATACACTGTGGCCTGCTCTTTTGCCACTGAAAAGGAGAAAACTGTTTCTTAATTACGCTGTGTGTCGGGCAGGTCATGGGTGCGGGTGTGTAACTGTCTGTGTGTGCCTGTGTTCCAGAATTATCCGGCCATTAAATATTCACACGGGATTTGCTCCCCACCAACGCACACACACACACACAGTCTCCTCTCCCGCCCCCTGTATCTATTAACACCTCATCTCTCTCTAACAAGCTCTGTTGTCAATCACTAGGCCCTTCATACTAGTAAGGTATGGTCATATATGTGTGTGTAATACAATCCTATGTATGTTTCAAAGTTTCATTGCTTTTCTAATAGATTTTCTAATAAATTAAGTGAACACATCCTGTACATATTTACATATATATGGGTCATCCTACAGAAACATCCATTTTTGTGTCCCTAGCGTTTACAGATATATTACACTTAAAAAAACATGATAGGGTCACAATATATTTATAGTTTAAAATAAAATAATACGTTATTTGAACAATTACACCTTCTTGAGCCGTCAATTCAGCAATATTGGCTTTTAAATCAATCATACAGAATTACCTGTTTTCTGAGGATCTATAAAGAAAAGCACATGGTGAGTCCTCTGTGTCTTTCAGTTATCAGAGATTTTCTCATTTAGCTCATGAATTCATATGAAGCTTTTAGCTGAAGTCACTGGTGTGACCTACTTTATTCTGAGGTAATTGTGAAAATATAGAATAAAAATGGATTAAAGTCCATATTTTAGTGGATATTCCATGATTGACTACGTGTGGTTTGATGCTCTGTAGCAGCCGTTTTGTAAAATGCATTTTTCCTTAAAATGTTTCTGGTGTTACATTTCTTATATGTAACACCAATGAGGATCAGTAACACCAGTGACACCTATGGAGAGATAGAAAAGAGGATGTTTCTGTAGAGTGACATATATATATATATATATATATATATATATATATATATATATATATATATATATATGCCTTCCCCCCAGTAACCTCTGGGATAAGCTCCAGCTCCTTCTGCGACCCAGAGGGATAAGTGGCTTAGAAAGTGTGTGTGGTAAGACGATTTAATTTTGAATGGAAGTTATAACACAATTTTTATTCCACGTAATTTTGAAGCACTTGTTTTGGTCCATAAATCATGAAATTTTAGGATAAAGGACATTTTCAAATTTTGTAAAATTAATCAATCAATCAATCAATCAATCAAAATTGACATATACGGTTTTCTTCCAACAATGATATACATATACATGCACACAGTATCGTGCAAAAGTCAGAGACCACCCTTCATTAAGTTATTCTTTGTCCAGCGTGTGGAAAAACATTTCGATGCTTTCAGAACAAAAATCTCATATTTCCAGAAAAGTAACTTTACAGGTGAAGGATAAAGCCCTCTTAACTTTCGATGTTAGTGGACTTAAAGTTTATTGTAAGCCATTTTGGACCAGTTCTATAGGTCTGTTCATCATACATACATACATCTATGTATGATGAACAGACCAATAGAAATGGTCCAAAATGGCTTACAATAAAATTGTAAAATGTGTGTTGTGCTGGTACAAGTGGATCAGACACAGCAGTGCTGCTGGAGTTTTTAAACACTGTGTCCACTCACTGTCCACTCTATTAGACACTCTTACCTTGTCAGTCCACCTTGTAGATGTAAAGTCAGAGACGATAGCTCATCTGCTGCTGCACAGTTTGTGTTGGTCATCCTCTAGTCCTTCATCAGTGGTCACAGGACGCTGCCCACAGGACACTGTTGGCTGGATATTTTTGGCTGGTGGACTATTCTCAGTCCAGCAGTGACACTGAGGTGTTTAAAAACTCCAGCAGCACTGCTGTGTCTGATCCACTCAGACCAGCGCAACACGCACTAACACACCACCACCACGTCAGTGTTACTGCAGTGCTGAGAATGATCCACCACCCAAATAGTACCTGCTCTGAGGTGGTCATAATGTTATGCCTGATCAGTGTGTGTGTGTGTGTGTGTGTATATATATATATATATATCTATCTATCTATATATTATCTATCTATCTATATATATATATATATATATATATATATATATACACACACACAAAGACAGAGAGAGAAATAGCGAAAGCACCAAGGTCTGTTCGTCTCAAGGCAGAAGATGTATAGCCTGAATTAAAAACAGGCACAAATTTAATTGAATTCTCCACAGCAACCTTAATTAGAAACTTTGTTGTTAGCTTTGCCAGTTTTTCCATTCATTTGCAGTGTTTGAATTAACAATTTGTTAAGGACGACCAAGAGTGCAATAGATGCTGCCTGATTAATTAATGGCTCCTTATTCGTTTTATCTGGAAACGTTTGCGTGAGACATTTTGTTTTGTTTCTTCCCTTCTTTAATAAGACTCGCCTAATGACCTGCTATTCAGAATGATTACTGTATAAAACAACAAATAAAAACACAATAGTACAAATTATACCGATACTGTTCCCAGTAATAATAGCATGTCTCATCTCAGTGTAATTTAATTACAGAGAGGAACACAAGGCATGATGGAAGGGCTACTTAGAAGGGAATGGACACTGATGCCCAGAAATCAAATGATTTGACCTCCGAGCCCAAACTCCAACTGGACTGCTGTTAAATATTTAGCACGCTCCTGTCATGAATACAAATGGGGCACAAATTAGAAGCTACAGGCGAGCGACCCGGCAGCCCGGAGCACACACGCCCCGCTCCGCTTTCACTGTTTTAATTACCGCCAGTCCCGTCAGCACGTGAAGGACAAGCAGCGAAACGAGCCACCTGGTAAACATCACGTTTCGGTGTCTGTCTCATCACCGAACATTGAGCAAAAAAAACAGAATAATCACTTGCAGCCTTAATGTAGACACAATATGCTTTAATTATAGCGCCATAGGTCTGTTAACAGAGTGAGCAGAGTAGCCTAGAGCCATGATACAGTGAGTGGTGAATGAAATAACTGAAACACAATGATGAAATAAAAATAAAACAAGTCTTTTAAGTCTTAATACAACTTAAATGGATGAGTGAGATGTGTAAAGCAGTCCAGAAGCTGAACCAACACAACAGAATGAAATTTAAGAAAAATAACTAGGAACTAAAGGTTAGTGACTAAAATAGAGAGCAAAATGAATGATGATTCATGTGGAAGTTCTCTTTGCACTCTTTTTATTTATTTACGTTGTGTATTGAACATTTCCTTAGGCTTCATTTATTTTTATAAGTACAGGGTGATTCAAAAAGATTCATCCGATTTCGAAGCACCATATTTTTACAAGCATGAGGCGTCTAGGAACACATCCCACAGACGCTCGATCAGATTAAGTTCTGGAGAATTTGGAGGCCTTGAACCTTGATCATGTTCCTCAGGCCTTTCCTGAGCAATGTGTGGCAATAATGTTGCTAGACTGACCACCATGAAATGGTCTGTTTGCTCACAGTCCCTCCACTGGCTTGTCTTCTTCCCACAATGCATTCTAGTGCCATCACTTCCTCAGATGAACGCCCCACGTGATATAAAAGAAAATGAGTCTCATCAGACCATGAGACCTTCTTCCATAGCTCTAAGGTCCAGTTCTGATGCTGGTATGCTCATTGCAGTCTCTTTTGACGGTATACCGGGGTCAGCATGGGCATGCTGAGTGGACTGAGCAACCCCATACGGAGTAGGGTGCGATGCCCTGAGTGTGTTGTCACACTTGTCTGTTGTGATTCTTTCCGTAACCATCAATAAACATTGCCACAGTAGCCCTTCTGTCAGTTCAGAAAAGATGGGATAGACTTCATTGCCCTCGTACATCGATGAGCCTTGGGTGTCCAACAGCCTGTCACAAGTTCATAGTTTGTCCCCCCTCTGACCATGCTCAGAAGTTACCAGTGCTGAATTGGAGCACCACGGAAGCTTGAGATGCTCAACCTTAGTTGTCTGGACGTAACGAGTTGGCCCTTGTCAGAGTCACTCAGTTCTTCATGCCAGCCTATTTCTCCAACATCCAACACTGACTGTTTTCTTACTGTCTTATATCTCCCAGAGCTTGACATGTACCCATGTTACAAGATAGTCAGTGATATGTGCTTCATCTGTGAGTGACCATAAGGTTTTGTGGTCATAATGTGTTTAAGGACATGACAACATTACAACTTGTCCAGAATGCCACAGCTAGAACTCTTAGGCTATGTTCACATTAAAAGTAGCACATCTCACCTTTTTCTCCTTCGTCTCGCTCTAATAATGAAGCTGAGAGCTGATCAGAGTTAATTATCTTCTCAGCAAAGCTCGTTCTGCTCGTTAGTTTGTTGCTGATGAAGCACGTGATTCGTTCACGTGACATTACTGAGTAGGATGTGTGCATGAGGGTCATTTCAGGACGCCGGTTCGTTCACATTAATGACAGATTTGAATTACTTACCTAAACGAGTGTGAACCATCGTGTCAGGGAGATCGGATCTGAGCAAAAAAACGGATTTGAGCAATGAGGCTTGTAATGTGAAGGTAGCCTTACACACTCTAGAACGATCGTATTACACCTATACTTAAATTCTCCACCGGCTACGTGAATTCTTTACCCTGCATTTACGGCGGCAGCGACACGGCGCAACAAGGCGGCCAGAGGTCATTCATTTTCAGTGAGAGCTGGCAATTTCCGGTGACAGGAAATCCAGTGCGAAAGTTGGCGATGCAAAGTGGGCGGAGTCAGCAATGCAACAAAATTGAGCGGGGTTTAACTTTATGCAAATACGGAGCGAAGCGATGTGACGATTTCCAATAGGAATTGAGTGTTGAGCAGTGTAGTACATGCTTTATCTCCACCACTGTGAAACTGTCCATTTTTGGTTCCTAGATAATTGTTCCTACTACAAATGCAATAATGGCGCCGGTGCTTTCGCCACAAATAGACAGTAAAAAGATCAAATACTGTTTTCCTCACGAACTGACTGCACAGACACACAGATTAAATAAAAATAAGCACACAAGCGGTTTCTTAGACAAGAGTCGAAAAGTCTTACGGGTTAGAACTGACTGATTTTTCTCTTTTTTCTCATTTTTTGCACAAGCTAAAAATAGTGATCATTTTCATCCACTACTGCGTTTTCAAACTAGCCCAGTTTGGCTGGCAACACTGAATTAGTGCTGTAGGTCATCAGGTAGAGCAAGTGGATTGGAGAGTAGCCCACCGTGAGAGAAAACAGTGATACTCTAATAATAAAAGTTATATATTGATGTTAATGAAGAGTTAGACAGGATGCCTGTTATATACATCCAGGTGCTTTTATTATAGCCTTTTATTATCCATGCATTTATTGTTTTAGTTAATTGTTGATAAATGTTTTCTTCTGTGGGACCCCCTTCTTGTAAATTTCCACATGTGGGTTGGCAAAACCTGCTCCCCAGTTGCAGTTCACACTACTGCTCACGACTATTTTATTTCTACAACTGTAGAAATGAAAATATTTTCTTTTGAAAATACTGAAAAAGTACAGATCCATCATAAATTATTAAATAAATGTAACTAGTTGGTTCCCACCTGTCTGTGATTAGCCTGTACTAGCGCAGCTCAAATGACTTCACGCTCCGTCACCCACCTGTATTGCTTTTGCAGTCGTATTTGTGTTGAAATAGAGGAGGAAAGCATCCTTAGTGATTTGTTATTTAGAAGAAATCTGGTAATATTGATTTCCCATTTCCCTCAAGTTGCAGCGTCCTTAGTCGTTAGCCTGTAAGTCAGTGTCAGCGGCTGGTGATGGATTCACTGGCAGGCTTTAACTCTTATCGTGTACAACTTGTTCATGGAAAGGCCTCTGTAGGTGGTCTATACAACATAATGATGGCATAGCATCCAACAGTGAAACAGTCCTCATAGCCTGCATTATTGATCGGTGCTGAGGAACAGATGTATTAGCATACATAGAGCTAATTCCAGCCTTTTAATACACGTTTTACTTTTCATCAGGCTGACTTTCTCTCTTGTCCTTTTGTTATTGGAATAAGTTGGTGGGTAAGTGTTCACTCTCTTCCCTCTGGTGAATGTCTGCCCCCCCCACCCCACCCCAACTCCCCCCACACTGAAGTGATTAGTTATGCCTGGCCTGTAAGCAGCGAATCAGAGTTGTGGACCCAGGGGAAATAAATTTGGCGGAAAATCAGTGCGAGAAGATTTAATTATCACGCGGAGACCTTTTCCCGCCGCCTGGCCCGCTGAACCCAGAAGAAGGGAGGAGAGGAGGGACGCATCGTACAGCAGCCAAATCCACACGGACGCCAGCCCCTCTCCGCCCAATTTGTTCCCCCGCGCAGTGATAAGCCAAGCAATTACCTTTTTATTGATTTTTCATCATAGCAAATTTAAAGTTAAACCCCACCCTCCCCTCTTTTTTGAAAAGACATGGTGGGTGATTAAGTGCCCCGCCCCCAACACAGCTTGCCAACGCGCCCCCCCCTTCCACCCCCCTCCCAAACCCCCTCAAACACTGACATCCATTCTCCTCCCATTCGATTTAAGTGACAAGAAGAGGCACGTGTGGCGCAGTATTACAACCCTGCTCGGCCTGGATTGTAGTGAGATGGTGTGATGTGTCTCCCTCTGGTCACATGCCAAAGTCGTCTGGTGATTGTGTGGAGCAAATATGTGTTCTTGTAGGGGTATGACACAATACATATGAAAATGTGACAGTGTGTGTCATGCAGAGAGGTGAAATCAATTGTGTTCTATTAATTATGCCATCTAATGCAGTTGTAGCATTTTAGCTCGAAGGAGAATGCTGCCAATTTTTCAGATTTGTCTGCATAGTTAAAGGGCTCACATCCTGTAAAACTGAATATTCCTCTCTTTATTTTATATAGAGCCTTAGTGTGTGATGTCACAAAAAAACAGCCCATTTACACCAATCAGGCATAACATTATGACCATCCTTGTTTCTACGCTCATTGTCCATTTTATCAGCTCCACTTACTATATAGGTGCACTTTGTAGTTCTACAATTACAGACTGTAGTCCATCTGTTTCTCTGCATACTTTGTTAGCCCCCCCTGTACCCTGTTCTTCAGTGGTCAGGACCCCCATGGACCCTCATAGAGCAGGTATTATTTGGGTGGTGGATCATTCTCAGCACTGCAGTAACACTGACGTGGTGGTGGTGTGTTAGTGTGTGTTGTGCTGGTACGAGTGGATCAGACACAGCAGTGCTGCTGGAGTTTTTAAACACCTCAGTGTCACTGCTGGACTGAGAATAGTCCACCAACCAAAAATATCCAGCCAACAGCGTCCTGTGGGCAGCGTCCTGTGACCACTGATGAAGGACTAGAGGATGACCAACACACACTGTGCAGCAGCAGATGAGCTATCGTCTCTGACTTTACATCTACAAGGTGGACTGACAAGCTAGGAGTGTCCAACAGAGTGGACAGAGAGTGGACACAGTGTTTAAAAACTCCAGCAGCACTGCTGTGTCTGATCCACTTGTACCAGCACAACACACACTAACACACCACCACCACGTCAGTGTTACTGCAGTGCTGAGAATGATCCACCACCCAAATAATACCTGCTCTATGAGGGTCCATGGGGGTCCTGACCACTGAAGAACAGGGTACAGGGGGGGCTAACAAAGTATGCAGAGAAACAGATGGACTACAGTCTGTAATTGTAGAACTACAAAGTGCACCTATATAGTAAGTGGAGCTGATAAAGTGGACAATGAGCGTAGAAACAAGGAGGTGGTCATAATGTTATGCCTGGTCGGTGTATATTCATCCACCTATTCAGCTTACAGCAGCCTAGCTTTGCCCACTGGAGCTGTTATAAGGAGTGTTTCAGGCTGCTTTTGAGTGAAGCTCAATCGGACAGTCGGTCAGAAAAGAGATATTTTACATATACTTACTTTTAAGGCCCAGTAAAAAAAAACAGCCTGTTTAGATCTATTTAAAGGGGGAAAAAAATAAAATACAAGAAAATACAGAATAAAGGCCCTTTTATTTGCCAACCAGTTGAACCTACATGAGTTTTGAAAATGATAAAATAGTGGAAAATCTGAAAAAATATGTTTTCTTTTTGGACTGTTTTGCCTCACATCCCTCTGTATGTATACCTCCACCTGGTTTAAGCCAAAACTTCCTCGAAATTATCGTTAAACGACATCGCAAGACGTCAGGCAGCGTATTCCTAACCATTTTATGTAATACCTTTCTGTGAGGGAGCTTTTAGAGGTGGACGTCTGGTTCCTATCACCACCACTGTGAACAATTCTGACTCGGTAAGTTTCTCTAGAACAGAACATTTCACAGTGCTTGAATTATGAGAAACTGGTGGAAATCATCTAGAAGTGACAACAGTGTTAAATATGGCCCTTCTCCCCTGGTTATTTCTGACACTGCCCTGGGTGCCTAATGTCTTGCCTTCAGACAGGAATTCTGTTGGGGGGGTGTTACTGTGGCATAAACAGCTATGTGAGAATGTGTGCTGTAGGGTCTGAGGTTTACGGAGAATGTGTGCGTGTGAAGCCTTTCAGAAAGGCCAGTTGGGTTGTTGGGTGGTGTATATGTGTCTCCGTATGGTGAGGAGTTGTACTGGGGGGTATTTATGGTGTGGTAAAGAGAGGGGGTCCTCAGGGCAGAGTGTTAAGAGCTGTGTGTGGGTGGTGGGCTCATTCTCACCTCATCAGGACCAGACTGGTGATCCTAAACAAACACGTACGCGCACACTTAAGCAGGGCGGGCAGCAGGGCAGGGCCTCTGTGATTGGGTATCGCTGTGGGACACGCTGGGGTGAAGGGTCACTCTGCGACCAGTCCGGGCCACCAGCAGGTAACCATAGTGACCACATGTTTAATGTCACTCAGCGAGTGAGACTCTGGCTTTAGCCATTGCTCTCATTGCACTTTTAACCTTGTTGAGCTGCCAAAGGGCCTTTTATAGACTGAGCCCAGTGTACATGATGCATTTGGGGGACTTTTCAGTCGATTTCATAACTTTTTTTTCTTACACAAACAACTGTTATTTCTTTAAAAGTTGAGTAATAGTAACTCAGAGTCTCATTAGTGACATTTTCTTACTTTTTAATGCATTGGAAAGTAAAGTAAGTTTTCGCTATTTTTGGCTGCTCCCCACTCCCAGACACTTCACTTCTCTTTAAAGCTGCAGTATGTAAGATGTTTTTGTCAAAGTGTCATTATTGAGCGAGGAGATTATTAAACGGGCTAAAATATGCCAAATGTGCACTGCTGCGAGTCACTCTGTAAAGCCTGTAATAATCATTTAAAAGTCGGAGGCGTCGGGTCAGGAGTTTATCACACCATGTTGTGCGTCATTACGTACATTACGTATTAACGTCACAATCACAGGCTCAAAAAGAAGGTCTGGCCCAATGTTTAGGTCTCAAATGCAATATCAACATTATGCTGATTAAGATATGATGTAAATAAAAGAGAGATGCACAGGTAGCACTTATTCCCTGCTGATACTGATAGCAAAACCTTAAGGATTGTCCAGATATTTATATGTATTCTACTTTTTAATTGTTTTGGTAAAAGATGTGCTCTGTGCCACAAATAAAACATACATTGATACATATGAAAGAAAAAACATTTTAGGCCCTGAAGAAAACCTATTTTTGTTTGTTTACTCAATAATAATTAGTACTTTCCAATAATAAAATAATTAGTAATAAGAGCTATATTTAACAACTGAAGTAAATGTAAAATGGTTAAAAACATAACTGAATAATACATAGATAAATCTTTAGTGCTGCTTCTCTGGCACAGCAAATATTTTTCTACTGGGTCACATCTACGCATCTCATTGTAATGCGCATGCATGTCAGAAACTGCTTCATGGTATCAATATCCCTATCACTGACTGACGCCGACACCGACCGGATTCTCTTTCAATCATCAGATTCATCCGCTCAGGGAAGGGGTGCAAAGTAAACCCACACTACAAAGTGTTCTTCCACACACTGCGTGCAGTTACATGTTTCCACCAGAGAGGTCTCCAAATCCCCAAATCATACATAATATAGCTGTAAAGAAATACTGCCAAAGAATTTGTAGAGAGACTCTGTAATGTCTTCCGGGTTTCTCAAACACTAGAGGGCGCTCCCGAGAGAGTCCAAAATGAATGGGTTACAATTGAGCATTTGAATAAATTCATAAAATTGTAGTTTATAAATACTTAAACATTTTTGAAGATAAAAGAATACAATCATTTCCTGAACACAGAACAGCATAAAACATTTTAACGCCGATGTTATATTTTTAAACTCAAGTTATAGGAGTTTTAATCGGCACCTCATGTACATTCATGACAGCAGTGAGCGCCAACAGCCAATGAGCTGCTCCGCTCGCCAATCAGCACTCAGTAGCGGTAATGATAAGCAGTCAGCACTCAGTAGCAGTAATGTTAGCGTTCTGCTGCCCAAAACCGTTTTGCTGTAGAAAAAAGGAAACATAAAGGTAAGTTTTATTTGTTTTTAGTGAAATACAGTCTTCTACTTTCTAAAATTAAAGGAAAGTTCTGGGCGAGTGATTAGAAACTATTTGAACTCGTTTTTAGCCGCTTAGCTCCATTCACCCCCATTCATTGAGGACATGCTTGCCGGCGCCCTCTGCTGTTGTGCAGTCATGTTTTTGATACAATGGGGGAAATAGGAAGTGGCCAGGCTCCTCATACACCAGCTCTGATACAGCACCCAAACATGCTAATGATAACAGTAAATGAAAGACAGTAGAGCTTTTTTTAGAACTGTGTCATTGGTGTAATGCTAGCTAGCCCCTTCTAGTGTTTGATCATTATTAACAACAGTAGCAGACACTAGTTGCACTCTGGGTCCTAATAATACTTTGAACAATTAGCAGCGGATAAAAATACATAGCATTTTGTATGTGTTGTCATAGCATAGTTAAACATTTGTTGTCTACCACAGAATCGAAACATTCATTTTGCAAGGAAATTAGCTGTGGTAAGTACCGGTTCATCTTCTTCTCCTCAGCAGAGGCCAACAGTCCACTAAGTGTTTTCATTTTATTATATCCAGTCGGAGGTCGCGGAGGCCACTACTCTTCATTAACTAAACTGCCAAGACGGCATCAGCAGTGACCACCACGCCTTCGTCCATGCGGGTGCTAAACCCTGACTTTGGTGATTAGGGCACCAATAAAGTAATGACTAACAAAAATAAGACTGACACAACAAGAGGAGCAAAGTCAGCATATGCCAATACCGTGGATTTAGCGTGTATGTGTAAGACATAGCGTAGTAGGAGGGGTCAGTGTCATGCTGTGTAAATCTGACCGTTTCTCTGGACTCCCATGACCTCATTTTTATTTTGAAGGCCTGCTCCAATTAAGTAATTAGTTGCAGGAGTGTTTCTGTAATTGCAGAGTTATTTATGAAACAGCTGCTGAGCAGAAACCGGAGAGCTCTGCACTTTTATTTATGTTTTTCCCCCCTCGTTCATTTGCTCTTTCCCTCTCTCGCTGTTTGCCCTCGCTTTCTCATTCTGTCTGGCTTTTTCATAGGCTTTTATGATTTGTAAGGAACCTTAATGTATCTTTTATATGACAACTGGCCTCTAGCCGCAAGTAACTGCCAGGACATCGCCATGCCGAGGGTTACAGCAGCTCACGTGCAGATGGTGCATTGAAGTTTCACTCAAAGTGCGTGTGTGTTTTTGTACATCCATAATCAATCTGCTGTTATTGCGTTTGCTTTGTTACCGAATATCAGCTAATATTCTTAATGTATTGCATTACAAGTGCACAAGACATGGCAGGGGCAGACCGATCCCTGGACATACGGCCCATTTAAAGAGCAAAGCCAAGCTGTATAGCCATCGTGCGATTAGAAGATTTCCTCACAGACACACTGTCAGAATCACGACTGCAGTTATGTGATACGTCCCAGATATGCAAGGCCATCTGTGGACACTCACCCTGCACACACGCAGCTGGACCTCATTAGCCATGTCTCCCTACCTCTGTCACATTGGTTAAACGGTTTTATTTCTTAAGCCTAGCTAGATCAGTGTCACATCCGTATTTGTTAACTAGTCATTGTCTTGGCTGGCAGCTTTTGTGACACTTCGCTAATTAGTGCTTCATACTTCTTAAGCTCATGTATTAGTGGGTGATACAGTTCATCTGGTTTACTGGTTGAAATTCTTCCAAAGGTAGAAGCTGCTCATTACGTAGTCTCAGCCTCAGATGCTCTGCCTACGTGGAAACAGAACTGCTGAAACAAAGCTGGTCCGTCTTTCGGGATTTTGCAAGTTGCGTTTTATTCTGTCTATATGCAAATCATTTAGGTGATAAACAGAGTTTAAAATAAAGGTTTTTCTAGTTAAATTCTAGTCAGCAATAGCAAACAGCTGACCTAAAAAATGCCTTTTATAACAACATATACACCAATCAGGCGTAACATTATGACCACTTCCTTGTTTCTATGCTCACTGTCCATTTTATCAGCTCCACTTACTATATAGGTGCACTTTGTAGTTCTACAATTACAGACTGTAGTCCGTCTGTTTCTCTGCATACTTTGTTAGCCCCCTTTTACCCTGTTCTTCAGTGGTCAGGACCCCCATGGACCCTCACAGAGCAGGTACTATTTGGGTGGTGGATCATTCTCAGCACTGCAGTAACACTGATGTGGTGGTGGTGTGTTAGTGTGTGTTGTGCTGGTACGAGTGGATCAGACACAGCAGTGTTTTTAAACACTGTGTCCACTCACTGTCCATTCTATTAGACACTCCTACCTTGTCAGTCCATCTTGTAGATGTGAAGTCAGAGACGATAGCTCATCTGCTGCTGCACAGTGTGTGTTGGTCATCCTCTAGTCCTTCATCAGTGGTCACAGGATGCTGCCCACAGGACGCTGTTGGCTGGATATTTTTGGTTGGTGGACTATTCTCAGTCCAGCAGTGACACTGAGGTGTTTAAAAACTCCAGCATCACTGCTGTGTCTGATTCACTCAGACCAGTACAACACACACTAACACACCACCACCACGTCAGTGTTACTGCAGTTTCTGATAGTTGTAGATGTAAGCATGAGCGTTTGGTCTGTATGAGACAAACAAAAAAAAATAGCACCGTTTTTGCTGAGCCAGAGAAACCACTGACTAGTCTAATGCATATACACCATAGGTTTGTGTATGTATTGCTTACTTCTATTTTTGCAGTTGAACACAATCCAGAAAGGGCATTCCAGAATAATAAGCCACAAAGTAGGCTTTACATGAGCATCCAAAATCGTTTTATTTGAAAATAAATAAATAAAAAATGCAATGCCAAGAAATACACTCAAACTACTAGAAATGTTTATTATACTTTGATATACGTTTTTGGCAATATTGCCCACTGTTGTTTAGGCTTGCTCATATTTGTTTTTTTCTTCTCATATTAGCTAACAGCTGATCAGTTTGGCAGGCTTAAACATCATGCTCAAATTTTAGACATTTAGTAAATGTTCCCACTAAGTCACCTTCAAACCATATGATGAAAGCTGGTGTCACGCCATAAACTTCCCTCTGTTCCAGAGCGAGATACCCAGAGGAATCACTGTGTCACACTGTTAAAGCTCCCCATATGTTAGATGATGTTGAGTTGATGCACTGCAAAACAGACTGCAGGGGTCATATGAGTCAAACTCTTCAAGGCGCTAATCTAAAATCAGTCATATCTTAGTCATTTCATAACATTGGCAGTTACACTGATGTAGACAGGCTCATCGTACGTCAGCATTGCTCTGATATATTTGATACAAGCTCAGTCTGGTCATTAGTAGCCTGAATCAAATGTTTATTGGTTAGCTCTAACCCAGAGAGGCTGATGTTGTATACACCAAGCAAAAAGGATGCTGGAAATAGAAACAAGAAATGCTTAAAAAATGCTAAGCTAATGGCTAAACCCAAGCTATCTTTCATTTGTTATCGCTCTGTCGATAACAAACTAATGACTGATGTTGCCTCAGACTACACCCGACTACACAGCAGGAGGTGGAGCAGTGCTGCGTTCTCATTTCCATTTGAAACTTGACTGAAACGTCCCTGATTCAGCCATTCAGCTAAATGTGCTAACATTAGCATGCTTTGCACTGAAAGTGTGAAGTATTATCTGCACTCACTTACGGCATTCAGGTAAATGGTTATGACAAAACTCATACTTTACGGAGAATTACATCTGGTTTACTGGATAAAACGAGACTCCGCCCTTTATTAGTATGAATATACAGTCATATGCCAAGGTTTGGGCGCCCCTGGTCAAATGATGTTGATTTGAAAATAAGTGAACACGCTGCACATTTTCATGCACAATTACTGTTTATTTACTGAATTTAACATATTAGGGGAAAAAATATAAAATGTGGTCTGTGCAAAAGTTGGGGCTTATTCAATATTTTTATATATTTTATTTTTTTCCACTATGTTAAACTCAGATATGTTGAATGCAAATAAATAAAAACTGTGCACTAAAATTCATCATCATCATCATTATTACTTAATATCCCATGCTCAAGGATGCTTTCCAATCAGAAAGTAACAAAATACATAATCAACAATACATAACACAGAGCACACACACACCCACACACAAACTCCACGGTTCCCACAGCTAGCAATGGGATTTCAGTGACCACGGTGTAGAGTCACTTAGGTAGCACGGAAAGAGTCTTTAGCCGTGGGGGTAAAGTCTCACAGCACAACTACGGTGCATCACACAGAAGGCCGGCCTGGGAAGCCTCAAAGGCCAAAAAAGTTCCTAGCCACGACGGGACAGCCTTTTCCTGCAGCCGAACACCATCAGTCCAGGCAGCCTCATAGCTGAAGTGCAGCGACACCCAGGGGGACGGCCCAGGCAGCCATGTAGCTGCGATGTAGTGTCGCTTAGACAGCCGGCCTGAGAGGCCTCGTAGCTTTAGCGTAGCGCTGTTCATGCAGCCAAACACCAAGCAGCCAGGCAGCTGAATTTACAGAAAGTTGTGTTTTTTTTATGTGTTCTCTGTAGAGGATGTGTTATGTAATGACTTATTTTCACTTAGAAATTCAACAAAATGTGTGATTTGGCATAAGTTTAAACTTTTGCATTTGATTGTGTATGTAAAGAAATAAATCCACACAAAATCATGAAATCCGGTCGATTATCGATATATCGGCACAGCTCTGCTCTTCACTTGTTTCTATCATTGCAGTTATTAGTACAGAAGTTGATGTTAGTTGTAGTTATGGTTGATTTTTGCAGCTCTGCTGATCGTATTTTCACCACAGGGGATGTATAACAAACAGTAAGCTGGATGGCCGTAGAAGCTTAATGCCTCTGGAGACATTAAGTGGATACATCATCCACGATTTGACTGTAGTAGCGAGAGTGACAGATAAACAGATGATTATGAATCTACATGTAAATAAATAAATGTTGAAGTGAAATCATGTCATACACCCTAAAAAGGGTGGTTCTTCGAGGGTTCTTTGGTAAAGACGATGATTCTGGATAGAATCATAAACACTCAAAGAACATTTGGATGCCTTAAATGGTTCTTTGCATGGTGAAATTGTTCTTCAGATTGATGGAGAATGTTTTGTATACAGTTATAGAACCTTTTTAAAGACGGTTCATATTACAGCACAAAAAGCGTTCTTCTATTGCACACAAGCTTGACATTGTAACAATAGCAGAACCCGTTTTGGTGCTGTCTAGAACTGTATACAACACATTCTCCATCAATCTGAGGAAACATTTCAACCAGGTTCTATATAGCACTAAAAAGCGTTCTTTTGTTGTTACAATATTAAGCCTATAACAATAAAAAGAACACTTTTTGGTGATATGTAGAACCCTTTTCAAAAAGATTCTGTATAGAACCATATAAAACACCTTCTCCATCAGTTTAAAGAACCATTGCACCAGCTGTTTAAGCATGCAAATGGTTCTTTGAGTGTTCGTGGTTCTATTTAGAACCATCCTTTTTACGAGTGTAGTATCAGCACAGCTTTTATTGATTGATTTGTGGCGTCTCACAGTTGTGTTCATGCGCAGCAGAACAGAAGACTGCAGTGTTAAGTGTAGTGGTGTGTTGTGGTGTTCAGAGGTTCTGCGTGGCGGTCCGAGGTCAGCTGGGGTTCGCTAACCTCATAGCGACTCTTTGGTGTGGATTGATAAGAAACACTGGCCTTTAAAGGGGTCCTGTAAGGGAGCGCTTGCACATGTGTGGCCTGTGGCTCTTTTCAAAGGAGAGCACTGTCCCCTTGTGCCCACCGCCGTCCACTGAGGGACAGGATACCTCTCATTCACAGGCGTGAGCACATACACGCATCCTTCACATGATTGTGCTCGGCTCTCGCTCTCCAGGGACGTCAGTGACATCTGGCACGAGCTGCCACTGTGTCCTCATACGTGACCCCACGCTAGAGAGAGAGAGAGAGAGAGTGAGAGAGAAAGAGGGGCCGCACATTCACATCACAATGCAGACCAAATCAGGACCATCACGCTGCTGATGGATTATTTGAGGCATCTGAGATGTGCTGTGATCCTGATTCAAATTCGGTTTTGTCGCTCGATTATGCCGCAAACAGGCCTGCAGTCTGCTCTCTCTCTCTCTCTCTCTCTCTCTCTCGCTCTCTCTCCCTCTCCCTTTCTTCCCCTCCTGTCTTTCTCTCTCCCCTTTCTCTGTTTCTTTCTCTTCTTTCTCCCTTTAAATCCCTCTTTTCTCTCTCATTCCTTTCTCTTCATCTCATTTCATTTCTCAAACTTTTATTTTTTCTGTCTTTTTCTCAATCTTGGTCTCTTTCTCTCCCTCTTTCTCTCTCTTTGTCTCTATTTTTTTCTTTCTGTCCTCTACTTTTATTTCTTTCTCTTTCTTATTCTCTCTCTCACTCTCTCTCTCTCTCTCTCTCACTCTCTTTTTTCCCCTCCTGTCTTTCTCTCTCCCCCTTTCTGTTTCTTCCTCTTCTTTCTCTTCAAATCTTTAAATCTTTTCTCTCTCATTCCTTTCTCTTTATCTTCCCTGTTTCTCATTCTTTAAACTTTTTTTTTCTCTGTTCTTTTTTCTCTCTCCTCTTACTTTATCTTTTTGTATCTCTTTTTCTGTCTTCTGTATATCTCTTTCTCTCTGTCTTTTTTCAGTCTTGGTCTCTTTCTCTCTTGCTTTCTCTCTCTTTCTTTGTCTCTAATTTTTTTTCTTTTTGTCCTCTACTTTTATTTCTTTCTCTTTCTTATTCTCTCTCTCTTTTTCCCTTTCTCTCTTCTCACTCTCTCTTTCTTCCCCTCCTATCTTTCTCTCTCAGCCCTTTCTTTATTTCTTCCTCTTCTTTCTCTTTCTCTCCTTAAATCTCTCTTCCTTTCTCATTCTCATTCTCAAATCTCATTCCTTTCTCTTTATCTTCCCTATTTCTCATTCTTTTCATTTTTATTTGATTCTTTGTTTTTTGCAATCTTTAATTTTTTTTGCTCTCCTCTCACTTTCTCCTTTTTTTCTGTTTTTTGATCTCTATTTTCTGTCTTTTTTCATTCTTTCTCTTTTTCTTTCCCTCTTTCTCTTTGTCTCTTTATTTTCTCTATCTTCTTTCTCTTTCTTTCTTTTTCTTCTTTTCTCTCTCTGTCTCTCTCTCTCTCTCTCTCTCTCTCTCTCTCTCTCTCTCTGTCTCTCTCCCCCTCTCTCTCCCTCTCTCTCTCTCTCTCCTCTCTCTCTCTCCCTCCCTCTCCCTCCATTGAGATCTCATTTGTCAAGGCCGGCAGCAGGAGGGTATTAGTTATGCAAATATTGACGTGCTACTTTGGCCTGGTAGCTATCAATTGAAATCAGCAAATCGATGCCTCTAATAGCTGCTCATTACGCACTTGATGCATTTTCAGGGAAAGCATCGGAAGCTGTCAGCCGGCCTAATCAATGCAGTCAAAAACTATTACCTGACTGCCAGGCAGACACCTTTTTCATTCTCTGTGCTGTGTTTAAAGCCATCCTGCTCTGCTCTGATCACCCGTATGTGGAGCTCTGTGTTGTTTAGGTGTCGATTATTGTTGTGCTTGTGTGTCACTGAATACAGTTCAGACTGTTTATTTGAGGATCAGGGATTAAGTATATATACTTCTCTCTGTCTTATTTATTTATTTATTTATTTATTTATTTATTTATGAAGGAATTTTTCTACCACTGTTACCCTTCGCTTGCCCCTGGAGTCTGTTGTAGAAATATAACTGATTAAATTATTATTAGTAGTAGTAGTAGTATTGTTGTTGTTGTTGTTGTCTAGTCGATTATTATTATTATTATTATTATTATTATTATTATTATTAAAGGGCAGTCCCAGAAAGTGAAATACTAAATAGTAAGTAAAAAGTAGTAAATAGAAACTCATAAGTGATATTAAACAGAGGTTCGTGGATCAAACAGAGGAAAGATCTGAGAGACAGAAAGTCAATAATTAATGTTAAGAAAAAAAAATCTGCTGGAATCCAGATTGTGTTGGTGGAATATATGGGAAGTGTGTTCAAGTTAAGTATGAGTGTCTTTAAAAACCACACTGCAGCTTTTTGTTCAGTAATCAATTTGCCAAATGCTTTTATTACATGTATTTTGAACCATGAATGACCTGTTGGGGCTGAAAAATCTGCAGTTAAACATTAGATTTCTGTATAATTTTCTGTGCTGCACTGCTAATGAGATTTAAACCACGCTATGGACGTTTTGCTGTTAGACGGCCAGCAATAAGTCTGTATGAAAATTCATATTTTAACAAAACAGAACAAATAGAATTCATATTTATCTTGTATGGATAGATAAATTGAGTATTGCCCCTCACCTGCCACCCAAAAAGGGTTTAAACAAGTTCATAGTTGTTCAAAGAGTTCAGACTTCATTGTAAAAGAATGCTCCAGTGTTTTTCAACCTATTCTTTATCTGTAGCATACAGTCAATTACATTTGGCTTTAATTTTGCTGCGTGTCCTTTTGCTCAGAATAATAATAGAAAAACTGTTGACTCAAAGCATTCATAACAGAAGCCAGTGGGCAGATGCTCCAGCCCAGCTTTTCTGTTCTTTTCAAAGTACCACAACGTTATTGTTTGTGGTTTTGAACTCTCTGCTACAGGTATGTCAGATAGAGGTTAGTCTGGAAAAACACTGTAGCATTCCTTTAATTCTTAGGTCTTAAAAACGTCTTTAGGCCTAAAGTCCTTTAGCTAACTGGTGTTTTCTGCCTTTGTCCACAAGCCTCCACCATACACTCTCCAAGCAGCCTCCATCAGGAGTGGACCCAGTCTTTATTTAGACTCCAGATTCGAACAGATAAATAAGCCCGGCGCTAATGGGAGCAGCGCAGCGCTGGGTGGGTGTCAGGGGCTTGCCGGGATAAATCATTAGATGGAAGGTTATTGGAAATGCAGCGGGATAAAAGAGCGAAGAAGCCAGTAATTGCCTTAAAGCTCAGACTACAAAGCATCACTCGGGCTTTTACAAGGCCAGCCGGCAACAAAAGGGCCGTAATTTATGAGCTCAGCGTAAAAGAATAGCATAATTGCATTAAAAATTAATGCTAATGAGGCCTAAAATGGGGAAGGTGGTTGTTATGAAAGTTTGTATTCATCTTCTCCGGCTTGAATGATGGCTGGTGGCTTGATTAATGGCTTAATTTCTATCAATTAGCAGGCAAAAAATTCTCCACAGAGACAGGGGGGGCTAAATTGAGCGTTGAATTACATATCTTAGCCCAGTGTTGAGAGGAGAGACGAGAGGGCAGACTGAGTGTGTGTGTGTGTGTGTGTGTAACTGTGTAAATGTGAGTGTGTGTCCTGTCAGTGCTTGTGTCTGTGTGTCTGCCTGTATTTAGAATGTAGACTGTATGTGGATAGGTATCCTTGTGTCTTATATACATTATTATTTTTTCCTCCCTTTCTTTTTTTTTTAACCACTAGAAACACAGTGTGAACATTTCATGATGAATTGACCACTAGAAATGGTCTAAAATGTCTTAGGGGAAAAAAAAATCTGCTACTGTTATCTTACAATTATCTTACAGTTAAGATTTGATATATCCATAAAACATAGCTTGACTGGTGATGTTTTAGTATAGATGCATATAATTTTTTAAACACCCCAGTCAGCTTATGTTTTGTTGACTACACAAGAGTGAAAACACTCCTCTACAGGAAACAGACTTAAATATGGTATTTGTCTGCTAATTTCAGTGCACTATATTAATTTACTGTGGTTAACTTATTGGGAAAAATGTAAAATGTGCCATAACTTTGCACAAACTACATTTTATGTTTTTCTTTTTCTCCAAAGTGTAGCAAATATACAGTAACTGTGTATTAAAGTGTGTTGAAGCTGTGTTCTCTGTAGAGGAGTCAACTTATTTACACAACATGTAATACGACCCGGAGCGCCTGTACGACTGTATCTCCATTTTTGTACGTTTTTGTCATAGTTTTAAAATAACAGCTGGCCTGTATATTGTGTGTAATACAGCAGTAATAGACCATAAATATTTACTGCATTTACTTGCACTTCAAGTTCAAAAGTTTGGAATCACTTTTTATATTAATATATTTTGGCTATTTTATGTGAAATAACTTACACAGTACAGAAGTAAGTACTGCAAACTAAACAGCAAAAGATTTTTGTATGTTGTATTCAATATTTCATAGGTTATAGAGCAAACAAGATTGAAATATTAGGTACTATGGGTATTTTATTAAATACATACATTATATATATTATACAGAGAGAGAGAGAGAGAACTGTATGTACAAAGTCAAGACCACCCTTCATTTATTTAATTTCCAGTCAAAACATCTATTAAGTGTTTAAGGATATTTAAGGTTATTCGTAAAGCGATCAGGAAAATAAGTATAAAAAAAACACTGAAATTTCCAAAACTGGAGTTCAGAAACTGATTAACAGCTACAGAGAAAATGGGGCTCCTAACAACCACCTAGAAGACCTGGTAGACACCAAAACCGCCCTCATCAGATAAACAGCACTTAAAGCTTTCATCTTTGAGAGAGAAGAGAAAATCAAGCTGCTTCAGATCTGAAAACACCCACAGGTGTTTCTGTCCATCCTTCCACTGTGAGAAGACGACTCAGCGCTATGGGTCTGAAAGGATGTGTAGCTGTTCAAGAAGAACCTCACTGAGAAAATGAGACGGACACATCAAACAAAGTAGCTGAACAATGGACTGACCACCCCAGAGTCCAGACCTCAACATCACTGAATGTGTTCACTTGGATGGTTAGAAGTGAGAAAATGGAGATGTAGGTCATGTCAGTAGGTGCAGGTGTGTACAGTCTGTTTAGATATGCTGTCTTGCCGGCTGATAAGGAGCAGTAATGCACTGCACAGTGTTTAAGGTCTTAGGGTTGAGTACTGCTTTTCTCTGCATGTCTACTGTTTCATTACGTTGTGTTTGCTTCTTTAGAGCTCCCTCAGTCCCCCACCCCCCCGCCCCCTACACACACCCCCCCCACCCCTCCTGTTTGCTTTCATTCTCAGCCCATGCCATCATTAAGCCCTGTTTTGCTGCCTTTTCGCCACGTAATTGAAGTTCATGACATTCTAAAGCACCTTTGAATTTACGGTCATTTGTGACCAACTGCCTGATGACGGGCAGTTACTTCTTTATTTATTTAATTATTTATTTTTTTTCGTTCTGCAATGAGGGCCGCCGTAATTTAGCCTCGTGGAAGTAATGCATTCAATTACGGGAATTAATCAGGCACGGCGATATAGTCTGTCTCTCTCTCTCTCTCGCTCTCATACATCCCTACACATCTATTGGGCAGTTGGTTGTTCAACACCGCCCTCTACTGTCCATCTGTTGCCAGGTTGCAAACAACCAGACTGTTTCTGTCTGACCATAGGCAGTCATTATTATTAGATTTATTATTTTTTTTTATTTATTCATTTATTAATGCATCACCATATCTTCCCTTCATTTCATGAAAAAGACCGATAGCTTCTTGGAGAGGGCCATAATTTATTGATTGTACATTTCATATTGGACAGGTCAGGTCAGTTTGCCCGTAGCTGTATCTTTCTCTTGGCCTATGATAAAGACAGACAGCGTACTACAATAACTTATTGATTACGGGTTCCTCATTGGCTTATTGGGTCAGTTTGCCTGTAGCAGTTTTAATTATTCACCTCTGTTTTAACATTTATGCAAACCTCCAAGCATCACCACACTCCAACAGTACAAGTATAATTCCTATAACCTCAAGATATTAAAGCAGTGGAACTGCAGGGATGGACGATATGACGGTATGTTAGTTATCATGATACGTTGTCGCAGTAATCTGTGAATATATCGCTGTTTTGTCAGAAGACTGAGTTACTGCATGGATCTGAAAAAAGGCAGATTTAGACTGATTATTTGATTGATTTTCTCATGTTCCTTCTTATATAGTTCATTTTTACAAATTAAAAAAAAAAAATTATAAATAGCTTTCCATAGCCTTTTTAATTGTGGCTCTGGTGTTTTTTTTGTTTTGTTTTTTTCTGGGTTAGGGTTAGGGTTGTGCATGTAAACTCTTACTCTGATTTCGTTCGGATTTCTCGGATCAGACTGTTGTACCGGAAATAAGCGAGCAGCGTTGCCACGAAATGGCCGACTACATTCTCGACAAAATGAAGGATTCAAATGGTCTTCATTCTAGATGATGTTTTTATAAAAGCCGCGGCATGAAGTTTGAGTTTTACATTGTGTCTTCTTCTGTGAGTTTATTGGCTGGTTATAAAGCAGAAATCTGATTACTGTCTGACTCATGTAGACCTGGAGTTTCCACATTATCTGGTCACTCAAGTGCATGTAAACACGTTGATCAAATTACTGACAAAATCAGATTTTCTGCAGTTATCAGATTATTAAGTGCATGTAAACGCACTCAGTGTCCAAAACAGACAGAATACACAAAACAGTAGCGTCTCAGTGGGGCTGATTATTGTTCAGTTCAGGTTTTCAATATCTGTACCAATACAGGTACCTTGATATCAACTGCAGTTCCTGAACGATACATTTTTTCGATACTTTCTTTACGTTACAGACATAAAGTGGGTGTGGCTTAAGGCAGAAATGAGTGTGAGGTACTGGAAGTGGATGACGAATAAATTGCAGTGTCACTTTACTGAGAGGCAGTGTTTATAATGCTGCAGGACACCTGCATAAGCCTTTCATGACAACTGATATAAATCTATGTAGGCATTTCAAAAGGCCCAGCAAGCTTTAGTTGTCGTAACACTTACTGAGACATCTCAAATGAGCAAAAGCAGCATTTAATGATGACTGACGTTTGTTGGCTAGTTGGAAAGTTTGTGTAGGTTCATGAAAGTTTTATGTAGTCTCACGCATGCTGTCCTTCAGTACCACCAATCAGGAAGCGCTGACCTTAATAACATGCATTCAGAATGTAATTTAGAAGCCAGACAGCTGCCTAGATAGCAATGTGTAGGTATTGAAATTGGATGTTGAATGACATTGAATTTTGGCTTGAATATATTGAATTAATTTGGTCGGTACTTTTAAAAGTGTTCAATTTAAGCGTTGGAAAACAGGATAATGGTTCACCCAGTCAACTACTTATCAATATACACTTTATGCAAATACTGTACATGCTCTGTAATCGGTCTTTTTTTATCTGAAAGTACCGATAGAACTTGTGATTTACTCAGAAAAGAGTATCGTGGCATAATTTATCATGATAACATTGATATATCATGTCGTCCAGCCCTAATTTGACACATTTTTTTGTTTTTCTCTCCTCCTCTTTCTCCATTTGCCTCTTTCTCTCACTCTCTCCCTCACTGCTGATCAGCGGTCGAAGACAACTCTCCGCCGACAATGGATTCGGGCCTCTAAATTAATTTCCTGGATAATGTGTCAATATTAAATATCAACTTTGACCTGGCCTTGCGCTGACGGACGGCTGGCAGCAGCGGCCTCTCTCTCTCTCTCTCTCTCTCTCTCTCTCTCTCTCTCTCTTTCTCTCTTCCCCCCCTCCCCTCTATTGATTTCCCACTGTCTGGGCCCCCCCCCTCCCTCTCAAAGTCCATTATTTTTGATTTTTCCTATGAAATACATATCTTTCCCTACTGACATCTGACAAACAGCATATGGAAGTCATTTTATCTACCAATAATGTGTTTGTCAAAAAGCATGAGGCTTTTATGGGCTCCCGGGCCGAGGATAGGTTGTCATCGATACGGACGGATTCGGTGTGTGTGGGGGCGTATCAGTCATTAAGATGCTCTGCACATGCACACACACACACACACACACACACACTTGCAGGAATACACACTATCCAACATAGATTCACACACACACACACACAGACGAGGAGGATTAATATGAGGGTGATTGAAAGGCACCGGGCCGTGGACTGGGCTGTCATGTGAAGGACAGGCCACAGCCTGCTGGAGGATATTGTAGCTGCGTTTTTAAGCTCCATCTCACCACTCTCTCAAGGTAATGAGCACTATTTTGGGCGGCTCTCTTTTACCCGAGTACTGAATGCTGCCTGTCGCTGTAGCTTGCCCACTTCTCTCAGTGGGCTCGAGCTACAAAGTTTGTTTAGCTCTTTCTTTTCCCATGTCTTCTAATGTTGCTCACAGGTTTGCTCTGTGTGGAGTGGGCCTTCATGAGTGCAGTTTTGTGGTCTGAGGACAAAAGTTGTCCAGAGGAAGAACAAGACGAACCTACAGGAGCCACCAAATGATCGTGACTTTGTAAAGTGCTTTTAATTGTGAAAGAGCAACAACTACATATACTGTCCACACTTTTCCTTTATTACAGCTTCCATAATTTTCAGGAAATGTGCAGGGATATTTATGCACACCTACAAAGTTCAGTCTAAGAAATTAGTTTCCATTTTCTGCTTCTTACCATCCAAGTAAACACATTCAGTGATGTTAAGGTCTGGACGCTGTGGTGGTCAGTCCATTGTTCAGCTTATTTGTTTGATGTGTCCGTCTCCTTTTCTCAGTGAGGTTCTTCTTGACAGCTACACATCCTTTCAGACCCATAGCGCTGAGTCGTCTTCTCACAGTGGAAGGATGGACAGAAACACCTGTGAATGTTTTCAGATCTGAAGCAGCTTGATTTTCTCCTCTCTCTCAAAGATGAAAGCTTTAAGTGCTGTTTATCTGATGGGGGCAGTTTTGGTGTCTACCAGGTCTTCCAGGTGGTTGTTAGGAGGCCCATTTTCTCTGTAGCTTTTAATAATTTTACAAACTCCAGTTTTGGAAACTTATGTTCCTTTATTCTCCTTCCTGACTTTCTTCTTCCTTATGCAAGTGGATTATCTTATAGCCAGTCTTCTCAGACTCGACTGTAACTTGAAGTTAATCGCTGAACTATGACACTATGTGTGTGTGTGTGTGTATATATATATATATGTGAATGGCACATTAAATATGGGATGTCTCACATCATGGCATTGTATAAAAAGTGTTTTTGATATCATCAGTGATAATTACTGTTACCGGATTTAATAATAACTTACACAGTGAAAAATACTGTCAAGTAGATACAAAGATATAAATGTTTTCAGTATTTCAGTGTTTTGGTGAATATTTAGAAGGCTTTTAATGATAAATAATATAATTCACAATATACAAGAATAAAAAACTATATAATATAATACAATAATACAATATAACATGATTTAATCACCACTTTTCAAATACGAGACATGTTGAATGTTAATTCTATTATAATTTTTTGGTTATATCCTTTATATATGAGTCTGTTCAGCGCTGAACGGCAGTGAAGGAGGCCGTGTTTGTGTGTGTGTTGTGAGTTAGATAATGGCAGTGGTGTAAACGGCGTGTTTACGCGAGCTGGTGATGCTCTGCTGCTGCTGCTGCCGCCACAAACTGCATAAAAGCCAGAGCAAATATTCATTTATTCATTAAACACGCAGAGCGAGGAGACGCGTTCTGACACTCGCAGTTAATGGATGGAATTAATTCCTCTCATTAGAGAGCCTGTGTGTGAGTGAGTGTGTGTGTGTGTGTGTGTGTGTGTGTGTGTGTGTGTGTGTGTGTGTTTGTAATGGTTTAGAGTGACTGTGTATTCAGTAGTAAATGGTTTAGAGACTGTACTCGTTAATGCTTTATTTGAAGGCTACCTACATAAGCACTCCATAACACATGCATAAGCACTGAATAACATATTTCTGGCAGTACTTGAATATTTACAGTCAGCTTCATTCCAAGTAATGGAGCTTAAAGTAGTGTTGGGGTAATGCAGCATGGATTACCACATTACAAAGAACTGCCTCAAAACTTATCCATTAATATTAGGGTGTCATAAGCATCACGCAGATAAGCAGTATTCATATAATTTAGTAGATCAGTTGGAGCTCTGTATGGTACAGCAAAATGTTTGTGGAGGTCCTTAATCTATTTAGAAGATTTTTAGATTTTTTTTTCATGTTGATGTCCACATATCACATATTTAATTAGTAAAAATGAGTTTGTTTTACTTTTAACTGCTGAATCTGAAAGGATGTGAATTGAAACAACAAAACGTTGTGAGGCACAAGTACAAAGAAAACCCTTTAATAAGAAATGAGATAAAATTGCAATATATATATATTAATACTTTATATAATACTTTATTTGAAGGCCACCTTCATAGGGACGTCATAACACATGCATAAGCATTGAATAGCCTAATTTTAAAGCAATACTATTGATTATTTATGATTTACATGTTTTGTGAAATAAATAACACTGTATTTACATAACGGCCATTCAAGTATTCATTAGGCTACGTAACACCTACATAAGCCTTGGGTTGTCTTGTGTAAGCCCTAAACATCGTATGTCATCTTGGTATTAATGGCAACAAACAAACAAAAAAAAAACCACACAATACAGGAAAAAGCATTTAATGTATGAGGTATCCTCACTGTCATCAACATGCGACCCAGCTGGAAACAATATATATTTTTTTTTTTTCGGATATATACTTCAATATTTGTAAATCTGAAAAAAATAGTTTCAAGCTGGGTCGCAGTGTTGGTCATGATAGTGAAATGCTTTTTCCGGTATTGCGTGCAGTTTTAACACATTACCTTTTAAATTCAGGTAATCACACTACAATTACTGACCCGTGTTACTCTTAAAGTAGGGCTGGAGGTTAGGGAACCGGCCATGTGACCGGAAGGTCTCCGGTTCGACCCCCTGAGCCAACAGTACGTGACTGAAGTGCCCTTGAGCAAGGCACCTAACCCCCAACTGCTCCTGGGACGCCGTGGATAGGGCCGCCCACTGCTCTGG
Organism: Colossoma macropomum; assembly: GCF_904425465.1. Classification (NCBI taxonomy): domain Eukaryota; kingdom Metazoa; phylum Chordata; class Actinopteri; order Characiformes; family Serrasalmidae; genus Colossoma; species Colossoma macropomum. The sequence continues at coordinate 9,426,781 of NW_023494807.1, read as the reverse complement.
GCAAGTGTGCTCACTGCCCCCTAGTGTGTGTGTTCACTAGTGTGAATCAATAGTCTGATCAGATAAGATCGGATTGTACTTTCCCTGCTTAAAAAGTCAGCGGCAACATGTCGTTCCAGTCTTACCTTTGTTTACTTTTTTCCCTGTTACAATACGAGCTGACCAGCCCGGTCATTGACCCAGAGTGAGAAGAGGCTCTCAGTTTGAGTATCCTCCATCTAATGCTCTCTTCTTCATCATCCTGCCTGCTAGTCAGTGCTCATCATGTCTGACCACCTCTGAATGAGGCTGGAGTGATAAGATTGTTAATCATTTTAATCAGCATGGCTGTTACTTTCTAAATAAAGAGGTGTTTGGGTTTTAGAGAGTAACTCAGAAGTAAGTAGTAGTGAGATTTGTTTGCTTGTTTGAGGGGACAGTAGGTGAGGCTTCCTACATAGAGACTTCCTAACACACATATAAGCATTGGATAGCATATTCATGAAGCAGTATTTATGACCAGCGTATGCCATTAATTCCAAGATGACATAAGATGTTTAGGACCTACATAAGATGACCCGAGGCTTATGTAGGTGTTATGTAGCCTAATGAATACTTGAATGAGTGTGTAAATACAGTGTCATTTATTTCACAAAACATCTAAATCATAAATACTCAAGTATTGCTTTATAAATAGGTTATTCAATGCTTATGCATGTGTTATGACGTCCTTATGAAGGTGGCCTTCAAATAAAGTATTACCATGTGATCGAATGTGTACTTGTGAGAGAGAATATTCCGATTGTATTTTTTGTATCTTTACATGTGCGAGTCGGCGCTGAGAGGATAAGAGCAGATAGAGTTATTAAACCGCACGACTTGCGGAGGAACACACAGCTGTCCTCCAGATTGACGGATAGATAGATAGACAGAAGCACGGAGAGCAGCGGAGGGAACGGAGGGAGGGATAAGTGGGTAGATGGAGAAATGTGCATGCTGACTGATTGGCAGATGAGTTGACAGGTGAGAAACAATGAGATTATTGTTTTTTCCTGCTTTTTTCTCTCCCACTCCCAAATAACTCTGAATTCTCTGTCTATCCTCTTTCTGTCCTTTTCCTCTCTTTTCATTTACTTTTCCACTTTAGAAGTTAAAGACGGTGTTTTAGATACTGTCGCTGTCTTAAGAGGACCTTGAAAGTTCTTTTTGGTTTGTTTGTTTGGTTGTTTTTTTATTTTTTTGTTAACACTGTTTGAAAGCGGCAGCTGCTCTTTTCATTGTGTGAACATTACAAATTGTTTTGACAAATTGTTTCTACTTCTTCACAGTGCACCAGGTACTGACACAGCTTGTGTAATGTCCATAGAAAAGCATTGACCAATAAAATGAGATACTCTGAAGCAGCGACACAATGCCAAGCATGGGCTGGAGGGGTACAAAGCCCTCCGGCATTGGGCTGTGGAGCAACCTACAGCTAGGCGATATGGCAAAAGTGTAATATCACGATACTTCAGGAACTTCTTATAATATGTAATGTCACTTTTTTTCAGACAGACAAAATAGTGCTGCATAAAAATACTTTCAAACACTAAAAAACGAATTATTTGTATTATTTCTTATATTGTGCTGCACTAAATCCAATGAAACAAGATTAATTATGCTGTCTTTGTAATCAAACATTTGGGGAGTGTTTTTATAGCACTAGCAATATCCATAATATGCTCAGATAAGTATATTATGACATTTCATGGCATAGTTTATCTCATTAACAATAAAAGTTGTCTTATTGTTAAGCCCTACACCAATCAGGCATAATATTATATCCACCTCCTTGTTTCTACAATCACTGTCCATTTTATCAGCTCCACTTACTATATAGGTGCACTTCGTAGTTCTACAGTTACAGACTGTAGTCCATCTGTCTCTCTGCATACTTTGTTATCCCCCTTTTACCCTGTTCTTCAGTGGTCAGGACCCCCATGGACCCTCACAGAGTAGGTACCATTTGGGTGGTGGATCATTTTTGTTGGTGGTGGTGTGTTAGTGTGTGTTGTGCTGGTCTGAGTGGATCAGACACAGCAGTGCTGCTGGAGTTTTTAAACACCTCAGTGTCACTGCTGGACCGAGAATAGTCCACCAGCCAAAAATATCCAGCCAACAGTGTCCTGTGGGCAGCATCCTGTGACCACTGATGAAGGACTAGAGGATGACCAACACAAACTGTGCAGGAGCAGATGAGCTGTCGTCTCTGACTTTACATCTACAAGGTGGACTGACAAGGTAGGAGTGTCCAGTAGAGTGGACAGTGAGTGGACACAGTGTTTAAAAACTCCAGCAGCACTGCTGTGTCTGATCCACTCAGACCAGCGCAACACACACTAACACACCACCACCATGTCAGTGTTACTGCAGTGCTGAGAATGATCCACCACTCAAATAGTACCTGCTCTGTGAGGGTCCATGGGGGTCCTGACCACTGAAGAACAGAGTAAAAGGGGGTTAACAAAGTATGCAGAAACAGATGGACTACAGTCTGTAACTGTAGAACTACAAAGTGTAATATAGTAAGTGGAGCTGATAAAATCCTGATTGGTGTACATTGACCAACATAGACATTTTCAAACACTTATTCCAATGAGCATCCTTTGTCATAAAGGTTGCATGTGCCAGCTTTGGTGTCAGGTTGACGTAACATCAGTGGACGAGAACAGATTTTTTCTGACATTAGCTTGTCACAACTGTCTGGGGTAAAAGGATATAGACTTTGTAGCTCAGTGTATGTCACAGTGACATAATGCGACATGTGACATAGGTTGCCAAGTCAAGCTGGTTGAACAAAGGTGAGTATTTTCTGTGGCCCTTAGGAGAAGTGACTGTTATTTACCATACATAAGATTAAAGGTGCAGTGTGTAAGATTTCGGGTGATCTATTAGCAGAAACAGAATATAGTGCACAAAACCATGTTTTTATTAATGTATAATCACCTGTAAATTTGAATCGCTGCCTTTTTGCTAGTATAGAATGAGCCCTTCATATCTACATGAGGAGGGGTCCTCTTCCAGCATGTTGCACCACCATGTTTCTACAGTAGCCCAGAGCAGACAAACCAAACACTGGCTATAGAGAGTGCCTTTCGTGTTTTTACAATAAAGCAGCACCTTGAATTTGGTGGCACTGTAGGACCTGTTGTAAGACGTAGAAAGAGGAATCATCAGTGGTGCTGGCTAAACATTTTGTGTTGTGAGTTTGAGAACCCAAATTTTTTATACTTAGCACAAGAAAAAGTGAGGGAGGGTGAATCCTCATCATCAGAGAAGCAAAAACATGAAGAAGCAAAACAAAGTCGGGACAGGCGACGGCCAAAAACACCCACTGTAGGTTCTACTACCCACTTGGAAAGAGAGGGGTAAGGGCTGGTTCAGCTGGTTGCAGTCTGCAACCTCACTACTAGATGCCACTTCATCTTACACACTGCACCTTTAAGCTGTGTCACGTCATCAGCAGTATGTCACTGTGATACACGCTAAGCTTGAAAGTTTTGGTAGCATGTTGTGTTATTTGACCGAAAAAGTGTCATGACAACCCAATGTTAATAAAGAAATCAATGGCAGGTGACACAAACTATATGGCCAAATTTATGTGGGCACCCCTCCTAATTACTGTGCTCAAGTGTTAAGCCACACCCATTGCTAACGGGTGTATACAATCAAGTACGTATATAGAGACTGCATAGCTGTCATAGGATGCCATCTTTGCCACAAGTCAGCTGGTGAAATTTCTGTCCTGCTAGATCTGCCCTAGATAACTGTATGTGCTATTATTGTGAAATGAAAGCGTCTAGGAGCAACAGCTCAGCCATGAAGCGGTAAACCACAGAAACTCACAGAGAACATAGACGCATAAAAATCGGCTATCCCCTGTTGCATCACTCACTACAGAGTTCCCAGACTTCCTCTGGAAGCAAAATCGGCACAAGAATTGTGTGTCAGGTGCTTCATGAATTGAGCTCCCATGGCCAAGCAGCTGCACACAAGCCTAAGATCACTATGCGCAATGCCAAGTGTCAGCTGGAGTGGTTTAAAGCACACCGCCACTGGACTTTAGAGCAGTGGAAACCAGTTCTCTGGGGTGATGAATCACGCTTCTCTATCTGTCAGTCTGCTGGATGAGTCTGGGTTTGGTGAATGCCAGGAGAACGCTACCTACCAGAATGTACAGTGCCCACAGTAAAGTTTGGTGGAGGAGGGATGATGGGCTGGGGCTGTTTTTCAGGGTTTTAGACCCCTTAGTTCCAGTAAAGGCTGATGTTAATGCTACACCACACAAAGACATTTTCGACAATTATAAGCTTCTGATTTTGTGGCAACAGTTTGGGGAAGCAGCCTTCATTGGAAAACGCCTTTATAAATGTTTGTTTATGTCATTACAAGTTTTTGTTGGTATCATGTTGCCTTACAAACACTGCCTTACACTAAAATGTTACCCAGTTTTCTATGTTCTCTCTAATCTGTTCTAAGAGAAGGAGCAGTGAGTTAGACATTTATCGAATTGTCCCTGCTCTGTTTTTCATCCCTCTTACAGTCTGACCTCTTCCCTGACCTCTGCCTCCCTCTCTTTCTCTCCTCCCTCATCCCTTCTTTTCCCTTTTCTCTCCATTTTTTTTTTTTGCAGAAGAGGCCTCTCTCGCCGAGCAGGTGAGGAGGATAAAGGACATCGAGGCCATCGAGAGCGACTCCTTTGTTCCTCAGGCTTTCAAATCATCCCGGGACGCCACCAAGGTGCGCTTTTCTCTCCATTTTTTTCTTGTCTTCTTCTCTTTCGTTCCCTTTTCATTTGCTTCACGTCTCCTCTCCTCATCGGTTTGATTCGATTTGCTTCTCGGCGGCCCTCGATTCCGTTTGTCCGCAGACGGAATCGTTCCCATTCAGTGCCGTTTGCGGTCCGTCTGCTCGCGCACAAAAGCCAGAGCGGGTCTGAAACAGCTGTACTGAACCCAGAGGTCCCACCCAAAGCTCACGTTCAACCTCCGAAATTAGATTAGTGACAAATGCTCGCTGATCCGCACAGACGGAGACAAAAGGAGGACGGCTGGAATGGGCCGGTGTGATAGATTACAGCGGGACTGAAGCAGCCGAGCCACAGGGGCTGATCTGGGATCAGTTTGGGTGAGGCGGTAGTTAGGCGAAAAATCCAATTTACAGTTTTTTCCATGAGCCAAGTCATGTTTGGTGTCTGAAGTTTAGCTCTGTAGTTTTGCACTAGAGCTATGAGGCTGATGTAGCTAACAAATAACGGAAGGTTGGGGGGGAGGGGGGGGTCAAGTTTTGGTGTTAAAATATAGACCTAAGACCAAGGCTGTAGAAAAAGACCAAAAGGATATTGTAAAGACTGTAGTTCATGAGAGAAACATGAAAGATTCTGTCACTGTATGACCTACCATTATCTATAAACATGGACAAAAGTACATCATGTCACTAAAACAGTACTTAGCAATCTTGAAGGCTCAGAAGCCACATTTACATGCAGCCTAATAATCCATTAATAATCTCACTATTAGCTCAGTCGAAATAGAATACATTGAGGCCATTCAGAATACAGTTTCTATCTGACTGACTGAGGTGGGTAATCCTGTGAATAATCTGTTAAATAGAAGAATAATATCTGTGTAAACGTCTGTATCTGATTACATTCCCTATCAGAAAGTTTAAGTCCGTTCTGATCATGTTCGTCACATCATAGTGAAAGTTTATAACGTTCAACATGGCGGAGCAGAAACTGGTCTGCAGAGGAGACGAAGTTTATGCTGTGATCTTTAAAAGACGGCGGTGGGACAGACGTCCAGCTTACGTGTCTCAGAACACGACGTCTTCCTCTCGGCCTTCTTTAATAAGGACATGTGAAGGACGCTTTCCTGAGTCTGACATCATCAAGCACTGCTCACTGCTGCTCATCTCACTCTGACTGGACTCATGTGATGCTGGTTGTCATGGTATTGTCTACACTAAGTGCATGCATGTAATTTTGGATCTGATTACTTGCAGTGAGCATGTAAACAGAGATTTTCATCAGATTGTTGAGTAGAGTGAGAATATAAACACACACACACACACACACACACACACACACACACACACGCACACATCATCTAAACTGCTTATCCTTCTGGGTAGGGTGCTGGAGCCTATCCCAGCTGTCATTGGGCAAAAGGCAAGATACACCCTAGACAGGTCGCCAGTCCATCGCAGAGAATATAAACACCTAAGACTAAATCTATAATCAGAATGTATTCAGTCAGTATTCACTGTATTCAGTCGGAAAAATCTTCGCATGTAAACACAGCCATTGTTGTCTGTACATTTGTCTATTTTTGTCTATATTCCTTGAAGATGTCTGTTCATTCATTTTTCTACAAATTAAGCAGTTTCTGCTGGGGATGCACCGACATTTCTGCCACCAAATTTGTTAAGAAGTGGCACTTCCAGTTTTCCACTGAAAGACAAATAAATGCAGAGAATTCTGGCCAAAAAAGCCCAAAGATTAAATAGGTCTACAATGAAGTGCCAAAAGCTAACACTTAAATTATCACTCAACAATTAAAATGAGTGATAATGAAAATTGAGAATTAACTGATTTAATGGATAAGGTCCATTAAGTTCTTCAATTGATATCATAAATAACACTAATATGTTTTAACTAGAAAGTTTTTCACCTCTCCTTGTTGGAAACTTGTTTCTGCAAACACGTGTGTTGGTTAGATCCTGCTGGTGAGGGTTCATGGCTGTTTCTTCTCTAAATACTAAATACTAAAGTAACTGCTAATAGCCACCCTGCTGGACAGGAGGTCCAAAGCCACATCCACATGCTTTACATATAAGAACAAAAAGGTCTCTAGAATTTAGGAACACATGAAGCATTACATTTTCAAAATTGTACAACTTTTAACAGTTATTATTAATTAGAAAACCAATTATTTTGCACTGATCTGAGTGCATGTGGTGTACACAGCATTCAGCAGCCATCACGGTCAGCGCAGGCCTCATACACGAGGTGGGTGAAGGTGAATGGGACAAGGCCTGTACATCAGCATCTTGATTTGTCACTGTGCAGATACTGCCATCATGTGGCGCAGCATAGAACTGCATGCAACAGTGCATTTTTTCTTTGCTGAATCAGAATCAGGTTTATTTGCCAAGTAAAAAATGCCTAAGGGACTTGTCTTGGAGCCTTAGTGTTTATAGATTACTATAGATTACTGTAGGACTACAGGATTATTAAAGGAGGCAAAACATTCTTGCTCATTGTGGAAGTGCGAATGGTTTAAATATGTTGTTCTGCCTTTTCTCAGGTAACTGAACCTGTGGAAATTAAGAAAGAGGCGGAGTCTGTCGACACCTGTGCCGCGAAAGACGATGTCATCTCTCTTCCCACTGCTATCAAATACAATGACAGTGACACACTCGCTCACCACAGTGTAAGTGTTTGTTTTTGTGTTCAGTGCTCATAGGAGACCTTTCCTCTGTTTTACTGCTTTCCACATTTGTAAATAAACATGAAGACACACAGACTACAGAATAACACGTGAGATTATGCAGAGACCAAGGCAGTGTAGCAAAATATCATATATTTTGGGTTTATTATATCATATTGTATATTTTATTATAAATAATAGCCCCTGGCATTCTCTTAAGCAGCATCATGGGAGCATCCTGGGGAAACCTATTATTGAAAAGCACACATTACTGTGCAGAAGTTTCAGGCACCTGAGAAAATGATATTAAGCAAGCTATTGGAATGAGCAGTAAGTGTTTATTTGCTCATAAAAAACTAATATTAGAATAAATACAAACCAAGTAGTGATGTTATGTATGTCAGTATGTTTTCCAAACCTCTTCTGAAGCAAGCCCAGCATTATGTGTAGTTATCATCCAATAACATGTTTAATTAAATTAAATTAATTCAGTGCTTCATTAAATTAAACCAGATACTGCTGATGGGATTAAAAAAAAAAAGTGATGTTTTTCCACATGTTCTTCAACATTTATCCTGGAAGAAAAAAGGATGGATGGATGGATGGATAGATAGATAGGCTGATAGATAGATTGAACGATAGATATATTGATATCAATATATTGATTCATAGATGTATTTGTCGATAGATATATTGGTCGATAGATAGATTGAACGATAGATATATTCAACGATAGATAGGTAGATAGATTGAAAGATAGATAGATAGACAGACAGACAGATAGATAGATGGAGACATATATAGATAGACAGACAGATAGATTGATAGATAGATAGATTGAACGATAGATAGATAGATAAATAGATATATATAGATAGATAGATATATAGATTGAACGAGATATATATTGAACAATAGATAGATAAATAGATAGATATATAGATAGATAGATAGATATATTGATTGAACGATATATATATATTGAACAATAGATAGATATATAAATAGATAGATATGTAGATTGAACGATATATATATTGAACAATATATAGATAGATAGATAGATAGATATATGGATAGATATATGGATTGAACGATATATATATTGAACAATAGATATATAGATAGATAGATAGATTGAATGATGACTTTATAGGAGAAAAAAAAACCTTAGCATCTTTCAGTGTAATTCAGACAGTACTTTTTGGATTTTTCTATTGGTCCATTCATTTATACAATGTAAGGGGCAGCTATCAAAAAATGTAGCAACCGAACAACCGTGTTTGCTTATCCTAACACTTCATATTATACATATTCAAAATGTCCACTTGAACACAGCCTTCCTTTCCTCATTATTTGTACTCTTCTTTCTGAGGGCTCTGCGTTCTGACTGGTTCCTCTTCGCTCCCTGGCTGTAATACGGGCGGACAGAAATTTTCCGCGAAAGATCTCGGCGTCTCGGTGGCGCCGCAAACTGGGTTACGCGTGACGGATGCAGATGAGCGGAGCCGAGCTGATCTATGGCAGCAATATGCCCAAGGCGCGGGAGCCCCCACCGGCAGTAATGATTCAATCATTTAGCCCGCCACCGCCGCTCTACTGTATCTACTGTAATTTCAACCTCGTTAGCCGCGCCGCTGCGTCAGAGCGGAGGCCGTGTTGGCGCGTGTGTCGCGGAAGCTCCTACACGCAGATAACACAGGAGCAAACGGGCGACATGCATCCAGAGGCCATTACCGGGCACGCATGCATGTGTTGGACGTGGGCCCCAATGACAAAGGAGAGGCCCTACGGCGAACGCCACAGGCAGCTTTAACTCGACATAAATGATACACTTAGCTCCTCTCCCGGAGCCGCCGCGCACACACACATACGGACGGGAGCGATCAGTCTTTTCCCAGGCGCAGATTTGATTTCACGCCTTTCGTGTTGTTTGGATGAAAGTAAAGACTGATGAGCGTCGGCGAAGAGTCTCCAACTTCCAAACTTAAGGAACTCATAAGCCCAACTAATGTGGGAATCACTCAAATCCCTGCGTTCACGCTGACACCCGAATCACTCTTATGCATTACGCTGTCATATGCGCTTATGATACAGAGCCGTTTACCCTCTCTCTCCCTCCTCTGTTTCCAAATCGAATCAAAAACCCAGCCAGCGTCTCGTATTAAGCCAACTCAGACAATTAGAGACCTGCACTGGCTTGCATTAGGAAACAATACGAAACATTTGTTTTAATGGGTTACTTCTGATCTGTGCCGTCTATGATGCCATTAAGCAGATCCTGGCCAAAATACAGACCGTAAGTGGATTACGAATGATGTCGATGTTAGGAAGAGCACATGCAGGGAATTTAAATTTAAATTACACCGCTGCACCGCTTGAATATGAATAGACAATCTGAACACAGGCCAAGCTTAGCTGAATAGGCCTAATGAACAATGTGGCATTTGCTCTAAGACAGACTGTGATGTGCCTCGGTGAAAATTTGTCTTTGGCTTCTTCATATAGACACATAGACACAATATGTATAAATGGACATTAAAAGAGTACAGAATTATCAGTGGAACAAATCAGCAAACACTCGGAAACAAAACCCAATCGCTTACCTGTATTCAGGGGTGGAAATGCTAAAAGGGCCCATATCATGGAAAAACTTCCTTGTTTTTTCTATAAAGGAGTTTGATGTGGGATGTAAACACTGTTCACTCCTCAGTCTGTACATAGACACTAATGTGCAAAAACAGCCTGTTTTTATTTCACTGTTCTGGTGATGTCACAAAAAACTGTCACCTTTACAAATCCACCTGTTCAGCCTACAGCAGTTTAGCCACACCCATTCACACTGGGTGTTATAAGGAAAGTTTGAGCCTGGACTGCTTTTTGAATGAGGTCTGCCAATCAGAACAGAGACCTGTTTACTTTAAGGGATAAAAAGAGAGGTTTAAAAGTCACATAAAGGCTGGAAATGGTCATATTTAACTTAATTATGACTTAATTATGACTTTTTGGTTCATAAAATAACAAAAATAAAGTAGGATGTGAGCCCTTTTACGACTGGTATATATGCACATGAGCTCTGTTGTGATTGGCCATCCTGTATTGTGTCTCCTAGCTGAAAAAAATTCGTTCCGGCTGAAACACTGCAAATGGAAGTTGATTTCGGGAATAGGGTAGGGTATGGGCCCTTTAATGTAAATACATAATTACACTATATTACTTATCATTTTAGTCACAGAATATTTGAAATAAAACATCTGAATGTACCATTTGGTGAAGGGTTTGTGGTATTTGAAGTTATTGCTACAAGTAAAATAACACAAAATATTAATATGGCAAGTGATTCCAAACCTTTTTTACACTTTTAGAAATAAAGGTTATGTGCAGGTACATTTTTTGTTCATCAAGGTACAAACAATGTAAATGTTCCCTCAAAGGTACAACAGTGGTTTTAAGGTCCAACTGTGAACCTTAAATAAGCTTTTCCAGGTGAAAAGTTTGTATTTGTACCTTTTCATAATCTAATGTTTTAAAACAAAACAGTAAAATAAAAAGCCTGGAGTCGAGATGGGGTGTGTGGAGTCAGTACATCAAAATATAATTTCAGTGGATTATGGTTCAGTTATGTTCCCTGATTAAAGTTACGGAGATGTACCCTTGAGGGTCCCACCCCAGTAACAAGAGGGGAACTGCCCCAGTGACAGTTTACTACCTTTATTTCTGAGAGTGTAGTGTAAGTCTAGATGAAATATCTAGAATTAGGTTCAAAGATCTTATTATATTTGTTAACAGCGTTGGAATGAAGTTATAAATAAATGCAGTGTGCCACCTGGTGGATGCAGTGACAGCTGCAGCTGCTGGTGAAGCAGAGCCATCCTAGCAGAGAGATTCTAACCACTGACACTGACGCTCTGCTTGTCTTGTAGTTGTTCCTGGATAAAGAAGAAGCAGAGAAGTTGTGGCTGAATCGACTGCTGTCTCTGCGGCAGGAGAGGCTGATGGGGAGTCCAGTGCTCTGACCGAAACATCTCAAGCCCACCGCCCAAAAACATTCTGCCTTTTTCTTTTAACCACATAAGAGTTTGTTTAAAGTAGATGAGTTTAGAAAGGATGTCGTTTGGAAATGTAGAGTTAAGTGAGCAATATATTGGTTTTCTATGAGGAGAAATCAGACAAAACAACTAGGCAGAAAGTAAATGAAGTCATATCATAGCTCATTCTGATGCTAAAATTTTAATATTAATGTTTCTACCTGGGATTTTGTTACAAAATATTTGTTTCCAGATATGAATTTCCAAATAACAGCTTACTTTATCCCCCTGTGTTTGCATTCAGCTAAATTGTAGCCTACCAGTGTGGAAATACGTACAATATTTACAACGTCTGCAATAATTACTGATTTAATATTATTTCTGATGATTCATATTTCAGTTTAAGCGCAAGTTTCAGTCATGTGACTAAGAGTGAGCCAATCAGGTTTCTAGTATTTGGGTCTCTTTTTTTTGTCTTTCCTTTTTTTTCTTTATTTTAATCATTATTTTTGTGATCTGTTAGATGCACATGCTTCTCTAATATGACAAAATAAAAGAGGAAGAAAAAAATTTGTGTCAAAATAAAACCTTTTTTAAAGAAAGTAAAAACCTTTTTTTTTAAAAAAACATTTTTTTTAATGTCACTGTACAGCATAATGATGTTTAGTGGATGTTCGGTGAATGATAAGGAGCACAAATACCTGTTTTTGTGCTAAAGTGTGACGTTTGTCATGTTTATTCTGTTGTTTTGACTTTATCAAAAATAAAACATCTTTCTGGAAGTGATTAATCAGATGCAGTCAAGGTGAAATCACGAAAAGCCGTTGAACTGAGTGGGGCTTCATGGTCAGCAGTGGAGACTCTGCGGCTCTGAAGCGTAGGTTTGTGTAGGCCTTGGTCCGTCGTCCAGCCTTGAGCTCTATTTTCAGTCCGCGTAGAAGGACCTTCTGCAGTTCAGGTCTATTTGTGGATGTCCCCGTCTGGACGTGTCGAGGTAAAGTCTATAAAGTGATGAGGTGTCTGTTAACGATTCTTAGTAGATCTTCCAGAGAGTTTATGCGTGTGTGTGTGAGTGTGTGTGTGTGTGTGTGTGTGTGTGTGTGTGTGTGTGTGTTTGTTTGTTTGTTGGGGGAGGGGGGGTGTTGGGGTGTGTGTGTGTGTGGACGTGTGTTCATACAGTGCTGTTCAAATATCAGAGCACCTTTCCTTTATTTTGTCTCCTGTTAAATCAGCCATTCAGTTATTTATTTTCAGTATCAGCAGAAAACATGTAACCAGTAATTACACAAAATCCTCAGCAACTAATAATCACATGTATTTTTTAATGTTCAGTGTGTCACTCTTTACTTTTATTACAGCTTCCATTCTTTTAGGAGACTCACTTTCAGTTTTGAATATGTTAATGGGCCCTGTTCTGATTGGTTGTACTGTATTGAGCATCATTTGAAAATCAGTCCAGGCTAAAACACTGTTTGTAACACACCCATAGTGTGTAGAGTGGGCGGGGATAAACTGCTGTCAAACTAAAAAAAAAGTTGGAAATATGGAAATATGATGGTTTTCTTGACATCACAAAAGGAGATCATTCGAAACAGTTTGTTTTTTGTAGCTTAGTTTCCATATATAGACTGTATGGACTTATATTGGAATTTTAAAACTTAGAAAGTTCACACACTAAATAAAACTCTAATTAAGAAAAAGTGTAAGCTCATTTTATTAATTTATTCATTTATTTCCACTCAAAACAGCCATTAAATACAACTAAATAAAAGCAAAACACATGTTTAACAGAAAATTACACAGAAGTCTCAGCAACTAATACTAACATTCATGTTTCAATATTTACTGTGTCCACTCTTTACCTTTGTTACCATATATTCCATTCTTTTCAGGAGACCCACTTTTTTCACAGTTTTTTCACTCCAAAGTTCAGTCTTAGGAGTTGGTTGCACTCTCTGCTTCTCTCCTAGGGTTAGGCTAGGATTAGACTCATCAGCGTCTAAATTTGACTCTACAAATTTAGACTCATCCATCTGTAAAGGCTTCCTCCACATCTCAGATGTCCAGTTTTGATGTTCTACAGAGGGTGCCGCAAGGGTTCTATGAGCGATGTCATAGATTAAGCACTTTTGGTTCCCTGAAGAACCATGTTTAAAAAAGATTTATGAGCATGAAGAAACTTTTAAAGGCTTTGAAAAAAAACTTCACACAGTTCAAAGGTCCCTCGTCACTTTAAGAATTCTTCCTAGAATGTTTACATTACGTTCAAAGGTTACAAATGTATTTTTATGAAAGTTTTGTGCCTTTGAAGTTTAAAGAACCTCTACATAATCTAAAGGATGTAGGAAGAACCTAATTTGGTGAAGAATCGTTACATTATGTGAATTAAATCTTTAATTAAATCTAATTTACAAAAATGGTTCTTTAGGAAACCACAGTGATTGTACTGTGTCATTGCTCAGAGAACCCTTTGTGGCACTTTTTAAGAGTGTTTCTTTGACTTTCTCCTTCTTCATATAAATGGATTATCTTATATATAATGTCCTCAGCTGACTGGAAATTAAAGGGCCCTTATTATACACCCCCCCACCAATGTTCCCCTCAGTTTAGACATATTCAATTCCACTCACTAGTTAGGACTCCCCCTAACACAGCATACCACCAGTGCTAGCATATCATACTGTTTTTGCATCGTTTATTTTTAATGACCATTTCATTACTGTGTTTTCAGGACTGATGTATGTAAATGAGCTCTGTTCTGATTGGCTGTACTTTATTGAGCATCTTTCAAAAAACAATCCATGCTGAAACACTCCTTCAGTGTGAGTGGGCGGGGCTAGACAACTGTAAACCAAATAAGAAGATGTGTAAATGTGATTGTTTTTGTGACATCACAAAAACAGTGAATTTAGAACAGGCCATTTTTGTAGCTTAGTTTCCATATTTCACTGCTGTCGAAAGAAAACCTCGTATCTCCACAATGTTAACTTTACAGGAGAAGGGAAAAACCTACTTTACTTTTAATGTACGTCAATGGAACCAGACTTTCTTCCAAGTCATTTTGGGTCGTTTCTTTTAGTCCATTCATCATTAAATTTACACACAATGTAAAGGACAATAGGTATTTTTAAATTATGGCAAAAACTGAAAAACGACAAAAATGGAGATACGAGGTTTTCTTCCCGACAAAGGCGATATATACAGTTTGGACTGAGGACTGAATTCTGAAACTTTGGACGTGTTCACACACTAAAAAAAACTTTAAAAGGTGAGAAAAGTTGTTTAGACCATATGGGCCCGTTGAATAGGTGAAGGGTGGTCTCTGACTATTGCACAGCTCTCTGTGTGATTGAGTGAGTGGTATGCTCGTGTCTGGGGGTGGTTGTGGTTGTTCGTCCTCCAGCAGATGGTCAGTCTTACATCACACTGGCAGATGCCGAGGTGTCCGATGGCAGCTCCCACTCCAGCCCGCTGGATGTTCTTACAGGCATCCTTCACACTTCCTTAAGTAGACGTGATGACAACAGGACCTCCTCCACTGGTCATTTGGGGGGATTTGAGTGATTCTCATGCCATACGTTGTCTAGTCTGAATTGTTGTGTGCAGCTGGCACTGTAATCACACGCTTTGAATTTTTTACACTTACTATATTCTATAATCTTGAAAAAGCTGGTGGGGGGGGGTGTTCTATAGTAAAGGCAGTGGTTATATATAGAACTATGAACACTCAATTTCAATGCATAAATAGTTCTTTGCATGGTTAAATTGTTCTTCTCTATGACAGGAAACCTGTTGTATATAGTTGTTTAAAGGCTCCATAGAATGGACAACTGTATTTACATTGGCACAGTTGAATGAGGAGAGTTCAGTACACGAAACCGACACATCGTGAACCTCAGCCGCCACTGTCTTGTTCAAATACAAATCCCACATTTGTAAAAGAGGGCAGTAAAACGAGCCAATTTCAAAATCCTAAACTGTTATGTAACACTGTTGACTCACACCAGCCCACATTCTAGGTCAGGATAACATCTACAATGGAGCAGCAACAATGAAAATGGCAGACTACATGCAGAAATGTACCGTTCCAGGCTGTGAAGGGATGTTGGCCCTTTTCATTCCCTTCCCAAGCAACCAAGCTGTCAGCAGGCATGACTGATGTTCGTCTTTAAATGAGGCTGAAGTTTTCTTCCTATTCACCAGCTTCTTAACCACCTTCTGTTCCACCTTAAATGCTACAACATGTACAGGTGCCAGATCATAACTGCAGCATCATTTAAGGTGGAGCAGAAAATTCGCAAAACAAGCTGACGGATAAGAAGCCAACTTCAGCCCCCACATCTCTAACAGGGTTCCGGACAACTTTAATTTAAAGCTGTTTGCTTGGTTTGTGGACAGTTTCTCAAACCTTAGGCGATATCAAGCAGCTTCGTTCAGTGGCTGACGCTTGAGACTGAAGAAAGTGGCAGCTCCAACTTTATTAGCATCATAACCCCAGCCGAAACTTGTAACCGTCTCTTTGATGGGTGAAACCAGATTATCTTAAATTGAAAGTTTCATAGCGAACTAACAACTTTAATTTACTTTGTGTTGCTGTCGAGATTGAAAACAAGTAGCTAGTTTAGGTAACGTTAGCTACTAGCAAGCTTCCAGTAATTAGCATAGCTAGCCAAATAGTACGATGACCTGGCTTATTTACACCAATTTTCATTTCATTTTCCTGCCTGTGTCTGTTTTGACATGTTGCTTTTGTGTGAGCCTTGTTGAAACCAGCCAATCAGAGAAAAGCTCTTCGGAAAAGCTCTTTCAGAAAACAGCTCATTTCATTCTAGGGCCAAATCACAGGATTAGAAATGGGCAGGTAAAACCTTATCTGGGCATTTTTGACCATTTCAGAACCATTTCACCCAAGAGTGTAATTCACACATTAGCAGTAATAATAATAATAAACAATAATAATTACCAGGAGGACAGTGGGCCACTGTTGGCCCGCTGATGGCAAAGCTGGCAGCCCACTGGCTTTTTGCTCAGCATTTTCTGGGTGGCCCACTGGTGGTCAAGCAGTGTGTAAGACAAAATGCCATTTTTCATCTCGTCCAGTTTATTATTTTTTTTTTCCTTTGTTTCTTTCTTTTGTTATCCTTTGTAAATTAGTTTAGCAAATAATTTTGACAGTAAAATCATAAATAAAGCTGATTATACAGCTGTAACCAGTCTATCAGTTATAGCGACCGCATTTTTAACTAAATCATTATATATTAGGCCCAGCCATTGTTTTTTTCCTTAGTAGTTTGTAATATTTGTTTTTGCTTATTTTCCATAATAAAAGGCTACATGCATTTAAAATCTGTTTAAGGAGATTAAAAACTAGTTAGACCTTGTATGCAGACCATCATATGCTTGCTGTCTTGATATTATTATTATTATTATTATTATTATTGTTACATGTGAGAAAAACTTTAGATGCATTGTTTCATTCTAAAATTTAGAAAGTACATTAAGTGTAAAATATAATTTGGCCATGTCCACACATTTTCAAATGTATTTGTTTAATACATTATACTTTCCATATAGGAATGTATTCCCTTTCCTATTTCCATTTTTATTGTAATTATTGTTATTATTATTGTTGTGTAGAACATATTATACATAGATATGCAGCTCTGTATGCTCTATAGAATAAGAATAAATGAGTCTTAATAACTTTTTGAACTGTCACACAAGCTGTTCTTGGTAGATCTGAGTAACCAATCTAAAGCATGAAATAGAAAACTTCTTCTTAAAGGGAAACAATTTTTTCTAAATTTCCTTGAGATGTAAACAGAGTCATTCAGAGTGGTTTGGTGTGAAATGGTTCAGATTTCTTTACAGTGGTGGTGATAGGAACCAGGGGTCGCCATGACTACAACACTAATATAGCCATTTTATTGACTATAACAAAACCACCAGTGAACCTACACTGTAAAAAATAGTTTGTCAGATCAACCTAAAACATTACCTCATGTGGTAACGAGCAACTGAACTAGTTTTATTCAACTCAAACAAATTACTTTGATCTAGAGAATCGTTCGTTCAAAGTATTTATTTAGACTGAATAAAACTAATTCAGTATTTACCACATAAAGGCTGTTTTAGGTTGAACTGACAAGTCATTTTTACCTTATGTCTTCTGAGTTTGTTATGTAACATGGATGATGGTAAAATAGTGGAAAATCTGAGAAAATAAGTTTTTGGGTGGACTGTTTTGCCTTTCAACACATTCCATGTTTTAATCCCATGAAGGGATTAAAATAAACTAATTAAAAAAATTTTTAAGCCCAAACTTTGTCATTAAACTATCATAAAACAGTGTCTCAGACATCAGGCAGCTTATTAATAACCATTTAATGTAATAACCTTCTGTGAGGGAGCTTTTAGAGGTGGACGTCTGGTTCCTATCACCACCACTGTGACTCGGTAAGTTTCTCTAGAATGGAGCATTTCACACTAAACCACTCTGAATGACTCTTACAGGCCTTACATGATGACAATGAGGCTTACAGAACATCTATCAGTCCCGCTGCCTTAGGAAAATCAAAAAGATCTGGTCAGACAGCATCATCCAGCACACAGCCTGTTCACCATCCTGCCATCAGGCAGGAGGTTCCGCAGCATACAGGCTAGAACAACCCGGTTAATGAACAGTTTCTACCCACAGGCTGTCAGGCTTCTGAACAAGCTGTGAAGCTGTGGGTCCTTCCCCAACTACCATTTCACTCAGTCACTTTGTCAGTATTGTTATATCATATAACAATACATATAACATTAAGTCACTTTAAAATGTATATATTCTTCACAGATTATCCCTTGTTTATTATATATATGTATATATATATATATATATATATATATATATATATATGTATATATATAAATATTTTATAGTTTAGTGTGACACCACTAGGTTGTACCTTATATCCTGAATTTGACTGAAATTCTACATTTAAGTCGCTGCCTTCCCACTAACACCTGTAACACTGTCTGCATTTGGCTGGAGCCGTTATCTTACCTTAACTAGAAGCGCCTCGAAATGAAAGGGGAACTCCACCGAGTTTCCAAAGTTTGTATATAATTAAGTGGGTAAGATGTCAACAAAGTCATTCACAGTGGTTTGGTGTGAAACGCTCTGTTCTAGAGAAACTCACCAAGTCGGTGATTTAAAGTGACTTAGTGGTGGTGATAGGAACCAGATGTCCACCACTAAGTCACTTTAAATAACAATAACACTGAGTCACTTAAGTCACTTTAAAATGTATATATTCTTCACAGATTATCCCTTGTTTAATATAAATATATTTGTAAGTAGCAGAGAGTTTTTTTTTCCTCCTTACACAGGTCCCTCCTGTCTCTATATTTTGTGAGTATTTAATATATTTCAGTTTCATTATTTTCTTCTGTATTTTATTTTCACTTTGTTTACTTTCTGTAGTGATTAGCTGAGTCTCGCCACAAGCATTTCAATGCATGAATGTCCTGACATGTTTTGCAAATGACAGATAAACTTGAAACTTGAAACTTGACTCTGCTTAACATCTCGACCATTTATTATCTAGCGAGAACCTTGAAATTCCCCTTTAACACAAACTTACAGACAACCTTTTAATAACAACATGACAGACTGTTATCATGTTATCAGGACACGTTATTTACAAACACTGACGCACCGCGTTCAGGTTTTTCAGAGCCAAATGAAGAACATGACTTATCGCTCCAGACTTTTCTAGAAAGCAGCTTCTATCTAGAACAGGCGTTGCTATGACATCAAGCACCCAACACCGGCTAACGGTAACAGCGGCAGGGGGAGGGGCCCCGCAGCGGCCAGCCAATCAGACGCTCCGAAGCGGCTCACGGGGTTCGCTCACAGAACAACCGTGCGGTCTAAATGCGTTTTAAGTTTCAATAATAACAGCATTAGCGGCGCTCGGGGGTGAAGCTGACGGACAGCAGAGTCTCCGACTTTACTTTTCCCTAATAAAGCTCACTCAGCCAGTTTGTTAAGGCTCCTTTAAACCTGTGGAAATGTTCGGCAGTCTTATCAGGGATTTCGAGGACGACCCCTTCTTTTCGTAAGTCTCTGAATCGCTTCTCTTACTAACCTTAACGGCTTTGCTCGGTCAGCTGTTCCCAGAACCTCGAAGACACCGCTAGGTTGTACCTTATATCCTGCATTTGACTGAAATTCTACATATAAGTCACTGTCTTCCCACTAACACCTGTTACACTGTCTGCATTTGGCTGGAGCCGTTATCTTACCTTAACTAGAAGCGTCTCGAAATGAAAGGGGAACTCCACCGAGTTTCCAAAGTTTGTACTTGTAAATGTTTAAGATGTCAACAGAGTCATTCAGAGTGGTTTGGTGTGAAATGCTCTGTTCTAGAGAAACTCACCAAGTCGGAACCGATCACAGTGGTGGTGATAGGAACTAGACGTCCACCTCTAAAAGCTCCCTCACAGAAAGCTACTACACGAAATGGTTATGAAAACGTTGTTTTACGTGGGTTTTGTGACAAAGTTTTGGTCCAAACGTATTTTAATGAACTTATTTTAATCCATTCATGGTCGAAGAAAACATGAGGCAAAAAACTGTAACGCTACAGAAACTCAGAAGACTCGTGTAGGTTCACTGGTGATTTTGGATGGTAAATAAAATGTCTATATTTGTGTTGTAGTCATGGCGACCCCTGGTTCCTATCACCACCACTGTAAAGACATCTAAGTCGGTATGTGTCTCTACAAACGAACTATTTCACATTAAACTATTTGAGTGACTGTTTATATCACAACCAATGAATTTTGCGGACATTTTGAAAATTATGAAGTCGCCTTTAAATTGCCAGCTTAATTAGTTTAACAACTAATTAATTAACATGTTCCATTACATGCCCAGAAGTATCCAGAAGCCTGTTTAATAAGTGAATCCTGCTTTAAAGAGGAATTCTACTGATTTTACAAATGTCTGTGTAATTGAATGGTTGATATGTGAATAAAGTCATTCAGAGTGGTTTGCTGTGAAGTGACCTATTGAGACGTTGTATGACAGTTTTTCAATAAGGTTTTGGCCTTAAATTTGTCTGTGTGTCTATCTGTTTGTTTATTAATTAATATTCAAGATTTACAACTTTAACTTTACATATTAAAATCTTGTCATTTTTGATAGAAAATGAAATGGGTACATATGCACTGTAGACATGGCAACCTCTGCTTTCCATCATTACCACTATAAAGGAAATCTGAGTTGATAAATTTCCCTGCAGTGTACGCCAGACCACTCTGAAAGACTTTTGTTTACATCTCAACAATTAAATTATGCAGAACTTTTTACAAGTTGGTGGAATTCCCCTAAGGTCACTATGCCCAATGCTGAGCGTGGGCTAGAGGGGAATACAGCCACCCAGCATTGGGCTGTGGGGCAGTGGAACTGTGTCCTCTGGAGTGATGGAGCTCCATCTAGTACCTTTGGGATGAGTTGGAGTGATCCAGAACTGACCATCCAGCATCACTACCTGACCTCACTAATGCCCAATCAAATCCTCACAGCAATGTTCCAACATCTAGTGTAAAGTCTTTCTAGAAGAGTAGAGGCTGTTACTGCAGCAAAGGGGGACAAACTCACTATTAATACCCTTCATTTGCGAATAAATGCTAGTTTGAGCAGCCATTTTTGAACAGTATAGTGTCATTCTGACCCAAACTCGCCACACTGGCCGTAATATTTATGTACTCATAATCGTCAGATTCTACACTCCTGTGTGAAGTAGCTCCAGCCTGCTGTGTTTGAACTGCATGCGTTGGAGCTAAAACTGATTGTGAGTGCAGAAGGTGATTCATAGGGTCTTTCCGCTGCTTTAGTGTTCTTGCTGAGTTTAGTAAAGTGAGATCTGTAAAGTGAATGTAAAGTGAGATCACTTGAAAATGCAGCACACATGGCTTCCCCTCCATCTGCTCAGTCAGCATGCATAAGCATTTCCAGCTTACACCTGGTAAAGTTGATGAATTGTCCTGCGTGTTTATGTGCTCCAGTAATATTTTCCCGTTTTCCTTCTTTTCTCTCCTTTAGCTCAACAAGGTAGGCTTTCCTATATCCTGTCTCAGTCTTCTCCTATGCTTAATGCATGACTGGATCTTTTGTATTACACCTCTTGCCACTTTAAGAGATTATGAACTCAGGCCTGATTGCTGTTTTCTGCTCTCTCTATATGGTAGTGACCCATTCCAGGCCCACAGTGAGCGTATGCGGCATATGATGAGGAGTTTTTCAGATCCTTTTGGCCATGGTTTCATGCCCAGTATCACAGATGGCCGGGACAGAGGACGCAGGGGAGAGGACCAACCCAGCACTAGCGTAGCCCACCGCAGTGACCACAGAGTGAGTACCGAGAGCTGAGTACTGAGAGCCAACCTTAAAGAAGTCAACCAGTTTTTCAAGATATCTGCATCGTTCAATCATTAAAGTCATTCTGAGTGGTTTGGTGCGAAATGATTGATTGTAGAGACTCAGATTTCTTTACAGTGGTGGTGATAGGAACCAGGGGTCGCCATGACTACAACACTACTATGGCCATTTTATTTACTGTACAAAACCACCAAGTGAACCTGCATGTGGGTTTTAATATGGAAAATAAATGATAAAATAATGGCAAAACAAAAAAGGTCAAACTTAGGCTACTCATATAAAATGCATTTAGACCAAAACCTTATTGTGCAACTACTGTAAATTGTCTCTTAAGCAATACACTTAGGCATTTTACATAAGAGCTTTTGGTGAGGGAGCTTTTAGAGGCGTTAAACTCTTCCTGTTACCACAGCTGTGAAAAAGTTCTTTAGAATGCCACATTTCACACAAACCACTGACATAATTATGCAGAAATTAAATAATAAAATGCTCAGAATTTCCCTTTCAGCTTTACCTCATGCAGATGTCAAGTCAGAGTTTCTGGTTCACCCTGTGCACTGTGGCAGCCGTTCATTCTATATTTAAGGGTGTACAGTCATATCTGCTTTGAGAATTATGTACAGATGTCATATGAGTGCTTAGTCTCAGGAGGATGTGTGCGTTCGTGGGTCAGGACCAGCTCTGACATTGCTAGCATGTCAAAACACATTGACCCCTGTAACTCCTGTTCGCTTGGCTCATCGCTCAAACTTTGCGCTCCGGTCTAGATACTCGCAATTCCCATGGTCAAAACTCTCAATCCAACGCCCGGCCCAGTTCCTCGACTCGCACTGACCCACATACTCTCCAGCCTGGCCGATGAGTGAAAGAATCTCAACATGTGTCCAACTTCTAGCATTGTACCCTATCGGTACACAGCAGTAGTTAAAATAACAATGCCAGCAAGGGGAGTTTACTGAGGTCATGATGGAAATTTGCCATGCTGGTGTAACCCGAGGCTCTTTACTGGCATAGTGGTTTCAGACGTATTGGGCACTGGAGGGAGAGGTCCGGAGTGTAGAGGATTGCTAGTGAAGGAGAAGTCCTTATCGCCCCTCAAGGTGCTATGTTTAGCCCTGCGGGTATTTTTAGCTGGCTGGACAGCATTGTTCCACTGACACACTGCTTCTCACTCAAACTCATTGAAGACTCTCTTGGGGACTCAACTGACTGAACCGTTGACACGTACGCTCGAAAGGAGCGCTGCTTTTTTAAACATAGGCTGGCAGATCGAGTTTCTGCTTTGTTTGCTCATTAAATAGGCAAATTGGATGTAATGTCTTATTACTTTGAACATTTTTGCAAATCTGCCCTCAAATACAAAGTCTGGGGTGTTCAGAAGAACCATAAACCCTTATGTTTGGTTTCCGGAACATGGATTAAGGCCTAAACTGTGACATCAGTCATGTTTCACCATTTAAAAATCCTCCTTAGGCTTTGGTTTAATCTGGGTCTGGGAAATTTATCCCTGAAAGGTTTGGATTCCCTGAAAATTACAAGTACATGTACAGCTGTTGGCTTTAAGAGAAATAGTCAAAGCAGCAATTTCCTTATGTTTTTCACTTTTTTCCCCCTACATTGTTTTAGTATTATAGAAAGTAAAGTAACTATACATTTATATATTTGTCTTTTCTGTTGGTCATAATTTAAAGACACTGAAATAACACCACATATGCACTTGATATCGTACCACTGCAGTGACAATACAAAACAGAATGGACTGACTGCCCTCTCTGTCAGCCCACTACTTATAGTGTGCTGGGTTGTCCATGTAGCCCTGAGGTCTCATGATGGCCAGCTGGCCTGCTGTAGCACCCCCAGGGTGCTAAACATAGTTCCCATGTCCCTCTATAACCCCTCCACCTTCACTCCATCTGGCTTGTATATTTATCCATGCTGATTACTTTCATCAAATGCCAGAGTCTTCTCTGACCTGCAATCTCCTTCTTTTTTTTGGGCTGCTCCTGTCCGAGGCCAGCCAAGAGGCCGTAAAGATAGCGTGAGCTGATTCAGGTCATGGTTGGCGAGTTTAGGAAGGTTTGGTTTTATGGGGCATGCTGGGTAGAGGTCATGCCACTGGCTTAGCCTAAATTATTAGAGGGGTGCTCCAGGTGTCTACTCTGGGGCCATTCTAGATTCATGTGTTTATGTGCCTGTTGCTGTGTTTGAGGGTTCGGTATTCTCACACACCTGCTTTGGCAGCCACGCAAGTCATCAGCTTTCATACACAGAACACACCACCACTCTCAAGTATCAGGCATGCTTTGGAGGATCTTTCTGCAGCAGACACAGATGCAGATACACATTCTAACACTTGGCCCTTCCACCAACCCGGCGAATATGTCCAGAGCTTAATCGAGAATCTTTTGGAACTATCACGTTGCACTCTTTATTGCCTCCCTGCTTACTTACCCTCAGCTTTCAGGAAACTCTTTATTACAAACGCAGAATGAAAATAAGAGATGATCCGACACGGCCTGCCACATCGTCAGTCATGCGTAAGACTTGGCGGTAGCGCTGTCATTTTGATAACCTGAGTCATGCTAAGGTGGCATCTGCGGCTTCGCCGTTGTGCTGATAATTCTCAGAATCCCCTCCCCTACCGAGATCTCTTGTTTGTAAATCAGTCGCCAAAATAAAAGCACCTTTTCCCTTTGGAGCTGTGAGTCATCTTCACCTCCCAGCCCAGTCAAGCAAAAAGCATCTGGGAGAGGAGCAAGAGGAGACCCGCTGCTGTGACGAGGCGCTGCAGAAATGGGTCATGAACTCAAGTCAGCAACATAGCTCCCGGCTCACACAGTTCACCCAAAATAGTGTGTTAATGAAAGAACCTTTTACCCCTGCTCTGGATTTTACGCCATTTAAACTAGGAGACCCTCGCACCCGAAAGATAACCGTGGCCTTCTCTCAGGGGCATTATTAGTCTTTAGCTCTCTTTCAGGAGTGTTGATAGGTTTACAGCAGCGTGACCTTTCGGAGGAGCTGATGCAGCGCTGTCAAGACCCTGGCTCTCATAGAGCCGCGATCAGTTCGGAGGAAAAGAATCTGCTTCACTCTGAAATGCCAGAATAATCCGCAGTGACAGACACCAATTTTGCAAAGACTGTGGTCCTCTCAACACCCGATGAACTTTATATACTGAACTTTCAGGGTTCATACACATACGCACCTGTTCAGACATGCGTTTGTCCTGCCTGCTGCTGCTTTTAGAGGCAGGGCAGACATTACATTACGATGGAAGATTATGGAAAAATGGATTTTATTTATTTATTTAAGATATGATATATCGTGCGCAAAATGACCAACGACATATTGACCAGGATTAACCATATTGACTTAATATGACCAGGGACAACTAACAAGCTATCAGAGTTATTTCTTTATTTATTTAGTTGGGTAGTTATTTCACACCCCATGGTTGTTCGTTATGTTGTCGTCTTTGGGTTGGCATGAGTAACTAATAGTATATTAATTAATGCGTTATTTAATTATAATTAATAATAAGTAAAATGATTTTTGTTCATCCTCCCAGCCCTGATGTGCGCAGCAGCGACTCTCCCAGGGCAATAAGGTCTGGCAGTACCAGCAACAGCCCCTTACATTGACCATCTACATATATCCCCTTACTCCCTGGCCTGAGATCAGTTTTGGCTTTATGTTTCTTCTTTATAGTTGGCATTATGCCTGGATTCGACCCTTGACCGTAAAGGAATTTTAAGGATTTGATTGACGGGTTCAGGCACAAATAAACAAAAAACATTTCTATCTATATCCAGCCGCAACTGTCAAACAGCTAAGCAGAAGTGGCTTCTATGTTGCTTTCAAATGGGAAGCAGACAAATATGGATATATTTAACCAAAAGTAAACCGGAGCTGCTGGGTGGTATTGAAAAAATTCAGTTTGACGATTTTTTTTCTAATATATTATGGAATCTGATGATATTTAGGTTAGCATTAATGAAGTTAATAAACCTGTATTTTCTGAGAGCTGCTACTCTGTGCTAAAAGAATGTCATACAGACTCACTTGTTTTGATTGGACTTTTTATTCTGTTGTTTTGTTGTTGTTGTTTTTTTTTTATTACACCAAGGGGAATCTTTTATGTTATTGTAAACGTTAACCAGGCAGAAATCACATTTACAGAGAGGAAACTTACTAGTAATTTAGTTATTTGTCCATTTCTAACTGTTACTTAAATAAAAGATGAAAGGAATAAATTAAAAGCAAAGCCTACATGAACACTGCTTTTTTAGAATTTTCGTCATGTAATATCTCATAGATATATTGTTCATTATCTATCTAATGTGATCATTTTTGTAATAACTTTAAATATGTACAAAAATCTAATCGTCTTAGTCCAACGATTACTCTCGCTTACTGACTGTTAAAATGAGCAGACATGATTTTACATTTAAAACCCGCCGCTAAAAGTTTTGGTGGTCAAAGTCGAAGATGAGTTTAAATGTCTGGCTCAAGGAAACAAAAAAAAAGCCTTGAGTTTCAGAATGTAAGGAAACATCTAAGCCTAAACGCCTTTGTCTTCACTACTTTAATGCAAATCTGTGTGCAGCTTATTCATATCATTCCTTAAGTCAAGAAAGATCGATTAAACCCCTGACCCCACGTTGTATCCCACATTGTCCGGCAAAAGCAGCCATGCTGTCCTGCAACTGAACCGTTGTGATCTGGTCACCCTAGCGAGTTTTGTAACAGTCAGATCTCGCCAAGCTGGTAATCTGGAAGCACCGGGCTTTAGGATGCCCTTTTTATCGGTACAGGCGGGACATCTGCCACTTTGGCACACATTCATGCTGGCGTAGCAGTGCTGGGCTTATTTAGAATACCAGCACAAACAATGGGAGAACTTCTGGGAATTAGATCTGATGAAGGGTCAGTTTTAGCCTTCTTAGAAATTCTTAGAAAGACACTAGCACTCCGAGGGCCAGATGTCCATACGTGAGCAGGTGCAGCATGAAATGTGACTTGATGCGGCCACAGTGTTCTCTCGCAACACGCTTCAAATTAACGCGTGATTTAGGAAGGATTTGGCTGATCAAGCTGAGTGTAGAAATGCGTACTCATACTGTGGGGTGCAGTGAAATAGTGGAGCCATCGACAAGCTTGGGACAAAAATGAAAGCACGAGTACCAAGTGACTGTTTTGCTGTCACATTATTGTCAGCTTGGCTGTAATTGTACTCACAAAAGCACAGTTTGGGAAACAATGCAGGTTGTAAGCACACATTGCAACTGCATTAAGGCATATTTTGGAATGCAGATGGTCACATATGGAGCAGCCGCACATGAGCTCAAGGCAGGGTGTTCAGTCAGACACCCCTGGCCTAAGGTCACCAATCCCAATGTCACACGCCAGCTAGAGGGGTATAATGCCCCCCAGCTTTGGGCTGGGGAGCAGTGGAGCTGTGTTCTCTGGAGTGATGGAGCTCCATCCAGTACCTTTGGGATGATTTATGATTCAGAACTGATCATCCAACATCAGTACCTGACCTCACTAATGCTCAATCAAATCCTCACAGCAGTGTTCCAACAGCTTGTGCAGAGGTCACTAATAGACGGACCGCGGTCCGAGTCCAGACCCAGACGCTGTCCTCTGCGGACCTGGACCTACAACCGATAAACTATGGATAATTATGTAATTATATATTAGGTCGGTGTCATATGAGAGCTGTAACTGTCTTCTTTCCAGTCAAATAGATGGGTTTTTGGCTTTCAGCAGTAAATTATAAGCATATAGCAATATGTGTATGCTCATAATTCACATGTTCCGTTAATTTGAGGGGAGCTTTTACAAAAAAAAATAATAATAAAATAAAAATTTGCATTTATTTCATGCAGTTACTGAATAATTTGCCTTATGATTTGGGCCTGTAAATTCAGAAGGACAAACCAAAATATACCCTGAAGAATAAGAGGTTAACGCCCTTCATTTCAGAAGAAAAGCCGGACGAGCTGGTGTTTACAGTCTTTTGGACGTATACTTGATGCATAAACTTCACGTTTACATTTCTACACCAGCTTCGTACATAAAACGTAAGCAGAACGTGTCCTTCTTGTGCCCGACACTGGCATAAAAGGCTTAGTACATCTGGCCCTGGGACATGGGACCGACTCTCCCTGGCATATATTTCTCACATCTTTATAGCGCTCCACAATTTACAGAAGTACAAGTTGTTGTTTTGGTGTCACATCATTAACAACTTGATGTGGTGCATTCCCTCCCTTAAGCTCCATGTGTTCTTCAGAGCGCATGTTAACGCCACAAGGGCTCTTAGCCATAAGTGCACATACTCTGAAAGCGCCCCGCTCTTTGAACTGTCCAGCAGACTGTCGGAGGGAATGCTTTGATGAGCAGTTATGACGGAGAAGCCCTAAGGATAGACTTCAGTAGCGATCTTAGATTGAAGTGGTGATGTATGGGAGGAACGGGTTGGAGAGGCTGCCCTCAGCGCACACCTAGGAGCACTGAAGAGCTGTAGAAGTTGATAATATAGGTCATAAGAAGGGATGTGTGTACATGTCAGAGAGAATAAGAGAGAGAGACAGGAATAGAGAGAAAGAAACTTGGGGAATAAGAGACGTTGGGATTGATGGGAGCAAACGCTGTTTAGTCAGTGTACTGTCCCTTGTTGTGGTGTTATATATACACAACCAGTTATTAAAAAGCATTTTAACCTAAAGACTCAGTCTTAAAAAGTTTTGAAGCTGCTTCCAAGACAAAGGGAAGAGTCAAAATTGGTAGAAGCCCGAGATTTCTGACTGTATTATTCTGCATGAGCTATTTCATGGTTTTGATAGCTTTATTAATATTCTATAATGTGAGGAAAACATAAATCAATTATAAAAACTATTTATAAGTAGGTGCGTCTAAATGTTCAACTGTTAGAATATATTAGAATATATTAACAGCTGTTTGCCACCACACACATCTCCACCCAAACATTGTATAATTTTTCCATTTACATCATTCGGTCAACTCTGCAAGACAGTTGTGTAACTTAAGATTAAGTGACCCTTATTAGTCCCACAGCAGGAAAATTTCACCTCTGCATTTATTCCATCCATGTAGTGAAACACCACATACACACTAGTAAACACACACACTAGGGGGCAGTAAGCACACTTGCCCAGAGCGGTGGGCAGCCCTATCCACAGCGCCCGGGGAGCAGTTGGTGTCTTGCTCAAGGGCACCTCAGTCACATACTGTTGGCTCAAGGGATCGAACTGGCGACCTTCCAGTCACAGGGCTGGGTCCCTAACCTCCAGCCCACGACTGCCCCCAAAGCAAAAGATTTGTGCGTGAATGAAGAGAAACCCGAGCTATGAAAATGCAGTAGGCTGTGATGTTATTCATGGAAATACACTCCCTTTTGTGTTATATTACACGCATACAGCATTTGTCTGCTTATTATTACGTGACATTAATCAGCATAACTGTTATTTTAATATTTGTCATGAGATGTGACTTCAGGTGGAATAAGAGACGTTACTAGTCTGTAACTAGCAGTAAACCTGCTTTGAAATGCAAATAGGTCAGTAGTTTTCTCAGAGAGAGAGCTCTTTGTTCACTTCCCACATAAACATGAACAATGAGAAATGATTGTTGTAGTTTATTTGTCAGATGTTGTATAGTATCTATCAATTTGGGCTGTTTTACAAGTTTTTTTTACCTCAAATGTGGTAGATATAAAAAAGTACATATTTTAAAAATTCTTCAACCATTTGTAGTTTTATTTGATTGCTTTTGTCGTTTTACTGTTTGCTTTTTGGGCATGATATAAACAGCACTGATGTCACCAGCTGCCAATTTATGTTGCATTGAATTTGGCTTTGAAGGATGTTCATGCGGTGCCTCCTGGTGGGACACTCGGTTTGCCCGATGAAACCAAGACCACTTGAAAGCAGCATATAAACAGCCTTTGTAGAATTTGTACATGTCAACTCAGCGAGTCTGTATATATGCCTGTCCCTGTAGGAGATGGATTTGTTCAGGAACCCTTTTGCCATGATGGACAACGTGATGGCAGACATGAGAAACAGAATGGAAAACATGCACCGGAACCTTGTGAGTTCATCTAAACCCACTACAAAATCCACCCAACACTCGAAACTGAAATAGTGTCCTTGTATTTGCTGTGATTACTGTGTTGTCTTGAGATTAGAAAGAGATTAGACTGGCCTGTGGTTAAAACCCCTTCATTTTGTTTCAGGACAACATCTCCACAGACTCCAACACCCACGCGTTCAGCTCCTCCTCAGTCATGACCTACTCTAAAGTCGGAAATGAGCCACCCAAGTGTTCCAGGCCTCCACTCAGACACGGTGTGCTCCCGGCGGGGTGAGTACTGAGGAACAGGGGCCAGTATTAAAACGCAATCGGCTAGATTCATGAAACGCACCACCAGCAAAGTGTCGGGTAAACACCAGTTCTCATTCATTAACAAGAATTACTGCTGCACTTTTACTCTTTACCTTTTACTCTTTACTCTCTACCAGATATTTACCAGCTTCTTGTTCTAATTTTCCTGTTCCACCTGGACTATTTAAAGTGGAACGGGAAAGTTAGCTAGCTAGCTACAGAGACATTAGCATGCTAATAGCGATTTTGTATGCTCGTTATGAAGAAAAGGACCATAATACATTGAAACTGCATTAAACTTACATTTTACAGTGGTTATCGTAATTTTTTAACAGAGAAAATTCTCACATTTGTGGGTTTCTTTGGTCTCTTGCTCAGCCATCTTGCCGGTTTTTCTTTTTTTCTCATACGCTCTGTTTGGAGTCTCTGAAAAACCTCTGTTTGGAGGGTCATGTTGCCCTAACACTTCACCCTACCCCTCTATCTCAACAAAGATTGGGACACCCTAACCCTAAACGTGAACACACAAAACAGAGGGCTAAGGGCTCAGTGGTAGGGGCGAGGGGTGAAATGGGATTGGGCCATGGTAAGAAGATGAAGTGGATTTTAAGAAGTGAGTGATATTTCTACAGTGTTGTTAAACATTTCTAGTCATGCAAGTTGTCAAGTTATGTATGTACACTCACTCTGTTAAGTAACTAATATATTTAAAAAGCTACTTTTGATTTGTTTGGATTGATCATAACAAGTCCAGTTGTAGAAACGGAGGAAGGTGAGTTTCATGACAGAATATTAATATGGAATTCAATATTGAGTATTTTACAACAGTTTCAGTGCAATTTTGCTGATCTGCCATGATTTAAAACAAGAAGTAAAGTCATCATTCCTACATAGCCAAGCAGTTTATGTCACAAGCTGGACCTGTTATGTATTTTGTCTTGTCACAACTTTGACAGTGAATAGAAGTTTACATTGCTTTAGAAAGGTCTGTGGTTACTTAGCATTAATCAAACTTGTTGCTGCAGCCTAACCAAAGTACATCTTACAGTCAACAGCTCTGATTTTTGTTTTTCTTTCCTATAGCATGTCCATTCTGGCACCCAGAGAGGTGATGTGCATTGGTCACTAAAGGGGAATTGCACCAGTTTTTCAAAATGTCTGCGTAATTCGATCACTGAAATGTAAACATTGGAGTAAACTCTCATTCAGAGTGGTTTGATGTGAAATTGTTCATTATAGCGAAACATAGAGACTCGGATTTCTTTACAGTGGTGATAGGAACCATGACTACAACACAGAAATAGTCATTTTATATAGTGGTAAATGGGGGCAAAAGTGTGTTTACATGAACTCAATGATTTGATCATAATCGGATTTCTGCAGTTATCTGATCATTCAAATGGTCATGTAAACACCATACTCCGATTTAGAAATCCGATTAAGAAATCTGACAAAGGCTGGATTTTAGCTCAGTAATCAGATTTCTCAGTGCATGTGAACTCTTACTCTGATTTCTCAGTCTGAGCATGTGTGAGATCAGACGGTGGATGTTGCTAGACGCAGCAAAACACTGTTGCAGTGACGCTGAAACCAAACATGAAATGAATGATTTAAATATTCTTCTTCTTCTAGATTATGTATGTTCATATTTTCAGGTAAAGCGGCGCAATGTTTTAAAAAAACACGGCATCAAGTTTGAGTTTTATGTTAGGTTTACGTCACGTCGTCTTCTGTGAGTTTATTGGCTGGCTGCAAAGTAGAAATCCCATTAATGTCTGACTCATGTTGACCCAGAGTTTCCCCATTATCTGATTACTCAAGTGCATGTAAACACACTCAATGTCTCAGGCATCAGAGAGATTTTAGAGGTGGACGTCTGGTTCCTATCACCACCACTGTGAACAATTCTGATTAGGTAAGTTTCTCTAGAACAGAGCATTTCACACCAAACCACTCTGAATCACTCTGTTTACATCATAACTATTTAATTAAAAGATTTTTGAAAAATCAGTGGAATTCCCCTTTAAGATCATTGGCTCTTTAACTTGTCCATTTTAATGGGGCACGTGTAGAAATACAGCAGCGATAAAGAGAGATCTGTGCACTGATCACCCTCACAATACCGTGCCACACATTTTGTTTGGTGTGGCCCAGTATTTATTAATCTGGCTCAGTGTGTTTTCATCAGTACTGAACAGCTGTTGTGTGTGAAGACTTTAGAGACATACAGGATACAGTGGGACAGTGACGGTATGTATCTGTGTGTAGATTAGGGAAACCAGGCGGGCTCTCAAGGACTCAGAGAGTGGCGTAGAAAAGATGTCCATTGGCCACCACATCCAGGACAGAGGCCACGTTATCGAAAGGAAGCAAAACCGAAAAACCGGAGAGAAGGAGCTTAACCAGGATTTCCAGAACATGGACGAGAGTGAGTGTGCTTGTAGTATCTTACTTATTAACTTAAACTGATGGAAAAAGACAGAGTGCCTTGTGTGGGATATATAGGCTGAATTCCTTGATGTTAGCACTGTGCAAAATATAGTCTCAGCTGGTATACTGTGATATTGGTATATATCATAAATATATATTGCTGCTATCGGAAGAAAACCTCGTATCTCCATTTTTGTTGTTTTCCAGTTCTTGACAGAATTGGAAAATACCTGTTGTCCTTTACATTGTGTGTAAATTTCATGATGAATGGACTAAAAGAAACAGCCCAAAATTACTTGTAAAAACGTCTGGTTCCATTGACTTACATTAAAAGTAAAGTCTGTTTTTTCCTTCTCCTGTAAAGTTACAATTTTGGAGAAGATTTTCTTCCGACAACAGCGATATATTTCCTTTTTTTAATGTGTTTAGTGTCATTTACAACATTTACAAAGTGTAAAGGTTGCTTGATGTAATTTTGCGAGCAGATCATGTCCAATCAGAACAAGCTACAGTTACAGCTACTGTAAAAAAGCATCGAGCAGCCAAGAAAATGCCCAAGATTTCGTCATATTCAATTAATGCTCACTTACATTTTTTTAGAAAATGTTGTGAAATTGAATTTTCTCAAAATTATAGTTGTTTTGCAGTTAATTTTTAAATGAATTAAATTTCACCTTCACATAGTTTAGGCCTGAGTTGGAATTTCAAACAGCCTTAGAAGACGATTTTTCTGCCTGTTTCCTGTTTAAGCTACAGCCAAGCCCTGCCAGCCATAACACATTCTTGTCTTTATTTATTTACCCTTCAGTAATGGGAAACAAAACACAAGGTCACATTTTAGCACTTGCTCCATTTAATCACCCTGTGCATGAATCCCAAAACTGTCCATCACCCCTGACCTCTGACCCTCACCTCTTTGGCCTTGTAGCTGAAGCCCAGTCATTCGATGAGGAGTGGCAGCGGGAGTTGTCCAAATTCCAGCCCACCGCACCAATGTCCCGCCTGGAGGCCCCCAAGCCCAGAGCCATGCACAGAGCGGCCATCGCCGGCCCCGAAAACACACAGAGGTGAGCTATGCTTCAAAAAGCTGCCTCAGCGGGATGCTTCTGCATTAGGGTGGAAAAGGCACAGCACTGCTGTGTGTAAAACTCCAAAACAAACCATACAAAACAAGTAAACCTTACCTAAGAACCCAGTTTTATTTAAAGTAAAGGACTCACAAGTACTTAGCAAGTGCGAGCTAAAAGGCTCACACATTCTCTATTAATATTCAACGTTAGGTTTTAAAAGTATTTATTGTGGAACTGCAAGTGTTTAGCAGGCAAGTGGCCATGCTCCCTTTAAACGGCTCTGCAAATACTGCCATACAAAACATAAGTTTCATTGGCTACAGCGCCCCCTGATGGACAAAACCTCCATAGAGCTGCTTTAGTATTTATTGTAGAACTGCATCATACAAAGGAAAGAATATGTTTCTCATGTGTCTTAAATGTTTTAAGTGTCTGCTTTACTTCCTGCCTAACAACACCCCTCACCTATGGTAAAATCTCTCTCATGCAAGGCCTCTTGTAGCTCATTGCTTTGACTTCGGTATAAACCTTAGGTCTTACTATTATGGCTGCACAATATAGTGTTAATGTGATATAAAGGCTACACAATTTATCATTATGGTGATATAAGGGCTACACAGCAAATTATTGTGATAATCGAGCTGCACAATACATCATAATGGTGATATTAGTGCTGTCCAATGTATAGTAACTATGTTATGCCTTTGGCAGTATAGTAATGCGCATATCATTAAATATTTTAATGTGTGCTGGAAGCTTCCTGACCAGCTTTTCTGTAGGTGTGCAGATCAATCAAGTCATTCACATGATGCAACAAACAGACATACTTTTGGTCAAAATTATTCAGTATAAGTGCTGTGTTACATTAAGAAATCACCACTGTATTTCAGTACAATGCAATTGCAGTATAATTGCGAACTTCATACATGACGTCTACAATTATTCGCTAGAAAACTTCCTAAAATCAGAGAATTTCTAGGGAGGAAAACTGCCAGTGCGCTCTGAACTAGTCCAAAATAAATTGCTTCAAATGGAGCTTTCTGCAAAATTGTAATTTGTAAATGACCAATCAGCACTCAGTAGCAGTAATACCGACCAATGAGCACTAAGTAGCAGTAATGTTAACCAGTGAGCTCTCAGTAGCACTAATGCTAATAAATCAGCACTCAGTAGCATTAATGCTGTAATACCAACCAATCAGCTTTCAGTAGCAGTAATGCTAACCAATCAGCACTCAGTAGCACTAATGCTAACCAATCAGCACTCAGTAGCAGTAATGCTAACCAATCAGCATTAGTGACAGTTTCCTTTGATTTTTTTGTGTAATAAATTCTTCTGTTTTCCAAAATTAAAGTACGTTCCTTCATTAAAGCGTAGGAACGTGTTTAATTTTACATTTTAGCCATTTCACTCCATTCACCCTCATTCACTGAGGACTCGCTCGTGGGCGCCCTCTAGTGTTTAGCAGGCATGTTTAGGAAGTGGCCACGTCCCCTTTAAACGGCTCTGCAAATACTGCCATACAAAACATAAGTCTCAATGGCTACAGCGCCCCCTGATAGACAGACCTCTATAGAGCTGCTTTAATTACATAACTTTAATGTGAAATGTGGCATTTTAATATTGCAGCTTTATTGATGTGATTTTGTTTTGCTCCTCCAGAGAAAAAGACGATGCAGCAGAAAGCAAGAAGAAGACTCACGTCTCTGAGCTCAACATTCAGGGCTCCAGGATGAAGAAGAAGTAAAACCTTGATGAAATGAAAATAAAACTCTTTGTCAGGCAGCGGCTCCCTGGTGCTTTCGCCCACGTCTCTTTCAGACCAGTGCTTATGCTTTCCATGCTACTCGCTTCTGCGCCGTAAGCTAGGCTGCAGCTGCGTCTGCTCGACTGATGGAGGTTTCTCCTCCACTGTGTTTCTGTATTTACTGAAATGTTTGAGGAAGACGGCGTTGAAAGAATACAGCGTTACCTGAAAATGGTATAAAGGCCAGTGCAGTCGCTTGAGGAAAAAGGATATTTATGCTAACCAAATACAAGCACATAGATTTTTAGTCATGTTTTCATGCACAAAACACTTTCTTCCATCTTCTGTCCAGGGAGTAAAAGTTTGATTTCTCGATTTCCCTCAATTGCTTGAATATTATTTTTTGCCTTTTTCTCTTTTTCTTTTGCTTTTTAATGAAATAATAAAAAACACAAATGTTATATATTTCAGAACGCATTTAGGAATATTGTAATATATGTGTAATTGGCTAAAACGGCTGCCCCTTAGCAAAAACATTATCTGCTGTATACATTTGTAAAGAAATGCCAGAAAGACCCTTTTTATACAGTCGTCATTGTGTTCAGCTTATTGGTTTGTATTTTCAGCTTGTTGGTTTAATGTTGAACCTGGGTGACAAAAGGAAAGCAAGGTGTAAAACAGACATTCTCAGCTATGATGTAACTTATATTAACATATTCGTGGACTTCATAATGTCCTCAATAAAAAGTGAACTGAGTCATGAGTCTATCTCTGAAATCCATTGGTCAGCACCATTAAAGGTGGTCAATCAGCCTGCTGATCAGCTGTGCTCATCCACATGCATGATGACTTGAAAGCCACAAGTGCTCTTATTCTGAGACGGATGACGTTCGGATTACATGATACGTGAATGAATGTGCCGTATCTGTTAGACCTCGTTAGTCTCAGCTGTCGGGTAATCCGCCCTGCCCTGCATGTGATCCACCATGTGCTGGGGGTGCTATGAGGAGATTGTGGGCGTAGCAGCATTTATGTCCTGAATAGTCAGAGTTTCTGAGTTTACACAGAACGACGGCTCAGAATCAGTTTACTTAGAAAAATTCTGATGAATTAGCAAAGAGTTTTCAATCTGGGTATATTTCTCTATCATCGCTGTCAGAACAAAAAGAATCCCAGAACATTCATAACTAATAGTGGAAGTTAGTAATTGTGGATCATTTCTTTCTGTCTATTTATCATGAAATTTTCACACAATGTTAAGGGCAGCTGGAGTTTACAAATAATGGTAAGGTTTTATAGAAACACATATATACATAATATATGTATGTATTTGTCACTGCTTTGAGAACAAAACCTTGTATCTCCAAAATGGTAACTTTACAGGAGAAGGAAAAAACATACTTTACTTTTCATTTAAGTCAATGGAGCCAGACTTTTTTCCAAGTCATTTTGATTTGTTTCTATTCATTCATTCATCATGAAATTTACTGACAATGTAAAGGACAACAGGCATTTTCAAATTATGGCAAAAAGGAAATACTAGGGTTTGTTTTATATATGTATATATATATATATATTAATTGGAGATTTTGAACAGTGTTGTGTAACACAGCAGTCGTATTAAGGTCTGTTAAGGCCATTTTTATTGTTTGGCCTTTTTAAATAAATAAATAAATAAATAAAACTGAGTGCTGATGTACTGTAAGGTGTTGCTGCGCCACCTGCTGGACTGAACACGTCCACGCGCTGTTTCTGTGCTGCAGACTGATGAAGACTAATAGAATGTGTGGACAGGACAGTGGTCATTCCAGCTGATTCAGAGCAGGGGAGGCACCGGGATTGTAGCTCTGATATACACTCGTTGAAAATAGATAGATGAACACAATGAAATGGGAAAAAATAATAAATAGATTAATATCTTTCACACTGCATCATTCCAAGCCAATCCTGTCGGTCCCGCTGAAAGACCATTAGAACCATTACTATTAAAACCTAATAGTTTCGCTTTCTAATGGGAATCGGCTCAGTGGTTAGTTACCATTAGAGACCACAGGATTCCTTAGGACACCATCTGATGCATCTGGAATCAGACCATTAGAGTCCTTTACACTGTGATACTAACCCATCAGGAACCAACAGAAACTTTTAATGGTCTCTATGGTTTCTTTAACCAGCGCGAGGAGCACAGAGGTGCCTAATTCGTCTAATATGTCTAATAATAGTTTTTACAATATTTAAAATATTAGACGAGTCGCAATATTCACTGCCACAAAACCTACTCCTCCTCTCCGCTACGTGGCGCTGTACAGAAAACAAGTCGGTAAAGCAGTGCTCACTCTTTCACCTAAGGAGGTTGTGCCATCATTGGCCCCCGCCAAATCCTGCATCCCTTTGGTTTTCCCGTTGCATTTTCATTGGATGAATCGAAGGACAAAGCGGCCCATCAACAGCAGTGAGCAGGACAACCGACCGCTTGTGTATGTGCCTGATTCTCAGTGCATTAAGTGAACTTCAACGTATTTATAAATAAATCTAACATAGTGAAGCCGTGAGTTTTGTTGTGTGTGGTTAGCTGTAGCAGTTAGCTTACGTTTCAGCACCAATGAAGAAATATGAAAAAGCTCATTTTTGAATAATTTAGCTTGTTCGTCCAATCCGTCCTACTTTCATTTACATCAGTTCAAACGGTAAGGAGCCCCTAAAGTGACATGGACTATTATTTTTCTAATAAGATGTGGCCACGAATTACTTAATTGAGGCCACAAGTTAAGTTTCTCATAACTAATTTGGATTAAAACAATAAGGTTTGCTTTCTAAATGGGAACTGGCTTTTAGTGCAGGGGTGCACAACTCCGGTCCAGGAGGGCCGGTGTCCAGCAGAGTTTGGAGGTTTCTCTGCTCAAACACACCCACTTAACCTGGCAGTTAACAGATACGTATAATCAGGTGTGTTCGAGCAGGTAAATCACCAAACTGTGCTGGACACTGGCCCTCCAGGACTGGAGTTGTGCACCCCTGGCTTAGTGGTTATTCTTAGAGAACGCTGGTTTTCTGTAGGACACTATTGGATCCCAGTAGGAGACGATTAAATGCATCTGGAATCAGAGCACCTGTCCTTTACACTGTGATACCAACCCACCAGGAAAACACAGAGTACCATAACTGACTACTGGACACCACCAGGAGGCAGAATACACTTTTAATGGTTTGTGTGAACTTTTTTCAGCTGAAATATGATCAATTTGTAACTTCAGTGTTGTAAACTGTGATCCCAGAGTAGTAATTTGTGACTCCAATATAATAAACTGGTCTCAATATATTAAATATTAAATTGTGGCCACACCTTATTAACAAATAATCACCATGTCACCAGGGGCTCCGCGCAAACATTGTAACATCTGATATTACTTTTAAGACGTACTTGTAAGTGTGTGTG
This sequence comes from Colossoma macropomum, assembly GCF_904425465.1. NCBI lineage: Eukaryota > Metazoa > Chordata > Actinopteri > Characiformes > Serrasalmidae > Colossoma > Colossoma macropomum. The sequence goes on along the minus strand of NW_023494807.1, from coordinate 9,387,775 downwards.
AGTGAGTGATGGAAGGAATGCATGTTTTGTTTTATTTTTATTTCATTTTTTGTATTTTATTTTATTTTATTTTATTCACTACATGTAAATGTTTGTCTCATACTGTCCACTGTGAGGTCCTGTAACCAAAACCAAATTCCTTGTATGTGTAAGCAAACCTGGCCAATAAAGCTCGATTCTGGTTCTGGTTCTGATTCTGAAGACTCTACATTCGCACACGGGACGTTACTAGTTTGAGTCAGGCAGACACGACGGGTACCAAATGGTCCTTGGGGTGCAGGCTGAGCCGGGGAGCGTATGACAGCACAGCACCGGCGTGACTTTGAGCCGGTCAGCCGGGGGAAGCGTGCAGTTTCAGCCCCAACACGCCATCAAAATGCGGTTACTGACAGCAGCGCTGGCCCTGAGCCGAAACAACCTCCCGAAACCGACAAATGTAAGTCTGAAGCGGGTCTGTTGGCTGTTTAGACCCGGTTCGGTAGAGAAAGATGGACACAGTGATACAGAGATCAAACTGAAGTTGGCCTCTTTTTCGGATTGTGCCGTTCCACCTTAAATCGTGTAGCAGTTACACTGCAGAATTTAAGGTGGAACGGAAGAATTCCGACAAGAGGACAGTTTCAGCTCGACTTTCTGCTCCTCAGTTTGTTGGTCTCTCACGGTTTGCGTTGTAGGTTCTGGTCAGCAGCTGCCGGACATGTTCCTCCGGCATCACCCCGAACGAGAGGATCCGGAACATCGGCATCTCCGCGCACATCGACTCCGGGAAGACCACCTTAACCGAGCGGGTGCTTTACTACACCGGCAGAATAGCAGAGATGCATGAAGTGAGTCAGTATCTCTAAACTGCTGTCACTGATACTTTTTAATCTGACCGTAGACTCACTGGACAGCCTGCTGCCCAGAGAGCGTCCAGTTCGGTTCTGTGTGACAATAAATGTCATTATCGTCAGAAATGACACCCTTAAAAACGTTCTTCAAGGGTTCTGTACAGAACTATGAACATCCAAAGAGACATACTCCATGAGTAAATGTTTCTGTGCATGGTGGAACGGTTCTTCAGATTGATGAAAAATGTGTTCTCTGTAGAACCTTTTTAAAAAAGGGTTCTTCTGTTGTAATAAGCCTGACATCGAAACAACAGAAGAACCCTTATTGATGCCATATAGAATAATTTTGGTTGTGTAATATATGTGTGCATTGCATGCTGGGAATTGTAGTGAGAGAATGCTAATGGATGAAAACAAAAAAGAGAATTTTGTATCTGTCAAAAGGATGAAGCTGAGAGGTGCAGCGTTGCGCTGTATACAACAGTTAGTTCCGGCCACGCAAGCTGATTGGTTGAGAAGCGCTCTAACTGTGCTGTTATTTCACCATAACATTACAAACACTGTATCACTCCGCTGAGATGCCGTTGCTAAGCAACGAGAATGATCTGAGAATGTGCTGAGAATGATCCACCACCGAAAAAGTGCCTGCTCTGTGGGTGTCCTTACTATTTAAGAACAGGGTGAAACAAAGTATGCAGAGAAACAGATGGACTACAGTCTGTAACTGTAGAACTACAGAGTGAAACTATATGGTCAGTGGAGCTGATAAAATGGGCAGTGAGTGTAGAAACAAGGAGGTGGTTATCTGAGAACACTCAATTCACTGAATCAGACAGTTTAAAGGAATTACTTTCATAAACTGAATCAGTTTTTTTCCACCATTGCTGGTAACTGGTGATGATCTTTTTACCCCTGAAATCAAAGCATTCTTGTTAAATCTAACAGAAACAGTGACTAAGTTGCAGCGTTGTTTCCATATATGGACCGTGTGGAGGACTGTAAGGGGGGGTGGACAGTGCATTTTAAACAGTGTTTTCTAACTACTTTAAATGCTTATTTTTAAAATAAAAGTGAGGTAAATACAGTTTTCCATGACTGTGGCCCTTTAAGGATGCTTTTTTCTGTATTTGTTCCCTTTCTTTAGGTAAGGGGCAAGGACGGAGTCGGGGCCGTCATGGACTCCATGGAGCTGGAGAGACAGAGAGGAATCACCATCCAGTCAGCTGCGACCTACACAATGTGGAAACAGCACAATATCAACATCATTGATACACCAGGTAGGGAGGTTGTGGCACGAGTTGACGCAGATCTGCCACTCTGGCTGTTCCTCTGCGCTTCCCTGACATCCTTTCTTCTCCTTGACCTCCCAGGTCACGTGGACTTCACCATCGAGGTGGAGAGGTCTCTGCGAGTTCTGGACGGGGCCGTGCTGGTCCTGTGTGCCGTCGGAGGGGTGCAGTGTCAGACCTTGACCGTCAACAGGCAGATGAAGCGCTACGGCGTGCCTCACCTCACCTTCATCAACAAGCTGGACCGCATGGGAGCGAACCCCTCCCGGGCGCTGCAGCAGCTGAGGTGAGCGGAAGTGTCTCTCCTCACAGTCACCTCCTTCCCCTTCTACCATGACTGACCACTTGTGTAATGTAGGTGTGATATCTGAGTGGCAAGTTGAGTCGGGCGATGGGGCTGAGGTTTTGTTCCTGCCAGCAACTATGTTTATGTGGGAGACTCAGTGACCTGCTGGTCTACCAATTACCTTCTTGCATTACTTATATGTCTTGTACAACTTGTAAGAGAACGAAATAAGTTATGTTTGATGTATCTGAATTATCAGGTAGCTCTATAGATGATCTGTCTCCGTGTTAAAGAAGGGAACCTCACCAGGAACAGATCAGACTCCATTTACATTCACAAACAGATGTGTAAAATTTACATTTTATTCAAAAGACCAGCACAACACACACTAACACACCACCACCACGTCAGTGTCACTGTGGTGCTGAGAATGATCCACCACCCATATAGTACCTGCTCTGTGAGGGTCCATGGGGGTCCTGACCACTGAAGAACAGGGTAAAAGGGGGCTAACAAAGTGTGCAGAGAAACAGATGGACTACAGTCTGTAATTGTAGAACTACAAAGTGCACCTATATAGTAAGTGGAGCTGATAAAATGGACAATGAGCATAGAAACAAGGAGGTGGTCATAATGTTATGCCTGATTGGTGTATTTGCAAAGCTCAAAGTGTTTGCGTACTTGTGTGAAGTAAGTTTCTGGCCTTAGTGAGCGATGAGGGTGAATCTGTCTCTAGAAACGTTTTTGGTGGAAGTTGAATGAAAAGGTGTAAACTTCCACATCAAATTTGGAATGTTAAAAGGGATTATAATCGATTAGAATAATATTTAATGTGTGCTCTTTTTTTTTTTGGGTAAAATAAATGTGTTTATTTATTTTCCAGTGTAAACGTGCACAGAAAAACAGTTTGGCTCAGTGTTCATATTTTTTAAATATAAATCTAAATGAAATCATGTTGAAATTTGAGATTCCATTATTCATTGAATCGTCCTAAAGAATGCCAGAAATGTAAACCTTTGTGTATTAAACTTAGTAGATTAGAATAGTGTCCGTGTGAAATATTGACCGTCTTGCATGGCCTATGGGCTAAACTAAGCTGACCCCATGATGAATCGCTTCTTATTATCTCTTTCAGGACGAAACTGAATCATAACACAGCATTCGTCAACATCCCTATCGGACTCGAGGGCAACCTGTGCGGCATCATTGACCTAATTGAGGAACGGAGCATCTACTTTGAGGGTCCTTGTGGGTAAGGACACTATAGAAACATGCACTTTAAGCTTACTGACTTGTGCAGAGTGAAATGCAAGCTCAGTTGTTAGAAAATTGATTGAAAATGTAGAGTTGTGCTGTGGAAATCATGTAACATAAATCATAAGTGGTAATATTAACAATTCTAGAAAGAATAAGGGCTGTTACTGATATTAGTAATCAAGAAATTGACTTATTCGAGAAATAATCAAGTAATCAGAGTTTTAAAGAAGGCAAACTATTAGAAATCGACATACGTGAACAATTACAAACTGTGCACAGCCTTTCAGAATCCAAATGCTTTACTGGAGAAGGATAAACAAGACTTAATTCAAAAATATATGTATAAAAAATACATGGCAAACAAATGCAGTAGCATTCATTTTATATAACTCTCTTTTAACCAGTGGCGGATGAAGTACACAAATCATGTGTTTGAGTTAAAGTAGAGATACCCAAGGTAAAATATTACATCAGTAAAAGTAGAAGTTCCTCCCTTAAGACCTCCACTTGAGTAAAAGTACAAAAGTATTCACCTTCAAATGTACTTAAGTATCGAAGGTAAAAGTACTGAAAGATTAATTATGGCTTTGACATCCTATTACAATTTTTGTAAAGTTATTTTAGGTGAAAATACTCCAATGTCACGCTTGGTAAACCAGTCTTTTAATAGAATATCATTAATTAGTCTGACACTGATGTCTATTAATATCATCATAAGCATAAAACACTGAAGGCAAACAATTTCCAGTAGGTAGAACCGAGCAGCTCTGAAATAACTTTACAAACAAGCAAAGTTTCAGTTTACGATTTATTTGCAACTTAGTTACAAGTTTAAGTTTAATAAAAACTTGCTTTAAACTCAGATTCACAAATGAGTTTTCCTTTACTGAAACTGCATCTGTAGGTCTCTGTTCATAAACTAGCAAAAACAAGTTTACTACAAACATTATTTCATTTTATATCAATTCAGAAAAAAGACACATCAGTCACAACTGCATATGTGTACATATTTCTATATTGTGGTCTGTTTACACAAAGTTAGGTTAGTTCATCATTTATGTAGGAATAGACACTCAAGTGTACCCAAGTATAATTCAGAAATCATGACAGGCCTATAAAGATTGTTAGAGTTCAGCTACTTTATTCCTAAGCTTGCCCTCTTCTGCTGTTTGTTTTTCCTCATCGCTGCCTCCCTCTCTCAGTCAGAATATCCGTTTCGATGAGATCCCGGCTGAGATGCGAACAGAAGCGGCCGAGCGCAGGCAGGAGCTGGTGGAGTGTGTGGCCAATGCCGATGAAACGTTGGGAGAGATCTTTCTGGAAGAGAGAGTCCCCACCGTGGACGACCTAAAGGTTCGCCATCCTCATGTTCGGTCTCTCTACTACTAGTAACATGCTAGTTGAAAATAACAGCAATAACTGTCCAGAAGGCAAAGCTGACTCTGCTCAGTCATGTAGAAAATGTAAACATGCAGATCTGTGTGACCCCCACAGGCGGCTATACGCAGGACGACCATCCAGCGCTCCTTCTCCCCGGTGCTGGTGGGCAGCGCTCTGAAGAACAAAGGGGTTCAGCCCCTGCTGGACGCTGTGCTGGACTACCTGCCCAACCCCAGCGAGGTCAACAACTATGCCATCCACAACGACGAGTGAGTCCTGGATCATATCCTGCTTTCTCCTCAGTCTCTGTCTCAACATACCACCATGCTGAATACACTGTGCCCGAAATTGTCCACTAATCACTACATTCAAAAATCTTGATCACTATACAGAACATAATTATAAAGAACTGAATCTGTGATTGTAGTAAATGATTTCGGACACACCGTCATACAGGTTTGCTCTTTACTGCGCAACGGCAGATTCGGTCGCATAAACACTATGAATGTCCTGCAGTCAGTCCACTGTAACCTCTGAGTCTGACTGCACACGTGAGAAGAGCTGACTTGCGTCTGTAATCTTCAAACCAGTGCATTGTGGGTATCCTTGATCTGCTAGGGTACATCAGTTGTGCACTACTTATTGCAGTGCATTGTGTGGATTTTCTGCACTACATTTTGGGATACCACTACAAAACGGTGGAACCCCAAAATAGTGCACTATATAGAGAATAAGGCACAGTTTTGGTCACAGCTTTATACTTCTTAAGAGAGAATTGGCTAGCAGTGGTCAAAGATACTCACCCCAAAGGTATTGGATGGAGCTCCATCATCCAGAGAGCACAGTTCCACTGCCCCACAACCCAATGCTGGGGGGCTTTATACCCCTCTAGCCCATGCTTGGCATTTGGCATTGTGATCATAGGATCATGTATGGCTGCATGCTCTATCTTTACGCTAAATAAAAAGGCCAAAGCTTTCGCATCATGCAAACACATCATGTTCTGCTTTAACTGACCATTGAAGTATAATTTTAAACCTTATATGCTCTTTTCTTTTGTATTTTCAGGGAATCGAGTGATAGCAGCAAGGTTCTGATGGATTCTACAAGAGATGCTACTAAACCGTATGTGGGTTTGGCCTTCAAACTAGAGGTACGGACAAAATAACGGCTTGAACAGGAAAACGTGAACTTTGGTATTGTTGTATTGTCTGTTATTGTTCTAGCGCTGGAAGCTGCCTTACATTGATGTCTGCTTTTAGATGATTGAGTATCTGTACAGTTGTTTGAATTTTCTCATACTGCTGTCTGTATCCAAGGCTGGACGCTTTGGTCAGCTGACCTACGTGCGCGTGTACCAGGGCTGTCTGAAGAAAGGCGAGTACATTTACAACACCCGCACGGGCAAGAGAGTGCGTGTCCAGAGGCTGGTGCGCCTCCACGCAGACCAGATGGAGGTGAGAGGGTGTGCATGTGTATATGTGTATGTATGTGTTGGGAATGGCTGTTTTAGTGTTCAAATCGCCCAGTATGAATCTTTCATATTAAAAAAAAAATTTTGTGTTCACTGTGCTGGTATTTGTTTCTCTGTTTATTTTTTTTTTTCTTTTTTCGTTTTCAGACTACAGGGTGATTCAAAAAGATTCATTTGATTTCAAAATGCTTGATTTTACCTGTAAGTCATTACAGAACAATGCAGTGAACTGTAAATGGTTTAAATGAGCATAAAGTTTATTAATTTTGTTATTGTAATTTTACAAGTGCTCAGTATGAACCTCCTCCAGCTGTACGGACAACATCAATGCCATAGTCAAATTCATCCCATACTTGATTGAACATGTCGGGTGTTTCTGTACTCACGGCTCTTTCAGTGCGATTTCGGAGATCATCCAGTGTTGTGGAACCAACGACGAACGCTCTGAGCTGTTGGAGGTTCACTGCCCACAAAAATCACGTTGCACAGTTCTGACAGATTCACTCTTATTGAAGTGGAGAACGCAGAACGCTTTCTGCTCAGGGGTCTCATCTCCTCTCAGACTGAAGGGAGCCATCTTCCACTGACAGTGAGAAACTCTATGACCCCCTCTTTCAGTTGGATTGTGAATGGTTCCTAGGCGCCTCACGGTTGTAAAAATATGGCGCTTTGAAATCGGAGGAATCTATTTGAATCACCCTGTACAAAAACTGTTGCCTAATCAACAACGCTTCATCAGCAAAGGCCTTAATATAGAACAGTTCTTGAGTGTGTTGAAATGCACTTGATAATCCAATAACTGCAGAAAATCAGATTTTGACAGTAATCTGATCGATGCGTTTACATGCATTTTGAGTAAGTAGAAAACGGGAAACATAACGTAAAGCTCAAACTTCATGCCGCGGCTTTTTTTTCTTAACATTGTGCCACTTTACCTGAACATATGAACATACATCATGTAGAAGATGAAGAATATTTAAATCCTTCATTTCGTCAAGCATGTAGTCGGTTTCAGCGTCGCTCCAAAAGTGTTTTACTGCATCTCGCTGTGACGCTGCTCACTTATTTCCGGTACTGTGGTCTGTTTTCGCACATGCTCAGACTGAGAAATCCGAAAGAAGTCAGAGTAAGAGTTTACACGTACTGAGAAATCTGATTACTGAGCTAAAATCCAGCCTCTTTATCAGATTTCTTAATCAGATTTCTAGACCTTATTCCGGTTTAAGAAATCTGTATACTGTTTAAAATGACTCTTTGAATAATCAGATAACTGCAGAAATCTGACTATGATTGGAATGTTGAGTGCATGTAAACACATGCTATGTTATTAAAAGGAAAATGTTGAAAATAAATACATATTAGCCAGTTAAGTTGAAGGCATCATCGATTCTGGCTTGTTCTATTTGCTCTGCTTAAATCTTTGTGCATTCTGAGAGTGTCTGTGTTTCCCTTGTACGCTCAGGATGTGGAGGAGGTGTATGCTGGCGATATCTGCGCCCTGTTTGGAATCGACTGTGCCAGTGGAGACACCTTCACTGCTCGCACAAGCGCCAACCTCTCCATGGTAAACGCACTTGCATACAGCTGTGTTAATTCAGTCTAGGCAGGTTCATTCTGCTGGTCAGAGATCCTCCTTTTATAATAGGCCTCACAAAGAGCAGGCTGCCCTGCTGTCTCTCTGAATGGACTCCAGCTCAGAAGGCAGCAGCCTGTGTTCTCACCAGGAAAAGAAAGTGTGAGCGTATTGCACTGGCTTCCAGCTAAGTTTTGCATCAGCTACAAGGTCTTACTTATTCCATTTAGAGCTCTTAATGGCTGAAGTCCTAATGTCTTACATATCTTTTGAAGCGTTACAGCCCCTCCAGACCACTTCACTCAGCTGAGGCTTACTGCAGACTCCTATAGGATCTCTTACAGCTCAGTTGGTGGAAGATCATTTTCTTATAGAACTCATAAATTTTGGAGCAACATTGCAGAGAAAATTAGGTGAGAAAGAAAAGATAGAGAGAAAGACAAAGTAAGAGAAAGGAGAGAGATGATGGAAAGAGAAAAGAGAGAGAGAAAGAAAGAAAGGGTGGGGAGAAAGAGACAGCTAGAGAAAGACACAAAAAGGGAAAAAGGAAGTGGGAGGGAGAGAGACAATAGATGGAAAGAACAATGAAAGGAAGGAGGGGAAAGAGAGAGTGGGGGGAGAAATTATTATTATTATTATTATTATTATTGTTGTTGTTATTATTTTTATTATTATCACATTTGTGTTTAACAGGAGTCCATCCATGTCCCTGACCCAGTCATCTCCATGGCTATTAAACCAGCCAACAAGGTAGGCACTGCACTCAGGTACATACAACCGATGCACACGAGTAAAAACAATAGTGCCGCATGTGACCAATTATCCTCTGGTCACTTCAGAATGACACCGATAAGTTCTCCAAAGGCATCAGCCGCTTCACCAGAGAAGACCCCACTTTCAGGGTCCACTTTGACACAGAGAGCAAGGAGACCATTATCTCAGGGATGGGGGAGCTGCATCTGGAGATCTACTCACAGGTATTGCATCACATTCATTAATGAACCATGTCATGTTCTTCACTCTGTACTGAAGCCAAGTTGTGGGTGTTAATGTACTGAGTTGTGTGTGTTTGTAGAGGATGGAAAGGGAGTATAACTGTCCGTGTGTGATGGGGAAGCCTAAAGTGGCCTTCAGGGAGACGGTGACCAGCCCTGTGCCGTAAGTACTGCGCTATTTCTGTTCTAGCAGCAGAGACTACAGAGTTTAAACTCAAATGCCTTGTTTGTTATCTTATAAAACTTTGCCATTTTTCTTGTGTCCTGCAGTGCTTAAAATTACAATGCAGTTTTGCTAGCTGATGTTGAACCACAAATTTATGGACGAGTTTTATTGGATACTGTTTACAATCTAAATGGCGGTCACTTAGAATCATTTCTTTTGGTTCTAAGAATTGCAGTAATGTCTTTGTCAGTAGTCTAAATACAGCAAACTTTAACAAAGCCTCACTGGAGAGTGAGCATGCTGAACTCAAGAACACTCAGACAAAAGCTAAAAGGATCCACTTAAGTTTATACACACTGAATGCATTAGCAGTCTTCATTTGATGATAATCAGGCAGAGCTGAGATCCTGCTAGTTGAGTTATTTCCAGTAACTGTCCTGCCTTTCCTTAAAGAGACCAACCTATGTTAAAGAAACTGCGTTCACCTAATAGACTGGACTATGACGTAGCATAGAGGTAAGAAATGAATGATATTCTGCTCTGCAATTTCTAGATTTGACTTCACCCACAAGAAGCAGTCTGGGGGGTCAGGGCAGTATGGTAAAGTGGTGGGAGTCCTGGAACCCCTGGATCCAGAAAATTACACCAAAGTTGAATTTGAAGACCAGACCATCGGCACAAACGTACCCAAGCAGTTTGTACCAGCTGTCGAGAAGGTAAGTCGTAGTTTCTGCAAATTCCCTGCACAACACGAAGATGCAAAAGCTTTGGCCTTTTTATTTAGTGTAAAGATAGAGCTAACATTTTAATCTAGTTAAGTGCATAGTCCAAAAAAAAAATATCCTCTCGAGATTGCTTAAGAGAGAGCTTTGCAGAACGCCAAGTCCCATAAAGTGAGTGTGACTAGCAAAACGCTCCCCGATGTCCCTTTCGAATGACTCAGACTTCTGTTATGTCAGCCTCAGAGCTTCACTCCAAAACTTAGAAAGCAAACTTCAGATGCCAAGCATGCCCTGCCTGATCGACTACATTTAGGGTAGGTAGTGTAAAAAGAAAAGGATTTTTGTTGAACCATTGCTTTTTAAGGGGTTCTTTTTATTTTGTTTTGTTTTTTTTGTTGTTTTTACATATATTTTCTTCTTTCCTTCAAGCCCTGTAGTTCTGTGCAGATCCTCATGTCCATAATGGAGTTTGCAGGATTACCCATGTCCTTTAGTTGTCATACTTCTTCCCAACCTGGGTCTCCTCAAGTGGACCATACCTGAAAATGCGGCATATAAAACAATATACGCAAAAGTATTGACACCCCTTCTAAGCAGCAAATTCTCTGAAGTGATGGAGCTCCATCCAAAACTTTGGGATGAGTTGGAGTGATCCAGAACTGACCATCCAATATCGGTACCTGACCTCACTAATGCTCAATCAAATCCTCACAGCAATGTTAAAACATCTTGTGTAAAGCCTTCCCAGAAGAGTAGAGGCTGTTACTACAGCAAAGGGGGACAAACTCACTATTAATACCCTTCATTTCACAAGGGAAGCTGAATATGCAGGTGTCTCCAAACCTTTGGACCTACAGTTTAGCTGTATCTGAACATATGTATGTTGTAGGTTTATATGAAAGTGGTACGAACAGAATGAGTACAAGAAGTCTGATACATTTCAGGCCCATATGTCAAACGCAAGGTATCCGGCCCGCGAAATTGTTTTTGATTTTCTGTCAATATTAGCCCATTTCACAATGTACTGCACTACAATCCCCAGCATGCACTTCAGTGTAATGTGCGCTCCCACCCCCCTTACCAGCAACAATCTTTGGGGCAGCGGTTACACTTCAGTCTACCACACCAGTCATATCTCTGAACACACTAGCTGTGTTCCAGCTGCAGTTCAAGCCACATAAACACTCAGCTCAGCAGCTCAGAAACTGATCACAAGAATTAACTATTAAATATTCAAGTAATATTTCAAGGTTCACCAAAAGTGCCTATTTTTTGTGGTTGACAGTTGGAGGGGTATATTTTCAATAAACAGTGGCCTGTTCAGGTTGCAGCAAAATGAAATAAAAACATAGGCGTTCTCTTGCCCATGGATTTGTTGAGATTTTTTAATATGGCCTTTTTAGTGGTTGAGTTTGACACCCCTGATTTAAGGCAAGTTGGAATCCTCTGACAGCTCCGCTCTGTGGGTGAATCTGAGGCTTCTACACCTCATCTTAAACTACAGTGACTGAGCCTCTGTAGACTGCAAGGGCCAGATTATGGCAAATACACTGAGCTTCTGGTAGGATCTGATCATGGCTGACGATCAATGCCTTTGATGCCACTTGTCTTGCTGATTGGGGGTCTCCTCAGTGTTTGAATGGAAATGTGAGCTGGGATTTGACAGAGCTCTGATTAGAAGTATGAAGTGCCTTCATTGTCCCCTTTGAAGATGCTGAGGGAAAGTAAAGATACAAATTTGTTCATGTCCTTAAGCTTTCCTTCTGGTTCTCACGCTCACTCTGTCCCCTCACTGTATCCCCTTCCTCTGTTCCTGTTCCCTCTGCAGGGTTTCAGGGATGCCTGTGAGAAGGGACCCCTAACAGGTCATAAGATATCTGGCGTACGTTTCGTGTTGGAGGACGGTGCGCATCACATGGTGGACTCCAACGAGATCTCCTTCATCCGAGCCGGAGAGGGAGCTATGAAACAAGGTTAGTATGTAGCTCTGGTGACACTGCACATCAGTACAGGTGGATGCAAAGCGTGGGCACCCTGATCAGATTCCATGCTATGTTGATTGTCCAGGTGTAAAGAAGTTAACACACCCTCTACAGAGAACTTAATCACATTTTATACAACAGTTAGTTCCAGCCACGCAAGCTGTTTGGTTGAGAAGCGCTCTAAGCGTTCTTATGGTGAAACTGAGACTCCGTTGCTAAGCAACGACTTTGACAGCTGTAGGAGACACTCAAGCCTTTTGAACGTTTTTACTTCTTATTTTGCCACAAACAGAAAATGGATACTTTTAAGATCACATTTGACCGACAGGCGATTTGGTCAGACTCTGAAGATGAGACTACACTAAATTCCCAAACTGTCATCATCACTGAGCAGCTTTTCAGTCGGCAGCTGTGAAGGAAGAACAGCTAAACAACCTGAAATCAGCCAGAAATGAACCCAATACCAATCGGCAAACTAAATGGGCTGTAAGATGCTTTACAGACTGGCTGGAACAAAACAACATTAATACTGATCTGGCAAAAACTGACATTACGGAGCTATACTGACATTATTGCAGCCGACTGAAAAGCTGCGCAGTGGTGATGACAGTTTCAGAATTTAGTGTAAGGAGCTGGAGAACGAACTGCCGGCTGTGTAGCGAGTGAGCGGAGTTCGTTACTCTGACGTAGCAACAAGCTGCTTGTTAAGGAACTATAATTTGGCTGAAGGAACTGCCAACATTAAAACATATTAAACGCCGCGTTCACGACCCAATTTATTATTTTATTACTTTATTTATTTAACTGTTGTATAAAAGCAATAGAACACTCACTCTTGTGTTCTGTTGCTCAATTCATTCACAATTACTCTTTATTTGCTGAACTGAACATTGACAAGACATCAAGCAAGGCCTGTGTAAAAGTTATGGCACACATTGTTTTGTTTTCTATATTTCAAGATGTTAAACTTTGCAAATACATAGAAATTGTGCACTAAAATGACAAAAAAATGCCATATTTGAGTTTGTATACTGCTGAGTATATAAATTCAACAACCTATGCAAAACTGTGTATACATATCAGACAACTTGGTCTTAGTTTTGTTTATTCTAGATCACCAGACCATTCTTTGTTTAAAACGATGAAAGTGCAAAATACGCAAAAAGAGAAGACCTGCATATTCACGGCACTGTACAGAGCCAAAACAGCAACCGTCCAGTGACTCTCACTGTATAATAAATACATTAGTATTATCTCCCAGAATGCAAAGGATTTGCTCTAATGATCTTACATTTTCACAGAACACTCATGCATTCCTGTTTTCTCTCTAAACAGCCATGGAGAACGCCAATGCGGTCATTCTGGAGCCGATCATGTCCGTGGAAATCGTCGCTCCCAATGAATTCCAGGGGGCAGTCATTGCTGGAGTCAACCGTCGCCATGGTGTCATTACAGGGCAGGATGGAGCAGAGGGATACTTCACACTGTATGCTGATGTAAGTTGATGGCTAATGTAATCAAGCTGAAGTGAGCAAAAACTCTCTCTCTCTCTCTCTCTCTCTCTCTCTCTCTCTATATATATATATATATATATATATATATATATATATATATATATATATATATATATATATATATATAAAATAATAAATCAGTGCTCACTGTTTGTCTGTCTGTCTGTCTTCCAGATTCCTCTCAACGACATGTTTGGATATTCCACAGAGCTGCGCTCCTGCACTGAGGTGAGGCAACCATACTGAACACATCTACACTGTGTAGGGGAGCAGGACGCGTGCAGATATAAGCCAAATTCTGTATTAAGTGATGATATCGGACCCTGTGTGTGGTCACCTCAAAACATCAGCCATTTCCCTCCCAGGGAATAAGGTCTCTTTAAAACACTTGCACATAATTACATATTTCATTTTATTTCATAGGGAAAATAAGTACATACCCTCTACATAGAACACGCTTCTGCACGTTTTAATGTACAATTGCTGGTTATTTGATTAATTTTACATATTGGGGGGAAACATAAAACAAAATGTGGCCTGTGCAAAAGTTATGGCACATTTTAGATTTTTTCTCAGTGTGTTAAACTCAAATAAATAGAAATTGTCCACTAAAATCTGCAGAAAAATAATAGTGTCAAAAAAATTGTCATGCATCCTCTACAGGGGACAGTTAACATTTTCATCTAGAACATCAGCAAAACATGTAACTTGACCAGGGGTGCACAAACCTTTACAGACGACTGTAGATTGTGTAACTTGCATTGAATAAGAACGTCTGCTAAATGACTAAATGCAAACATATACCACTCTTACAAAAATATAGCTCTTCAAGGGTTCTTTATTAAAGGGAATGGGTCTGTTTAGAACCATGGATTCTGTACAGAACCAGTAACAGTGGTTATTAAGGGTTCTGCTTATATACATTAGCAGAACCCTTTTTGATGCTGTATAGAACCACATACAACACATCCCCCAACAAACTGAAGAACAGTTTTACCATGCAAAGAACTATTTAAGCATGCAAATAGCTGTATATAGAACTTATGGTTCTAAATAGACCCATTGCCTTTACTAAGAAACCCTTGAAGAACCATCTTTTTATAGCTATTTTGATTAGCAGGAGATCAGAAAATTACACATTTTGGCTAAAGAAAGATGGAACACATTATTTTTCTTGACAGAGCTGTGCAGTGTAACTGAATGTTGTATGTGCATTGATATATATATATATGTGTGTGTGTGTGTTTGTGCTGTAGGGAAAAGGAGAGTACACAATGGAGTACAGCAGGTATCAGCCCTGCCTGCCGTCTGTACAGGAGGAGCTTGTTAATAAATACCTGGAGGCAACAGGTCAACTGCCTGCGAAGAAGGGCAAATGGAAGAACTGAGCAACAACAAACACACAAATCTCTTTCAAAATGGTCATTTGAGTAATTTATGTATATTTTTAAGCTCTTGCTGCGCTGTTGGAGAGTTCAGGGAAAGCTCAAAGGACGGCTTTGAGCGTGTACAGATGGTTTTGTACTATGTACAGCATATGTGTCTGGTTCATAATTAAAATGTCAACAATCTTGTGTTTCTGTGTTCCTTAAATTAGATAAACAAGCAAAACAAATATTTTGGGTCAGCTGGTTAGCCGCAGTCCTCATTGGGGAAAAAAAAAGTTCACAAGTTCTTTAAAATGCATAACATACATAGCATATGCATAAAATAGCATTTGGTAGCAGCCCTAGACTGTTTTAAACTACAACTCGAGTTCAAAAGCAGAAATAACTGCAGTGTTAAAATATTTCATGCTGTTCTGTCTTCAGGAAATGAATGCATTCATCTTATGCATGTATTAATTGAGGACTCGCTCACGGGCGCCCTCTGCTGTTTTCCAGTTTTGACACAACGGGAAAAGTAGGAAGTGGCCAGGCACCTCATAAACTGGAGTTCTTGTTTAGGTCACTCTACAGACCACTTTGGCGACGCTCTTTTAACAATGGAGGCAACCCAACACCCCCCAACACATCAAAAACTTTTTTACAGGAGGCATCATGCCATTTGTTCAAAGATACAGTTTGGTGAGGTTAGTGGATTTGATCTTGGGACTGAACAAGCTGGCATCACTGAGTTGGGAGGTTTTCAGTAGTATCGTGGCAGCAGTTAAGTCTCTAACACTTTCACGCCCACTGCTGGAGACCAGGAGACCAGCAGCTTCCCGCGAATAATTTCCTGCAAAGAATACAGTGCCACGCGAACAGTTAATGAGATCAGTTTGTATGAATCTAAACCTACATTCAGCTTCTGCTCTTCATATTTTGGTGAATATAATAAAAAAAAAAGGAAATTAGATTTTAGTGCAGCTCAAAGGTTTGAAACATGCTTTTTGTGTAGGTACAATGATAAAACTGCATCTGTAGTATAGGGCATCTGCCAGCATCCTCAAGTTGAATCTCCTTTTAAGACCTTTTTAAGCGCAGACAATGCAGGTACTGCTATTGCAACACAGCTAACATGAGTTTAACGCACACCCCTGCTTTACCATAGCAAACTTGCATTATTCTTTAAAAAAAAACAACAACACTGTTTTCTAGATTCTAAGTAAACTACTACTTACTAACCCTATAATTAGCGAATTGTCATTTCAGACAAATTAATGCCTACAGACACCCTGTTCTAAAATAAGATCAGTTAATCATTTTCTTTGAGTTAGATATTAGATATTTATTGTTACCTGAGAAACCATGTCGTGAAGGAGAACCTCATACTCAAACCTCAGCTGGTCATCTTGAGTCTCCTGAAATGTTTAAAATAGAGAATAGTTGTGGAGGTAGCTGTGACAAAACAAGATAAGGGAAATCCTATTTGATGATCTCTTTAATCAGCCTGGGATTGGTCTTAAATGTTGTCTGATAAAACACTACATGAAGTAAACTACATTAGTACTACCAGACATGATCATCTTCACACAATCTGCCTACCAGCTGTGTGATCTTGGCCACTTGAGCCATGTTATACAGCGTTTTCTCATTGGACTCGTTCAGCATGATGAAGCTAGCTGCCACCCGCGCCAAGTGCCAGAAAGGTTTCATCTCTGGGTCTACATTACCATAACTATCTAGAGAGAAAGAGAGTCTGTTGCAGTTGTAATAGTATTTGTGGTATAAAAAGGTGTCTAAGATCATTTTTGGGCACAAATAAAGACACAGCCTTAATCATCAGGTGTTAAATCAATGTTGTGGAGGTCTTACCTGGTATGTCCTTTGCAGACACAGCACTGTCTACTGTACTGTAGCGCTGTTAGAACTCCTGCTCCTTAGCTGAGATGTTGAACTTTGATAACCTGCCCCAGGAACCCTGCGTCTCACCCCTGGAGTAGACGAGCCACGCCATTCTGAGCTCTGGAATACAGGATACTTTAGCTGAGCTTGAGTAGTTTAAAAAAAAAACATACAATCAAATTTAATGTTGTGCTTGCCTTAAATATAGTTAATCAGTCGAGGCATGTATAGTGTCTGATGTTTGCTTCTGTAGTTTAGCGCTGAAGTTACGAGGCTGATGTTTGTGCTGAAAAAACTGCACAGACCAGCATGCAGTCCATGCAGGTCTAAACTGGTTTATGCTGGTCTAGTGCTGCTTTAATGGATCACCCATCATGGTCATGCTGGTTGACCAGCATACCAACATCCAAAACACAACATGTGCTGGTTTTGCTGGTAACCAGCTGTGCTGGTTGATGCTGCAGGGGTAACTATCATGTAACGAAAGGTTGTAACCTAACAATTAGCGCTTTGCAAATTCTGTAAATTGTGTTATTTTGATATTTTGCTCCTCACTAGGCTTAGGCTACTCTCAAACACGTACATAAATCATGACACGTACTACTCTTCACCCTTCCAGCTAGCTAGCAATAAAACTAAATTAAAACAAATTAAAGGAAAAAGATGAAAAACTGGTTGAGTTGTCTAAGAGCAACGTGTCTGTATGTTTGAATGCATGTGTGTTTCCCCACATTGTTGTTAGCTCATCTCAGAGAAACTATCAACCTCCCATCAACCTATCAACCTTGTTTCACCTACTTAAACTGCATTAAGCCACTGAACAGAAGTAAAAGCTGTGAACTTACTTCATCACACCAGCTTTCCACAGATACCTTTAGAAAGTACTTCATCCCTGCCTCAGCCATATCCTGAGTGACAGTTGAAGGGAAATATGATGGTCAATTACAAAAAGCAGTCTTTGGGAGTATTACAGGGGAATTCCACCAATTTTTCAGAAGACTCATCTTAATTTAGTCATAGAGTGATTTGATGTGTAACCACCTGACATTTATACACTGGTGATGATAGAAATCAAAGGATCCAATGTCTACAACACAAACATAGCCATTTTATTTACTATGCAAAACCACCAATGAACCTAGACACATCTGAGTTTTTATATGTAATGTTGATTATGATACAGTGGAAATTTTTCCATTTTATCAGCTCCACTTACTATATAGATGCACTTTGTAGTTCTACAATTACAGACTGTAGTCCATCTGTTTCTCTGTATACTTTGTTAGCCTTACGTATTTTGGTAAATTGGGTACCATATCAAACGTATGTTTTATGAAGGAATTTGAAGTATTTTGGACAAAATACGTCAGTTGGAGGCATTTTCCAACTTATTTTAATGCCTTGGAGTGAAAATAAAAGGAATTTATGAACATTCAAAAAACGCACACAAAGGTAAGACTATAGCCTTACGTATTTTGGTAAATTTGGCACTATGTCGAACGTACATTTAATGAGGAAATTTGAATTATTTTGGATAAAATACATCATTTCTAGGCATTTTCCGAATAATTTTAATGCCTTGTAGTGAAAATTAAGGGAATTTATGAACAGTCGAAAAACACACACAAAGGTAAGACTATAGCCTTACATAATTTGGTAAATTTGCGCTAAATCAAACGCACATTTTCTGAAGGAATTTGAAACATTTTTGATGAAACATGTCATTTGGAAGCATTTTCCAACTAATTATGATGTCTTGGAGTGGAAATTAAGGGAATTTATGAACAGTCAAAAATGCACACAAAGGTAAGACTATAGCCTTATGTATTTTGGTAAATTTGGCACTATATCAAACATACGTTTTATGAAGGAATTTGAAGTATTTTGGACAAAATACATCATTTGGAGGCATTTTCCAAATAATTTTAAAGCATTGCTTTGAAAATTAAGGGAATTTATGAACGTTCAAAAAAAGCACATGAAGGTAAGACTATATAGTCTTATGTATTTTGGTAAATTGTTCGCTATAACGAACATAAATTTTATGAGGAAATTTGAATTATTTTGGACAATACACATCATGTCGAGGCATTTTCCAACAACTTTTAATACCTTGGAGCGAAAATTAAGGGAATTTGTGAACGTTCAAAAAACGAATGTTATGTATATGTTTGGAAAAATCTGGAATTTCTCTTTAAATGTCTGACACTGTAGAAAGTGTACGCTCTTGAAAAAAGAAAGAATACATCACTCATTAACATAAAGTAAATCTCAGGTTCTCTCTCAGGTGATGTGGTTTGCTCACCTTGGTTCTCGCCTTGTGGATTTGGGTCACCAAGTACAGCCTGAAGGGTGACCCGTAGAGGGTGTTGAGGTAGAGATGGACCGCACTGGGCTTCATAATGATTGGGATTCAGTTTTCTCGTCTTGACTTGTCCATCCTGACCCTCAGCAGAGAGAGAATTCAGAGAACTCAGAGGGGGAGAAAACACATTATAAAGGGTGTTGTTGCTCAACACTTTCCAGCCTTTTCAGAACGCTTCGCTTGCCTTGAGTAAACTGAGAAAATAAGAAAACACTAAAAAGAAAAAGAATCTACAGGTCTGTGTGAAGAGTGAATGTGTTTAGATCTCCAGTTATAACTCTAACTCAGCTCTGCATCAATGAAACAGTGTTATGTTCTTTGGTTAATAATAACAAGGCTTTCATTGATGATCCCAGAAATCTTATAACCCGGCTCACTGGGAAAACTCCATCTGCTCAAATCCAGAATTATCTCCACTAAACCTAACTTTAGGCTGTTCATCACAGATTTAAAACTGCTGTGAGATTCCCGACACAAAATTCTCCACAACAAAAAGGCCACCAAGACTTTTCTATTCTTCTTGAAAAGATTGTGAGTGCTGTTTATTAATGTTTCTCTGTTTTCCTTCCTTTCTCTTTTTTTTGCTCCTGTTGTGATATTGAGGAGTAAATGTAATACTTTTTTAAAGCACCTTCTCAATCTATAAATGAATAAATAAAAACAAAAACTCCCGTTTTCCTCCGTTTGTGAATCACTTCATTTTCATTACACTCTTGGTTGTATGAGCTGGTCTGACAGCGGTTCTCCACACAGGCTGATGCTGTTCGGCTGAGACCAACTTTAGTAACTAAGTTACTGATTTAACCAGTTACTGTTTTTATCTATGTGGTTAGTTTTACGTCATTAAACAGACAAAGTGATCAGACTGACCTTGAGACAAGCACAGAGAGCCGGTGCGGCTTCAGCGCTGCTCTGAATGCAGCACATTTGGAGTGTGTCATAGGCCTGACTTGGCCCACAGGCCTTGTGTTTGACACATGGGGTTTAGCTGGTCACCCCAGCATGATCATGCTGGTTGACCACCAACACCAGCATTAAAACACAACACAGGCTGGTTTTGCTGTTCTGTGCTGGTTTAACCTGTTACCCCAGCATGGTCATGCTGGTTGACCAGAACACCAGCATCAAAACACAACACATGCTGTTTTTGGTGTTGATCAGCATATCCACTTCCATTACTGTTGACCAGCATACCAGCATCCAAAACACACCATATGCTGGTTTTGCTGGTGGCAAGCCATGCTATGCTGGTTTTTGGGACTGTTCAAACAGCTGCACCATCTTTCTGCACAGACTGCAACTTGATAAAATGGAGATGCCAGTGAGGGTATATTACACAGAATTACATGCAAATTGTGTTTTCTTGATTTTCTAAGTGAAATGAAAACTCCACAAATAAATATAAATTGTGCCCCAAGCAAGAAAAAATGTCATATTTAAGTGTATAAAAATTTAGAAAAAGAACAGAACGTGTCATTTGACCAGGGGGTGTTCAAACTTTTGAACGATTTTTCAGTATATTTCCATTTTTTCCACTGCATAAGTTTGAGCATGTGATGCTAAACTTACTTGCATCTACTAGAAACTGGATTTAAGACCTCTCTACTAGATGCAGCAGCAGCAATACGGTGTCTACAACCAAAGTGGACTGCAGAGCCAGTTCAGTGTGGTCAGGTAAGGTATATCCTGTGATGAGAAATGTGGTGCGTTTGAGATGTAAGACCTCCTAAAAGTTGAGAGCCACCGCTGTGGAGAATGCTAACATGGGAATTCCAATGACAACAATGACAGTCAGATTCTCTGCTAAAATAGCTTTTATTGGAGTTACTCAGTGTGAGATTCTCAGATGTTGCTAACTTTTACATCAGCTACATTGTTTCCTCAATATGCTTGTGGACTGGAAAAGTGTGCATGGCAGAGAAAGAGCCATGAAGGATTACAGCTCAACCATTTTGTAGGGTTGCAAAGCACATTCTAATGTACGGTCTTATACAAGACGGTTCTTCAGTAAAGGTAATAGTTCTATTTAGAACTATGAGTTCTATATATAACCACTTGCATGGTTAAATGGCTCTTTGCATGGTGAAATGGTTCTTCAGATTGATGGAAAATGTGTTATACATTGTTCTATATAGCACCAAAAAGGGTTCTTCTATTGTATGCAAGCTTGACATCGTAACAATAGAAGAACCCTTTTTGAGGCTTTTAGAACCATATAAAACACAATGCAAAGAACCATTTAAGCATGAAATGATTCTTTATTGTACCTATGGTTCTAAGCATAACCACTGCCTATACTAAAGAACCCTTTAAGATCTTTATAAGTGTGTGGTCTTCTATTGTTAGGCTGAATAGCAGACCATACAGCACACTGAACTGACCAGTGTTTCATAACACTATTGGATTTTCTGGTAACACTGTATTTGCCTACCTATATAGGGACTTCTTTACAAATATATAAAGAAAGAATAAGATATTTAAAAAAAAATAGTTGAGAATTTATGAACAAATCATGTCAGTATGCGAAAGAAGTAAGTGAAACTGTATTGACATAAGGGCATTTACTTATGTAGCAAATATTTGTTCTGCTTATAAGACCGTTATAAAGCATCATTCCCAGTAATGGAACTTTTATGGTAGAGGACTGGTTAAGAATGCCATATATGATTATTCCAAGTTCTGACATAAGCTGTACTTACATATTGCTCCCATTCCACTCCTTGCCCCTACCCCTAAACCCTTAGCCCTCCATTTTGCACGTTCACATCTAGGGGTAGGATGTCCTGATTTTTGTTGAGATAGAGGGGTAGGGAGAAGTGTTAGGGCTACATGACCCCTCAAACAGAGGTTTTTCTCAGTTTGGATGGCCATGTGTTATGAGGAAGAAGAAAAACTGGCAAGATGGCTGCACAAACGACCAAAGAAACCCACAAATGTGAGGATTTTCACCATTAAAAATGACGATAACCATTGCATTATCTTAGTTTACTGTTGTTTCATTGTATTATGGTGCTTTTCTTCATATCAAGCATAAAAACTGCTAATAGTATGCTAATGTCTCAGTAGCTAGCTAGCTAAATTTCTTCTTCACCTTAAATAGTCCAGCAGTTCTGATGCTTGAAGCACCAGAATGTAACTGCTGCACCATTTAAGGTGGAACGGGAAAAAATTTGCACGAGAAGCTGGTGAATATCTAACTTCAGCTTCACATCACTGAAGAATTAAGGGTGGGTGATAATAAATAACTGCCCCCCCCCTTGAAGGCAGATGATGCCCTAAATGTAACTAAAGCCCAGCAGTGATGAGCTGAACTTTACCCTCCTCTGCTACCACTGCAGACTGGCAGGGTTGCCTACAGAGCAGCCTGTTAATGAAGTAATGCTCTTTTTATTTGAGGGTCCCAATTCATAGGGAAGATTTCAACCACTGGTGACACTCAAACAAGGGGTAGTGGTTAAAATAAGAAATGGGATTGGGCCTAAATGTGTCGTAAAGTCCCTGTGTAGGTAGATAGTAAATTATTACCGATGTTCCTATTAGCTGTTACAAAATGCTTTATCTCATTAGGTAACATCACTCACCTAATGTCATCTTACAGGCAAAGTAATAGCCGTAACATAATACAATGGTAGAGAAATGTAGCTGACATAAAAGAACAGGCTGTGCTTGCTTTAAGTCATGACTGAGATATATAACATTTTTACATGAGGCATCATGCCATTTGTACAAAAGTTACAGTTTGGTGAGGTTGGTGGATTTGATCTTGGGACTGAAAAAGCTGGCATCACTGAGTTGGGGGTTTGCAGTGGCATCGTGGCAGCAGTTCAGTCTCTAACACTTTCACGCCCCCTGCTGGAGACCAGGAGACCAACAGCTTCCAGCGAATAATTTCCTGCAAAGAATACAGTGTAAACAGTTAATGAGATCAGTTTGTGCAAATCTATATCTACATTCAGCTTCTGCTTTTCATATTTCGGTTAATATAATAAAAAAAGAAAAGCTGATGTTAGTGCCACTCAGATGTTTCCATCAAGCTTTCTATGTAGGTATAATGATAAAACTGAATTTGTTGTACAGGGTGTCTGCAGGCATCCTCAAGTTAAATGTAATTCCAATGTAAGACCTTTTTAATAACACTTCAAATTTAATTAGTCTGTTAATTATTTAAGACAGTCTATTAGTTTAATGCAGGTAATGTCAGTGTAACACAGCTAAGACTATCCCCTGCGTCACCAGAGCAATGCTGCATTATTCTTAAAAAAGAAAAGAAAGAATCTAGGATACAGCCGCGATTTAAGTAAATTCATATACTGTAACATAATAATGCATCTTAATCTACAGTGATGCCACAGTGGCATCAGAAGTGGGATAGGGGCCCCCCAGTGAAATGGTGCCTCCACAAATTAAAGGCAGGTAATGGAGAAGACCGAGCCCAGCTGAGGACTGTGGAAGAAGAAGCAGTGCAGCGAGGCTCGACAGTGGAGCCCATCCAGAGGATGGCAGCTGGTGAGGACCTGCCAGCGAAGCAGTGTGGTGGCCTGGCAATGTTGACCGTGGCCCTGCAGCGTCACTTTAGGCAGGCACTTCCAGCATGGTTGGCCAAGGCCAAGAGTCGGGGCTCCAGCGCACACTAGCAGCACCCTGACTGGCGTTGACAGCGCGGTGGGCGACAGAGGAAGCAGAGAGCAGCTAAGGGAGTGCTGCTGGTGTGTGGCATGTTCGTGAATGCCCCAGGGACTCTACTCAAACTTTGTGATGTCACTATTCTGTGCTGGGCTGTGGGGGAGTTTGTGCAGTGTTCGTTCCTATCCTCAGGAGAAAGTGCGTGGTTAGGAATGATCTGCCTGCTATCCCGGCCATTCAGTTAACACTGAGTGGCTGTTCTGCCTGTTCAATAAAAGAGCATTCGCCTTTATAGCACAATGTTTCCTTTGTCTTTTTCTATGGTGACACCACTATACTTATTAATCCTATAATTAGCAAATTGTAACTTCAGACAAATTAATACCTACAGACATCCTGCCATAAATAAAGATGATTTAATCATTTTCTTTCAGTCATTAGATATTTATTGTTACCTGAGAAACCATGTCGTGAAGGAGAACCTCATACTCAAACCTCAGCTGGTCATCTTGAGTCTCCTGAAATGTTTAAAATAGAGAATAGTTGTGGAGGTAGCTGTGACAAAACAAGATAAGGGAAATCCCATTTGATGATCTCTTTAATCAGCCTGGGATTGGTCTTAAATGTTGTCTGATAAAACACTACATGAAGTAAACTACATTAGTACTACCAGACATGATCATCTTCACATCATCTGCCTACCAGCTGTGTGATCTTGGCCACTTGAGCCATGTTATACAGTGTGTTCTCATTGGACTCGTTCAGCATGATGAAGCTAGCTGCCACCCGCGCCAAGTGCCAGAAAGGTTTCATCTCTGGGTCTACGTTACCATAACTATCTAGAGAGAAAGAGAGAAAGAGAGTCTGTTGCAGTTGTAATAGTATTTGTGGTATAAAAAGGTGTCAAAGATCATTTTTGGGCACAAATAAAGACACAGCCTTAATCATCAGGTGTTAAATCAATGTTGTGGAGGTCTTACCTGGTATGTCCTTTGCAGACACAGCACTGTCTACTGCACTGTAGCGCTGGTAGAACGCCTGCTCCTTAGCTGAAATATTGAGCTGAGGTAACTCACCCCAGGAACCCTGGACCTGAGGGGGAGCCTGTGTCTCACCCCTGGGGTAGAGCACCTCCACCGATCCACGCCATTCTGAGCTCTGGAATACAGGATACTTTAGCTTAGCTTGAGTAGTTTAAAAAATATAAATGCATACAATCAAATGTACCCAATTCTGCGCTTGCCCCAAATATAGTTAATCAGTCAAGGCATGTATAGTGTCAGATGTTTGCTTCTGTAGTTTGCACTGGAGCTACGAGGCTGATGGTCCTGTGGAAAAAAGCAGCACAGACCAGCATGCAGTCCATGGTTTATGCTGGTCTGGTGCTGGTTTAGTTGGTCACCCATCGTGTTCATGCTGGTTGACCAGCATACCAACATCCAAAACACAACATATCGCTGCTGTCAAAAGAAAACCTTGTATCTCCATTTTTGACGTTTTTCAGTTTTTGACATAATTTGAAAACGCCTGTTGCTCTTTATATTGTGTGTAAATTTCATGAAGAATGGACTACAAGAAATGACCTAAAAAGTCTGGTTTCATTGACTTACATTAAAAGTAAAGTAGGTTTTTTCTTTCTCCTGTAAAGTTACCATTTTGGAGATACAAGGTTTTCTTCCGACAACATCGACATGCTAGTTTTGCCGTAACCAGCTGTACTGGGGTAGCTACATATAATGGAAGGTAAACTGTGTAATTTTGATATTTTGCTCTTTACTACACTTCAGCTAAATTCAAATGCGCACATAAATCATAACACATGTGCTACCCCTCACCCTCCCAGCTAGCTAGCAATAAAACTAAAATAAAACAAAGTCAAACTAAAGTAAAAAGTAAAGTAAAAAAACTGGTTATCACATATCGTATAAGTATATATTCCTTTGGTTGGAAAGTGGGAGTGGGTTGCCTGTTTTAATGTATGTGTGTTTCACTATATGGTTGCTAAGGGCTGTAGAAGCTTATCTCAGGCTAACTATTAACCTCTCAGCAGAGTATACGCCAAAGGTTCTGCCTAACTGTACTGTATTAAGCCATTCAATACAAGTAAAAGCTGTGAACTTACTTCGCCAACCCAGTCCTTCACAGAGAACTCCAGAAAGTACTTCATCCCTGTGTCAGCCATAGCCTGTGAGTGACAGTTGATGAGAAATTTAAAAGTTGCTCAACCACAGAACGCATTAAAGGGGAATTCCACCAATTTAAAAAAAATCTCAAATTCCAAAATTTCTTTACAGTGGTGGTGATAGGAACCAGGGGTCGCCATGTCTACAACACAAGTATAGCCATTTCATTTACCATCCAAAACCACCAGTGAACCTACTCACATTCTTCTGAGTTTTATATAGAGTGTTTATGATGGTAAATTGGTGGAAAATCTGAAAAAATAAAAAGATTCTTTGGGCACTACTTTACCTCAAAACACCCTGCGGGTACCTCCCTGCTATGAATGGGTTTTAAAAAATATTTTTAATCTAAAAACCTCTCAAAACAGCGAATGACATCGGGCAGTGTATTCAAAACCATTTCATATAAAAGTTTGTGAGGGAGCTTT
This sequence comes from Colossoma macropomum, assembly GCF_904425465.1. Lineage (NCBI taxonomy): Eukaryota > Metazoa > Chordata > Actinopteri > Characiformes > Serrasalmidae > Colossoma > Colossoma macropomum. The sequence goes on along the minus strand of NW_023494807.1, from coordinate 9,361,442 downwards.
TAGAGGTGGACGTCTGGTTCCTGTCACCACCACAGTGAACAATTCTGAACTCCAAAACAGAGCATTTCACTAAATGATGTTGTTTACTTATCTTAACCATTTAATTATGCAAAAATGTGGGAAAAATCAGTGGAATTTCTCTTTAAAATGTCTGACACTGTAGAAAGCAAATTTTATTGAAAAAGAAGGAATTTATCACTTAGTAAATCTCAGGTTCTCTCTCAGGTGATGTGGTTTGCTCACCTCGGTTCTCGCCTTGTGGACTTGGGTCACCGAGTACAGCCTGAAGGGGGACCCGTAGAGGGTGTTGATGTAGTGCTGGACTGCATTGCCCGCCCGCCGGGCTTCATAGTAATCAGGATTGAGATCTCTTGAAGTCATGACTAGTCCTTCCTAAGCCACAGCAGAGAGAGAAATCAGAGAGGGGGAGGAAAGACATGATAAAGGGTGTGGCTGCTCAACACAAGAACCTCAGAACACTTCACTTGCCTTGAATAAACAGAGGAAATAAGAAAGCACTGAAAAGAAAAAGGATCTACAGGTCTGTGTGAAGAGTGAATGTGTTAAGGTCTCCAGCACTAACTCTAACCCACTCAGCTCTGCTGTGCTGCTGCTGATGTCCAGCTGCACTGTATAGTAAACTTCCTAGTTCCTGGGAACAGCAGCAGTCCCTCCTTCTCTTAAAGGGGCAGTCTACTCATTCATATGTTAAAGGACCCATTATAAACTATATTGTTGAACTATATTTTTTTTTCGTAAGGTCCACTTATAAAGTTCGTGTCATTTTAAGTACCAAAATTCATACAAAACTTCTCACCACATTCAATTAGATATTAAAACTTTGGCATTTTATTCACCCCTGTTGAGAGAGGGCTACTGCCACACCCTTTGGCACTATTCACATCACAAAGGCAAGTCATGGTGTGGATTATCCAGTGTCAGTCATCCAGATTAGCCAGCAATACTGAGTGTACATTATTCTGCATCTGATAAAAGCCATAATGGCTTGTGATAAGCATATATACACTAATCAGGCATGACATTATGACCACCTCCTTGTTTCTACGCTCATTGTCCATTTTATCAGCTCCACTTACTATATAGGTGCACTTTGCAGTTCTACAATTACAGACTGTAGTCCATCTGTTTCTCTGCATACTTTGTTAGCCCCCTTTTACCCTGTTCTTCAGTGGTCAGGACCCCCATGGACCCTCACAGAGCAGGTACTATTTGGGTGGTGGATCATTCTCAGCACTGCAGTAACACTGACGTGGAGGTGGTGTGTGTTGCGCTGGTCTGAGTGGATCAGACACAGCAGTGCTGCTGGAGTTTATGCCTGATCGTTGTACAAATAAATAGCTTCTCGTGTTGATTGCAATATTGATGTTATTTATTCAACTTGAGACTGCATGGGAACAATAGACAATGCACTTCAATTAATTTGAATCACACCAATGACAATTATTATCCTCTTTTATATATACAGGGGTAGGTTAGCCCACTGAGACATAGGCTTCATTTACTGTGGGGCCCTATAAAGCATACATAAAAATACATTACAATAATAAACAGAATAATAACAAACACAAAATATGTAAATCAATTAGAACAAACAAAATAATTAAAACAACCCAGCTTGTAACCATAGTGGAACCTTTCTTGGTACGATTCAGAACCCTTTTCAAAAAGGGTTCAATACAGAACTATCTACAGCACACTCTCCATCAATCTGAAGAACACTTTCATGATGCAAAGAATCCTTTAATCATGCAAAGTGTTCTTTGAGTGTTCATAGTTCTACATAGAATGCTTTTCTTTACTAAAGAACCCTTGAAGAAGCATCTTATTTAAGAGTGTACCGAATAGTTTAAAAGTATTTTAATTTGATTAAAAAGATAAAAGTTACTGTATTTTAAGTTATGTGACACTAAATAACTAACAGTAAACACAAAAGACAGACAGTGCCATCTACACACTTAAACAGGATGGTTCTTCAAAGGTTCTTTAGTAAAGAAAATGGTTGTGTATAGAACCATGAACACTCAAAAAACCATTTGCAGGATTACAGGGTTCTTTGCATCGTGAAAGGGTTCTTCAGATTGATAGGTTCTTCTATTATTTCAAGCTTGACATTGTAACAATAGCCCCTTTTTGGTGCTATATAGAACCATCTACAGCACATTCTCCATCAATCTGAAGAACCCTTTCATAATGCAAAGAACCTTTTAATCATGCAAAGGGCTCTTTGAGTGTTCATAGGCCTATATAGAACAATTTTCCCTACTAAACCCTTGAAGAACCATCATTTTAAGAGTGTAGCAGCAACCCAGCAGTTATGCCTGACGTCATAAAGAGATACAGGATAATATCATACTGTTGGTATCAGTATCAGTGCAACCCTAATTAGCAGTGCTCCCTGAAGCTGAATGGGAATAAACTCAAAGTCCGTCATTTCTCAGACTGAACACACTGCTTTGAGCCTTTTTTACATGCACAGAGAGTAAGAGAAGTCTAATGCAATCAAGGCAAGACAGAATCATCTGAGAACCGCTCTCTCCGGGGCTTCTACACATCGTCTGTCGCTACAGTGACTGAGCCTCTGTAGGCTGTACAAAGGGCCAGATTATGGCAAATACACAGAGCTTCTGGTAGGATCTGATCATGGCTGACAATCAAAGCCTTTGTCTTGCTGATTGGGGGTCTTCTCCTCAGTGTTTGAATGGAAATGTGAGATGGGATTTGACAGAGCTCACTGCTCTCTCCCTTACTGATCAATAAGCTCTGATTAGAACTACAAGCCTGCCTTTATTGTCCCCTTTGAAGATGCTGGGGGATTGTATACTGTCAAAAAAGGTACTATGCAGGTACAGTTTTCATTTATCAAGGTACGAACTGTGTAAATGCTCCCTCAAAGGCACAGCAATGGTTTTAAAATTCAACTGTGTACCTTAATTAAGTTTCTCCCGGGGTAAAGGTGCATATTTTCACTTTTTAATAAGCAAATGTTTTAAAACAGAACAGTAAAATAAAAAGGTTGGAGACGAGATGGGGTGTGTGGAATCAATACAACTTAGTAGTATATAATTTCAACAGGATACAATTATGTTCCCTAACTAGACATATTGATGTACCATTTAGTCAAACAATTCATCTCCCAACTCATTCTCACATTCATTCTGCTTTCTCTCCCCATTTTCTGTTTGCTGGGTGTTGATTCCCTCTGCAGGTTTACAGGAAGGCCTGATAATAGGGGCCTCTGACAGGTTGTAAGGCTGTGGTTACTCAATGGCTGCAGCTCAGAGCCTCAGTGTCCCCTTGAGCATGACTCTAAATGAAATAACAGCAACTGAGAAATGTGCTTATGTTGACATTGAAGCCGCACTTTTTATGATTTTGTGCTAATACTGAAAGAAGTCTCATTACTGAGTGAGGAGAATAAAATCAGGCTAAACTATAGTAAGCATGGGCTGCTGCAAGTCGTGCCGTAAAGCCTGAATAATCATTTAAAAGTCAGAAGTGTCGAGTCGGGGGTTTTCAGACCATGTCATACATATTTATGTATTGTCACACACACAGGCTCAAAAAGTAGGTCTGGCTCGATGTTTAGGCCTCAAATTGTCTAAAAAATCAACACCATACTGATGAAGATGTGATGACATTAGTAGATAATTCACTCACATCCTCGGAAGATGCGTCCTTTACCAAGTTTTGAGTTCTCTTTGAATTTTCTTTTAGTCTTCAGATTCATCCACACAGGGAAGGGGTCTGAATGTTGTGTCTCCAAATCCACAAAACTTATATAGTGCAGCTTTAAGACTTTGTGTAGTTTAGTGGGCATCTTCACGACTTACTGGATGACATCAAGCAGAAATAAAAACACAAATACAGGTGTACAAGCTTTAAAAGAAAGGTTGCTAAATGGTTCTTGTTTTGAACATACAGTTCTGATCATATGTAGGTATATTAAGGTTTTTGAAAGGTTAAAGAACCATCAATTGAAATGTTCTTTAAGGAACCAAAAGGGGTTATTTTATGGCATTGCTCCAAAGAACTTTTTCATCCTTGTTTAATGAACAAACAATCCTTGTTAAATGAACAAACAATGCTGGCATGATGAATGAATTGGATGTCTGTTAGGGGCCACAAAATAGCTTATGCAAGGCCTCAGAATGTCTTAAAAGGGGAATTTTCAAAAATTCTGCACGGTTCAGTTGTTGAAATGGTTTGTTGTGAAACGTTTCATTGCAGAGAAACTTACGAACACAGATTTTCTAACAGTGGTGGTGACAGTAAACAGGGGTCACAATGTATAATAAACCCATAAAGCAAATATATCCATTTTATTTTATACATGAAATAACAGTGAACCTACACGTCTTCTGAGTTTTTATACGTAATGTTGATGATGGTAAAATAGTGGCAAATCAGAAAAAATACATTTTCTTGGGGGAAGAGAAACTTACAAAGTCAGAATTGTTCACAGTGGTGGTGATAGGAAACAGACGTCCACCTCTAAAAGCTCCCTCACATAAAGGTACTACATGAAATGGCCTGATGCCCGGAACATTGTTTTATCATAGTTTTGAGAAGCTTTTGGGCTAAAATATACATTTGAAATCCATTTATGGTAGAGAAGAAGATATAGATGAAATATTTCCCAAACAAAAATAATTTTTCCATCATAAACATACAACATAAAAGCTCTGAAGACTCATGTAGGTTCACTGGTGGTTTTGGATAGTAAATAAAATGTCCATATTTCTGTTGTAGTCATGGTGACCCCTGGTTCCTATCACCACCACTGTAAAGAAATCTGAGTCTCTACAATTGACCATTTCACATCAAACCTAAAATTCAAGTTACCTTGAAAGCTGTGAGAAGTGTTTAGTGTTAAATGAGCATATAAACTTACAGTACAAATCGAACTAGTATCACTTATAATCCAGAAAGAGGAAGCTGAATACTTTTAGGCCGTGTATGTGCAAAGCTGGAGTGCAAAGCTACTTTTCCCAGAGAGACAAACAGAGAGTAGCAGAACGTACCTCAGACATGGATTCATTGTTGTAAACCAGTAAAAGACAGCTGGAAGGGCACTCCACCTCGCCTTGGGGAATCGAGCGTGGGTCTAGAGGCGTCGGGCTGCTGGGAGCCGCTGGACACGACCAGAGCTGTGAGAAGAGAATCACACTAACCAAGCACACGAACCAATTCATGGTAAGAGGAAAGGCTTGAGAGAGCTCTGAAGACAGACTGCGCTGAACCTGGAGACGAAATTCAGCAAACAGGCTCTGTTTAAGAAGCTAAATGGAGAGTTGCAGTAATAAGACAAGATTACACTGTCCAGACAAACATCTCAGAAGCTCGCTCAGGCAGTCTCTCTCCCCCTCACTCACAGTCTCTCCCCACTGACCGGTAAAAAAAACAAAGTCCTCCCAGTCTTACAGAAAACAGCTGAAAACACTTCAGATACTCCCTACAGCTTGTGCGAGACATTTATGTAGAAAAAAAAGGGGCTTAACATTCTTTAGCTTAAAACATTTCATAACAACTGCAATAATCTGATTATGAATTGGATCTCGTCCCAAAATCTGGTCGGCTTAGCTGCTTTCAAAGCTGTTGTGAAATACTTAATAGACATACATACATGGATCCTCCATCAAATTGGTTCAATGTCAGAGCTAAAACATATTTGGGAACACACTAGCCAGTACATGACCAAAAAACACAACTTTGAACAGCTTTACGCACTAAAATCAACATATTGTTCAATAAAACACAAAACGTTTTCATAACTGCAGAAAATCTGTGTTTTGGTAGTGACTATTCTTTATGTTTCACAGTTATTTTCACACTTTGGGTCACATTTGCTTCAAAACAATGAGATATAACTGCTCATCATGTGGCGGTGAGGGACAGGGATGCAGTCTCACTTCCTGATCTAAAATGCAGGGGGTGTGGCAAAATTAAGTCTCCGCCCACCTACAAAAACTGTGTTCGGTAGTGACATGAAAACGTGGGACAGAATTTTTTAAAAATGTTATTTTAATTAAAAAATCAAACTCATTATAAATCAAAATCTTTCAACTTCACTTCAGATGTTTAAAAAACAACATAAAAAGAGTAAATTTAGGGGTTAGGCTTTGAGACAGATGCCCCCAGTTAAAAGTCTTCTATATGTGATGATATTACATATATTTATATATTTATAAGGCTTATATTTAGCTTCTTACTATCTCAATTATATATTTAGCTCAGGACTGTCTCAATTACTGCATGGCTTTAAATAGATCATAACATAATCACTGTAAATATCCAAGCTGTGAATACTTAATTGTTTTTTTAAATAGTTAAAGAGTTTAAATAGTTTTTTTTTCCCTTTTTTTTTAACACAATGGGCCCACAGTTTGAACTAATTTGGTAGAATGGACCATATACACTGTCCAAAAGTATCCAAACAGCCCTTCGCACTGTTCGTATAATCTCCACAGAAAAGCACTGATCAACAGAATTGGACGCATGTGATGGAGCTCCATCCAACACCATATTAATGAGCATGGTTTTGGAATGGGACATCCAGCAAACTCATACAGGTGGGATGGTCAGTGTATACTTTCGGCCAAATAGTGTAGCTTTTATTGTTTAAATTAATAACAAAGCCTAAAAAAGCAGGTTTTAACTTGCTCTCTGGTAAGGAAATGTTATCTAATGCTTGGCTTTCGCTCTCTGGGTGAGAGATAGGGAGAGACAGAGAGAGAGAAAGAGAGAGAGAGAGAGAGAGAAGGCACATGCAGCTGTCCACATCCTTGGATTTGTTTACATGTACTAATGTGGAATGTACTGGAGCTGATTACACACAGAGACCAAATGGTGATTCTCAGCCGTGAGAGCAGCTGAATATTTTCTTCATTAGTTCACTGTGTCTCGAGCTGCATGGCTGCAAGTAAACAGTGGCATTTTCATGCCATCACAAGCATATGTGCAGCAAGTGTCCCACAGAGCATAGCATGTCTTGAAAGACTGTCTTGTCGCAGAGTTTGCGCTGTTAAAATCAAACTTGCACAACTTCCTCAAACCGTTAGAGCTGCTTACATGGTTTGCGACACTGTATGACACTGTCATCTATAAAAGTGGACCAAATCGCAGACAAAACTAAGGCCTGAAGATGCCTGTTAATGCACTTTAGTCCATGTTTATAGATAACAGTGTGTGACACAGTGTAAAAAACTACATAATTAAGCATATTAGAGATACTGAACAACTCCACACGGTTTAAGCCAAGTTTATGTATTCAGTTTTGAACTATGCTGATTTGTGGGGTATAAGCTGGTGCTCCAAACATTCTTATTCTCTTATATCTCACTCAAGCTTTTGACACCATCAGTCATGGCAATCTTCTCTGTTCCCTCTATTGGAATTGCTAGCATTTATAACTATTGGTGAACATGAGTCCTCTACTGTCCCACACAAGGTGTCCCACAAGGATTCATCCTAGGCCCCCTGCTTTTTTTCAACATGTATAAGCTTCTCCTGGGTCGAATCAATCAGCAACACTGTCTCAGTTTCCACTCTTACTAGGCCTTCCACAGCTCTTCCTCTTGCCTCATTATGGGATGTATAAATGATCCAAAAAGTACGTATGAACATAAACTTTCTTGAAAAAATGAAATTTTGCTTGACGCTTCCAAAACCCTTGAATTCAGTTCATTTCGATTCAATTCAAGTCATATATGGCGCCACTGTTCAACACTCTATAAGCACTTGCAATCTTAGCATAATCTTTGACAATAAACTCTCTTTTTAACCACATATAAGGTCACTTACTAAAAACATTTTTCATTAGCTACACAACATTGTTATTGGTGGTCTCTAAGACCAGACTGGCATCAATGGGGGGCAAATCTTTTAGTGTTGTGACTCTCACACTTTGGAATGTTCTTTTTCATATTAAGGCTCACCTTTAAAACTGCTATTAATTATTTGCTACATTAGCCTTGTAGCTCCAGAGCAAAACTAAAGAAGCAAATGACAGCAAACAAGAAACCATAAAATCACGTCTTGGCTGACTGACTGGTATTTTTGGGATAAGGGGGAAAGTTATAATATATAAAATATCTTGTTTATGTTACCTTAGATGACATCTGCATGCAATGATGTAATTAGAATATCTTTTTTTCTTCAAAATAATATGCATAATATGCCTTTTTATTAGCAAAATGACTTGTATCAGTGTAATTTAAATAAACCTTTATGCCGTTGTTTGTTGTGCAGGGCCATAAACCAGGAATATTCTTACCCACACTCACTTCTTTCATTATGCAACTATAATTTTATTTATGTAAAATAATAAAAAATGGGTGAATCTTGCCTTTAAGCAAAACATTCTTAACAACAGTTCAGTGTAATGAACACTGAGGCGCCCCGATGACCCCAAGGAGCCGACAGCAAACATGTGATTCGCCATAATTTATCTCCAAATTGTCACAGATGAACCTGAATTACAATCAGTCATACTGCATAAAGTCTTTAACCCGGGGCAGAGTATGCTAATACCGATCATGAGGTTTAGAGGTGGGATAAGATGAGGATTCTATTAAGGTGCCATGGGAGATCTGTGTGGAAAGATGCTTTATTCAGGATCATAGTCTGCATTTTCCCTCCGGATTAATTTGCAAAGCAAATTAGGCCGAGGAGAGGAAGGAGGCGAAAAAAAGAGCTTCGCGTGATCCTAATAAATTGGTTCTTTCTGAGTGACACCTTGGAGATGGGGGGGGGGTTTCGGGGACAGTCACACAACTGCGAGCGACTTTGCAGCACGTCCAGGCTGATTTACTGCCACGTACCTGCTGATTAATGGAATAATGAAATATGATCTTCCCTGCCTGCCTACCAGGGGAACAGAAAGGGTCTCGCATTAGAGCTGGAAATTAATGAGCTACACTGTCATTACTCTGACCATGCGAAGGAAACCTGTTTGTCAAACGCAGATTAAATTTTCTGACAGATTACCAAGCCTGAGTGAATTATGGGTAATTCTAAATGGCGTTCATAGAAATTGCTTAGTCCTGGTTCTTGCCCTTCCTCAGAGCCTTAAACGACTAATACACCCAAATGTGCTGATGTGGCTAACTGAGAAAGAACACTAGAGGGCACTGGTTAGCAGATGGGGCGTGAAGGCCCAACAACAGCCAGGAAAAGTTTGCAAGAACAGTTACGTATGTTTCAATAGAATTTACCCCATTTTACAGTAGACTTTCAGAGAGGATCATTTTCAGGTGTAAGCTTTCTGTTGAGTTCAACTTTGGCCAAATCTGACACACATATTTGCATCGTTGACCATTAGTTAGATTATTAATTATATCAATAGTTTGATTTGTCCTTGTCCAAGATAATTGGGTGAACAGCTGGATTAAAAATGAAAATATGCCTAGAGCTGGTCAACTAATTAAGATGTTTGTAGCCCAGCTAAATCACTGAACTCAATCAAAAGCATAGCTCATGCTGATCAATCAGTTAACTTGGTCCACCAGCTGAACTACCTTAAACAGCTTAAACTAGCCTGGACATTATGCAAAATATAGCCCTTAACTTTTTATTCTACAACTAAAAATAATGTCCCAAGTTGAGTTGAGTAGCAGTGTGTGAATCAATCAACACGCAGCAGCAGCAATGCCAACCAATCAGCACTCAGTAGCAGTAATGCTAACCAATCAGCACTCAGTGGCAGTAATGCTAACCAATCAGTCAACACTCAGTAGCAGTAATGCTAAACAATCAGCACTCAGTAGCAGCAATGCTAACCAATCAGCACGCAGTAGCAGTAATGCTAACCAATCAGCACGCAGTAGCAGTAATGCTAACCAATCAATCAACACTCAGTAGAAGTAATGCTAACCAATCAGCACGCAGTAGCAGTAATGCTAACCATTCAGCACGCAGTAGCAGTAATGCTAACCAATCAGCACGCAGTAGCAGTAATGCTAACCAATCTGTCAACATTTCTTTAGGACTCACTCAGTGGCGCCCTCTAGCGTTTCCAGTCATGTTTTTTTTTATTTATTTAACAGGAGAAATAGGAAGTGGCCAGATTCACCCAAAACTGGCTTACCTCATCTATTGTTTTTGCTGTTGATAGTTGGTGAGTTAGCTGGCTTGTTAACTGCACTGAGGGTTGTTTTCATCTTCAGTGTTCTGGTCACACCTATTTCACAAGGTGACATGAGCTGTACACTTGTTGTGTGACTGTGGCTTAATGCTAACTGTCCTTACTTGCTTTCATTGGTTATTTGTAGATGCCTTTGCACGTGGAATTCTTGTGCTATTAATAAAAAAGCCTGGTCTGTTGTTGATTAATTTAAAGTCCTAATTATTAATGATGCTTGCATTTTTGGGTTATGAAGTCCCTTATATGAGGAGAAAAGTGGCTGAAGGAGGAACTGAGAGGAGAAAGGTGAGGAAACGTATCAGCCGTGTCGATGTAAATGTATTCCTGATTGAAGGTTCCCCTTAAAGCGAACGTGGCTGCGAGTTTACTCTTAAACCACCAGTGATTGATGAACAGTGACAGGACTTGCGCATTTAAGGTCAAACTGTCAAATTTAAAACATGAAGGTGACATCAGCCATGCATAACAGCTTACAGACGAGACAATGGGCAGCCACGTTCACAGATACCTCCTTAAAGACCCCAGTCACGAACCACTGCAAGGAAGTTAGAGCTACTACAACAACCAAGGCTTTTACAAAAGGCCTGTGACACTATGACCACTAAAAACATGCCAAACTAGTAACCCACTGGGGAACCATCTCATGGAAAAAAAACATTTTTCCACACCTTTAAATAAAGCAGTTTGATGTAGCATGTAAACTTTGTTAAAGTTTCACAATTTCCCAGTCCATAAGGTCCATATATGAACATTAAGATGCAAAAAAGCTCTTTTTAAACTCACCGTTTTTGTGATGTCACAGAAACCAAAGCATTTTCAAATATGCACCTGTTCAGCCTATGGCAGTTTAGCGCCACCCATACAAACAGAAGCTATAAAGAACTGCGACATTTTTCAGTCCTGACTGCTTTTTGAATGAGGCACAACACAGGACAGCCAATCACAACAGGGGTAATTTACATAGATCAGTCTTAAAGGCACAGTAACAAAACAAATCATGCTCAGTTCTAAGGGGCAGAGAAAGGCTGGAAAAAGGTCATGAAAAAATTAATTATGATATGGCAAAAAATGACAAACAACATACACTATATTGCCAAAAGTATTCACTCACCCATCCAAATCATTGAATTCAGGTGTTCCAATCACTTACATGGCCACAGGTGTATAAAACCAAGCACCTAGGCATGCAGACTGCTTCTACAAACATTAGTGAAAGAATGGGTTGCTCTCAGGAGCTCAGTGAATTCCAGCGTGGTACCGTGATAGAATGCCACCTGTGCAACAAGTCCAGTCGTGAAATTTCCTCACTACTAAATATTCCACAGTCAACTGTCAGTGGTATTATAACAAAGTGGAAGTGATTGGGAATGACAGCAGCTCAGCCACAAAGTGGTAGGCCACGTAAAATGACAGAGCAGGGTCAGCGGATGCTGAGGCGCATAGTGCGCAGAGGTCACCAACTTTCTGCAGAGTCAATCGCTACAGACCTCCAAACTTCATGTGGCCTTCAGATTAGCTCAAGTACAGCGTAGAGAGCTTCATGGTACGGGTTTCCATGGCCGAGCAGCTGCATCCAAGCCTTACATCACCAAGCGCAATGCAAAGCGTTGAATGCAGTGGTGTAAAGCGCTGCCACTGGACTCTAGAGCAGTGGAGACATGTTCTCTGGAGTGACGAATCACGCTTCTCCGTCTGCCAATCCGATGGACGAGTCTGGGTTTGGCGGTTGCCAGGAGAACTGTACTTGTCTGACTGTACTGTGCCAAGTGTAAAGTTTGGTGGAGGGGGGATTATGGTGTGGGGTTGTTTTTCAGGAGTTGGGCTCGGCCCCTTAGTTCCAGTGAAAGGAACTCTTAATGCTTCGGCAGACCGAAGGACAATTTCCTGCTTGCAACTTTGTGGGAACAGTTTGGGGACAGCCCCTTCCTGTTCCAACATGACTGCACACCAGTGCACAAAGCAAGGTCCATAAAGACATGGATGAGCGAGTTTGGTGTGGAAGAACTTGACTGGCCTGCACAGAGTCCTGACCTCAACCCGACAGAACACCTTTGGAATTAATTAGAGGGGAGACTGCGAGCCAGGCCTTCTCGTTCAACATCAGTGTCTGACCTCACAAATGCGCTTCTGGAAGAATGGTCAAAAATTCCCATAAACACACTCCTAAACCTTGTGGAAAGCCTTCGCAGAAGAGTTGAAGCTGTTATAGCTGCAAAGGGTGGGCGGACATCACATTAAACCCTATGGATTAAGAATAGGATGTCACTCAAGTTCATATGCGTGTGAAGGCAGACGAGCGAATACTTTTGGCAATATAGTGTATTAATCTCTAGTTTTATAATTGTATTATTTAAAAGGGGAAAAACTCCCCTTTTAAATTACAGTTAAGTTGTTATCGGGAGATCACGACTTAATTATCTTGTGATCTCGAGATAACAGATGTTATTTTAAGATTACAACTTAATTATCTTGTGATGTCAAGATAACAAATGTTATCTTGAGATCATGACCTCGAGATAACAGATGTAGTTATTTTAAGATCACAACTTATCTTGTGATGTCAAGATAACAAATGTTGTTATTTTAAGATCACGACTTAGTTATCTTGTGATGTCAAGATAACAAATGTTGTTATTTTAAGATCAAGACTCAATTATCTTGTGATCTCGAGATAACAGATGTAGTTATTTTAAGATTAAGACTTAATTATCTTGTGATCTCCAGATAACAGATGTTGTTATTTTAAGATCATGACTTAATTATCTTGTGATCTTGAGATAACAGATGTAGTTATTTTAAGATCACGAGTTAATTATCTTGTGATGTCAAGATAACTACTTTCATTAAATAGCAAATTTTATTATCTTGTGATCATAAGACAAGAATTAAATTGTGATTACAAGATCACAATCCAGAGAATTATAACTATCTCATGGCCTCTCTGGACTTCCACAGGATTTGAATGAATCAAATCCTCTACAAATGCGGCTGCTGCAGTTTGGTGTACACAGCAACTGAAGACATTAGAAGACGCATTTGTCACAAATATTTTAACGGAACATTTTTTCAAATAAAATAAGTTAGAAGGACATCAAGAATGGCCTTCTCAGCTGCCATAGTAGCCCAGGTGTCTACAATTTTCTGGACATAGTGTATTTATGTTGCAAGTCAGTTCCAAAAAGAATCAATTCCTCAATTCCAGACATCCAGGAATCGAGAGTGGACTCTGCTCTGGGGTGCGAGATATTAAGGCAGCTTGTACGTCCCTGTAGAGGTGAGCAATATGGTAAAAATACAATACCATTACGATATGTCTCAACATTTTCTTTTCTAACATCTGATATATTGGAACATACAAAAAGAACCAGAGGTGTCATATTTGAAAAATAATTTTAAAAAAGACGAATATAGTGATTTTTATTCAATGTTTCACACTGTATTCTGCTATAAATGCAGTTAAACTGGACTAGCAAATCTTTCACTGTGATGAAACACAGATGCTCTGACTGGTTAGCAGTAATGCTACTGAGTGTTGATCAGCTAGCATTCCAGCTATGAGTGGTTGGCATTATTGCTACTGAGAGCTGATTTTTTTGCTGATTTGTTCGCACTGGAGTTCAAAAGCACTCAAAACAGCAGTGTTTAAAGAGTTTAATGATGCTCTGTGTTCAGGAAATTAATGCATTCTTCAACTTCAAAAATGTTTAAGCATTTACTATTCGCTCAAATGCTCTACATTAACCCCCTCATCTCAGACTCGCTGGACAGCGCCCACTAGTGTTTAACAAACCCGGAACACATTGCTGGGCAGGAATAGGAAGCGGCCAGGCTACCTTTAAACCGGCTCTGGAAAGACAAGTCAGTCACATGACAGGCAGAACTGCGGTCACATGATTTTCAGCATACCGCTCTGTGTTGTTGTTGCTCTTTGTGAAAGATTTTAGCTGCAGACTTTTTACCGAACCGACAGAAATGGCAGAGAGAGAAGAAAACGAGCGGCTCTTAAGTGAAAACCATCATGACAGAGGAAACTCGGGGCGCATGTCGCCCATCCTTGACCCGAACCACCTGCTCCACAGAATCATTGTGCTGTTTTTCATGTGTTTTTTGGGTTTCGGTGAGCAAGAGCCCGTCACTTCAGCGGGCTTTTTATGTGAAGTATTATGTCACAACAGCTACTTCAGGCTGTTTTTTTTCCTGAAGTACGTATAGAAGATACAGCTTGTTTTTCGAATTTTCACCGCTGCAGCATTTAAGGTGGAACGGGAAAATTCGAACAGGAAGCCAACTTTAGCTATACAACTTACATTGTTGCAGTTGATGTTGTCGGAAGTTGTATTTTAAAGCCTTCAAAGTCAGTAAAAATGAACTATTCTTTTGTCCATTTTGTATTTTCAGGCAGCTACTTCTGTTACGACAATCCGGCTGCTCTTCAGAAGCAAATCATCCAGGTCAGAGGACTTTTATTATGTAGAAATGGGCTGCGAATTTAATCTGCTGCCGTTTATTTATTTATTTTTTAAAATATATATAATTATATATATATATATATATATATATATATATATATATATATATATATATATATATATATATATATATGTGTGTGTGTGTGTGTGTATGTATGTATGTATGTATGTATGTATGTAGATATTTGCTGGACCAGGTCAGAGAACTTTTATTAGAGTCAGAATCAGAATCTTTAGCACAGTTTTAAAATGATGGTTCTTCAAGGGAATGTGTTGTATATTTTTCAGTGTAGCACCAAACAGGATTCTGCTATTGTAACAATGTCAAGCTTGTATACAATAGCAGAACCCTTTTTGGTGCCATATGGAACCATATACAACACATTCTCTATCAATCTAAAGAACAATTTCACCATGCAAAGAACCATTTAAGCATGAAATGGGGTTCTTTTTAGAGCCATTGCCTTAACTAAGGAACCCTCGAAGAGCCATCTTTCTAAGAGTGTACCAGATGTACAAGGAATTTCTTTTTGTGCAGTTGTCAACGTAAAGTGAGTTAAAATAAAATAAATATAGAAAAAGATATATGCTATTAATATATATTAAATACACACTACACAACCAAACTGTGAGGAATATAAAGGATGTGTAATGCGGGTAACTGTAAGTCCAGTTACAATCAAGTACTGAAGTACAAAAAACAGTATGTACAGCCAAAAGAATTAAATAGCTAATATGAATTTAAGTATATTTATTCAATATATGTATTACAATAAGTTAAAAGTGCATATGTGCACTGTCTAGAATAAAGTGGATAAGGTTCTTATTCTGAAGGATTTGGCATGGTATATTTTAATTAATGGTATATTTTATTGTGGCGGAATGGGCTGCGAATTTAATCTGCTGCTTTTTAAAAATGTTTTAATTAAATATTCATGTTTTTTGAGCTTCATTAACCAGAAAAAAAGCACATTCCAGAAATGAAGCGTACTATTTTTATTTTATATATTTTGAATTGTTCTCTAAAGTTGATCTGAATCAGTAAATTGCACTCTTTATAGTAAAGGGTTAATTCACCAATTTTTCTACATTTCTGTGTAATTCAGTACTTGGGATGTAAACAGAGTCATTCAAAGTGGTTTGGTGTGAAATGGTTGATTGTAGAGACTCAAATGTCTTTACAGGGTGGTGATAGGAACCAGGGGTCGCCATGACTACAACACTAATATAGACATTATATTTACCACCAGTCCAAAACCACCAGTGAACCTACATGAGTCTTCTGAGTTTTATATGGAATGATGATGTTGATGATGGTGAGGTAGTGATAAATCTGAAAAATCTGTTTATTTTGCCTCACAACGCTCTGCATGTACCTCCCCACCATAAACAGATTTTAAAACTAAGTTTTAGGCCAAAACTTTCTCACACTATCGGGGGGAAAAAAGACTCTTACACGAGGCAGCACATTCATAGGCATTTTATATAATAACCTTCTTCGAGGGAGCTTTTAGAGGTGGACGTCTGGTTCCTATCACCACCACTGTGAAAAATCTGTGCCAGTGAGTTTCTATACTATGAAGCATTTTACATCAAACCGCTCTGAATTACTTTGTTTAGCTCTTAACTTTTTAATTATGCAGGAATTTTGGATACCATAAGTAAATTCCATCTCTATTATTAAGAGAGACAGTAGGGCCAGTCACTTTAATGTGTACATCCTGCACTGATATATGCAAGCGTGTACATATGAAGTAGCTTCGTTCTCAGATGCTGCTTGATTAGTTTTTGTCAACATATTCTATATTTCAGATCTCTTATTAACCAAGGTAGGAAATATTTTTAAGGGACAGTTATTGCCCTCAGTGGTATCTTATACACCAATGGGATCACTCTACGAAATACAATGAATAACAGTTCAGCTTAGTGCAGATGTGTTAAGTTGATGCCAGCTAAAGCAGTTTAAAGTGGCCATATGTAATATTTATTACATTTATAACATTATTTGTGTATTTATGTTTCTAAGTGCAAAAATGTTGAATATGCAGGATTTTTTTGTTATTAACATTATGCAGAATTTCCTTACACTTTCAAATGGGTTTTTAGGTCTGATTCCTTCTTTTCTCTCTCTCCTCATAGGATATGCAATTAAACACTTCCAAGTTCATGCAGCTCTATGCCTGGTACTCGTGGCCTAATGTATTCCTCTGTTTCCTGGGAGGCTTTCTATTAGACAGAGTTTTTGGCATCAGGTGAGTACACTCCAGAAGAGCAGCCTTGAAGAGTTAATGCTGCTAGAATTTAATTTATTCATTTATTTTATAAGTATAGTGGTAGCTTTATTTACTGCATTACACTAGACTAGGTAATACATTGTCGTGTACAAACGGACTCATTGTGAAAAAATTTAGCATAAGCCTGAGGAATATTTAGCATCAACCACTTTACTGAAGCTCTAGTTTGCATTTATGAAGTCATTTTAAAAGCTTTGTTAATTACTCTACTTTGTGTAAGTTTGTCAGTGTTTTTCAGCAGTAGGTGTAATATGACCCTCTCACTCTTTCTAGGTTGGGAACGGTGATCTTTGCACTGTTTGTGTGTGTTGGACAGGTATGAGAACATCCATTACAGGGTTAGGCCTATATTAATGACATAATCGCCTAATCGCAATTATTTTAGCTGATTACAGTTATTTAATCTGGCCACAATTCCTTTCCACAGTTGTTAGTTTTCACAATCTCATGTTTATGTCACAACAAACATAGTTGTGTGAATGGATTTTCTCACAAAGATAACAGAAGTTCTTAGTTATGTGCCATTGCATAATTAAATCAGGCACAAAAAAACTAAAGATTTCCCTTAAAGATTTCTGAGCCGTGTCCTGATTAAACATATATATAATCTAAATCTGTTTTTGCAGGTAATATTTGCATTAGGCGCTTTGGTTGATCATTTCTGGTTGATGGAGTTTGGCCGCTTTGTTTTTGGGTAAGTTTCCCTTTTATTTAGATCAAATTCACCCAGCACTCATGATTAAATCACTCAGCACGCCCTTCTTTTCCGTCTCCGGCTCTGCAGTATTGGAGGAGAGTCTTTGGCTGTGGCGCAGAACACATACGCGGTGAACTGGTTCAAAGGGAAGGAGCTCAACCTGGTGTTTGGCCTGCAGCTCAGCATGGCTAGAGTGGTAAGACATCACCAGAAATGATTAGAAAGAAAATTGCAGCACTTTTTAGGTCCATTTTATAAAGTATTTCTGGGTTTATGTAACAAAATCATATATATATTTTTAAGAATTAAACAGGCTGATTTTGTTGCTGTGCTTTTAAGACTGATATATGTAAATGAGCTCTGTTTTGATTGGTTGTCCTGTAATGTGCCTCATTTGAAAAGCAGTCTTATTATTTAAAATTGAGTATAAACTTGGAATAAATTAATTCCTCCTGGCTCCCTATTGAAAGTCTTATATGTGGTACTTTGCCTTAAAATACTAACACTGCTAAACTGTTAAATCATAACACTGCTGGTTAGGATTGACAGTAAACCATGTTAAATGATCCCCAGTAAATTTCCTTCACTTTTATCAGTTTAAGAATGATTTCAGATGATTTCTCTCCGTCTCCCAGGGCAGTACAGTCAACATGAACATTATGGGCTCGGTGTACGATCACATGAAGGCTGTCTTCGGCCAAGCGGGCTACTTCACTCTAGGATCTGCTCTCATGATTGGTAAGTGTTCGGTGCCTGATATAACCTGCATAGTCGGTCAAGGATCAACTTCCCCGTAGCCTTGACACTGAACCATTTTGGTAAAGTGAAGTGATTCATGCAGTAGTGGATCCCTGTGCTGTTCTAAAAAAACATGGCTGTAGAGGTCTATATATATATTGTTTCCTTGTTTCTACGCTCATTGTCCATTTTATCAGCTCCACTTACTATATAGGTGCACTTTGTAGTTCTACAGTTACAGACTGTAGTCCATCTGTTTCTCTGCATACATTCTCTAGTCCTTCATCAGTGGTCACAGGATGCTGCCCACAGGACGCTGTTGGCTGGATATTTTTGGTTGGTGGACTATTCTCAGTCCAGCAGTGACACTGAGGTGTTTAAAAACTCCAACAGCACTGCAGTAACACTAATGTGGTGTTTAGTGTGTGTTGTGCTGGTACGAGTGGATCAGACACAGCAGTGCTGCTGGAGTTTTTAAACACTGTGTCCATTCACTGTCCACTCTATTAGACACTCCTACCTTGTCAGTCCACCCTGTAGATGTAAAGTCAGAGACGATAGCTCATCTGCTGCTGCACAATTTGTGTTGGTCATCCTCTAGTCCTTCATCAGTGGTCACAGGATGCTGCCCACAGGACGCTGTTGGCTGGATATTTTTGGTGGGTGGACTATTCTCAGTCCAGCAGTAACACTGAGGTGTTTAAAACTCCAGCAGCACTGCTGTGTCTGATCCACTAAGACCAGCGCAACACACACTAATACACCACCACCACGTCAGTGTTACTGCAGTGCTGAGAATGATCCACCACCCAAATAGTACCTGCTCTGTGAGGGTCCATGGGGGTCCTGACCACTGAAGAACAAGGTAAAAGGGGGCTAACAAAGTATGCAGAGAAACAGATGGACTACAGTCTGTAATTGTAGAACTACAAAGTGGAGCTGATAAAATGGACAATGAGCGTAGAAACAAGGAGGTGTGTGTGTGTGTGTGTGTATGTGTGTGTGCTTATACAGTGCTGGGATATAAACAATACAGCAATTTTACTTTGGGATTTTTACATGTAAAACAGCCTTTTAAGAGGATTTTGATTGAATATTGTAATAATCAATTATGATTGCTTATAACATTTCAAAATTGATGCATTTCAGTGGACCAGCCTTGCATTTTTGCTCCCCTGCTGCTTATTGCGTGATAAACTCTTTGCTTTGGTCAGTCAGATGTATACAGTGTGCTCTTGTTAGAGAGTTAGTATCATTTGCGAAACATTTGGCCACATTTGGCATCACTTCACTCGGTCTCTGAAACTGGGGTCTTGAGTTACACTCCTGTATCCCGGCCAATGAGACATGGTTTTTGAAACCTGAAGCCATGTTTCATTACTGCACTGACTAAGTGAAATCCTCATGGGGTTTTTTGTGCAGAAGTGCTGTTATCGCTTCATGGAGTTTCCTCTTTCACTTCTGCTCATCTCACGTTACTTTGGTCTTATCCAAATAGCAAGCTCCACCATTTCGTTTTCGCTGCATCATTGTTTTCTCTTCTCCATTTAGCAGTTAGCTGTGCTGCAGGTTTTAAAATGTTTTGCCTCTATACAACGTGTTGGCCTGCAGATGACCATTATATTGTATTTGTCTTGTATGAACTGTACAGATCGTGTTAGTTCTTTTTTGATTCAGCGCTGCTGGTTTACTGAACATTAAGAGCGTTTACATGCACTCAGTAATCCAATAACTGCAGAAAATCAGATTTTGTCAGTAATCCGATCAACACGTTTACATGCACTTGAGTAATCAGATAACGTGAAACGTGTCTACATGAGTCAGACAGTAATCAGATTTCTGCTTTGTGACCAGCCAATAAGCTCACAGAAGAAGACGCAACGTAAAATGTAATGTAAAACTAAAACTTTGCCGTGGCTTTTTTTTAAAACATTCATCACTCCAGAAACATTTTGCTGAATCTCATGCGTTTGCAGACTAAGAAATCCGAAAGAAATCAGAGTAAGAGTTTACATGCACTGAGAAATCTGATTCCTGAGCTAAACTCCAGCTCTCTCTATTGGATTTCTTAATCAGATTTCTAGATCAGAGTATGGTGTTTACATGACCACTTGAATAATCGGATAACTGCAGAAATTAATATTATGTAACGTGAATGTAAACACACTCATTATTGATGGAACAGATGGTGGTACCTGCAGCGTTGGCACGAGATGGCAACAAAACAGTTTTGGAGCGGCGCTGAAACCAAACATAAAATGAAGGATTTAAATATTCTTCATCTTCTTGATGATGTGTGTTCATATATTCAAGTAAAGTCACATGGTGTTTAAAAAAAAAAAACCTGCAGCATAAAGTTTGAGTTTTACGTCACGTCGTCTTCTGTGAGTTTATTGGCTGGTTGCAAAGCAGAAATCTGATTACTGTCTGACTCATGTAGACCTGGAGTTTCCCCATTATCTGATTACTCAATCGCATGTAAACGTGTTGATCGGATTACTGACATCTGACTTTCTGCAGTTATCGGATTATTAAGTGCATGTAAACACACTCATTGTGTCTGTTCTATGTTAATATCGTTCCTCAGGAAAGACGGAATTATCTGTCTGGGCTTTACACTAGAACTTTGCTGTGAGGATTTGATTGAGCATTAGTGATGTCAGGTACTGATGTTGGACGGTCAGTTCTGGATCACTCCAACTCATCCCGAAGGTTGATTATTATTGTGCTAAATTACATCACAATACACTTTACTGAGCACATCACAGGTGTCCTGAGTATTTCTGGAGCGCTGACCAGTCGCACGATTCATCTAAATAGAGATCTAGAGTATGTAGTGAACCTGTACACGAAAATGTATACTATCATACTGTAAAACTGAAACTGCAAAGTAAAAAGGAGATGATTGACGGCTCATTATGTCATCTTATGACCAGCTGTTGCTTGTTCCTTATTATGTTGAATAAAGTTATATTGGTGTTTCCCCTATTTTTAAACTCTGTCTGGCTTGGATGAGACATCAGGTTGTTACTGGCAGACTGTCGTTCAGTTTTTTATATGATATTTATTCAAATTTAGCTAAAAAATTCTATTTTTCTGCTTTTTATTTTGGGTTGCTGAACACTGTGTCTGTTCCACGTTGATAGCATTCCTCAGGAAAGATGAATTATCTCTCTAGGCTTTACACAAAAACATTGCTGTGAGGATTCGTTTGAGCGTTAGTGAGGTCAGGTACTGGTGTTGGATGATCAGTTCTGGGTCACTCAAACCCCTCCCAAAGGTATTGGATGGAGCTCCATCACTCCAGAGATCACAGTTCCACTGCTCCACAGCCCAATGCTGGGGGGCTTTATACCCCTCCAGCCCACAGTTGACTTTGGGCATGGTGACCTCAGGCTTTTGTGCAGCTGCGCTAGAGCGTCCTGTTCCTTGTCAGAAAACTGCTTTAAACCATGTCCAAACATATTTAAGTGTCAGTCATCATGCAGGTTAAAATATATTCATGTTATGTAGTAAATCAATTAGAGCTCTATAAGGTACACCAAAAAGATTATTGATTTTTCTTTTTAAATATTTTTTGGCACTAGCTAAAAGCTAATTCTCATTATTGTAATGTGTCCTCATATGTTTCTCATAAGAAATTTTTTTATTAAGATATTTTAATAAGAAAAAAAATATTTTGTATTACTTATAACTGTTGAATCTCTCTTAACCTCAGTGGTTGACAGTGTGTTACAGTAATGAGATTTGCGAATTTTATATCTATATATCTGTCTATACATATATATATATATATATCTGAATGTTTTTAATAATTAGCTTAGACCTGCAACCCTGTACAGATTATGATAAAAGTTGGGGAAAATATTATAAGTATACATTTATCCTCAAATATATCATAAATTTGATATAAATTGGACACTGCTGAAGATTAAAATGAACTAAATCATTTAAATGTTTTTAAATTGTTCAACCAGTATTGAGTTTTTTTTAATTGGGCCCCAGACTTTGTCATGTTCATGATTATGACTCAGCTTTGTCAGCAATGGGTGACCTTAAAGTAGCTGGATTCACTCGTTAGCAGGAGTGTCTGGATACTTTTGGACATAGAGAATTTGGCTTAGGCTGTAGTGTAGAAAGTGTGTGATATCTTAGGAGAACTGACCCGTGTGGACTTGTGTTTCAGCTGCCACGACGTGTGTCTTATCGCTGCTCTGCGCTGTGGTGTTGGCCTTCCTGGACAAGCGGGCAGAGAGGATACTCAACAAGGAGCAGGGGAAGACCGGTCAGTTAACTGTGTGTATGAGTTTATGGCTGCTTGGGCCTCCACTGTACAAAGCTGTTCATGTGTTAGATTGCCTGTCTTTGCACGCTCCACTTAAAACAGATTGATAAGTAACTCTTCTGCTGCTCTCAGCATCTTTTTTGTGACTGTATTACGTTCGGTTTGTCACCGAGGGTTAGGGGCATGATTACAGCCCTTGCTGCAGCCTTCACAGCTTTTCATGTGTCCTGTTTTATGACACTGTCAGAAAAACGGCTTAACTGAGCAGATAATGCCACGGTGAGCAGAGGGAAGCAGTTGTCTGTTTTTATGATTTGTGTTTGTACATGTGTGTGTTTGCCGGTGCAGGAGAAGTGATCAAGCTGAAGGATGTGAAAGACTTCCCTTTGCAGCTGTGGCTAATATTCATCATCTGCGTGGGATATTACGTCGCCATCTTCCCCTTTATCGGCCTGGGACAGTAAGTACACGGTCATGCCCACTTTTTCATACTTAGTATTAAAAAAAGTAAATATTTTTGAGGTCAAGTGTTGCTTAGGGCGGCCAAGATTCATTGAACTTGATTGCTTTTTTAAAAAAAGAAAAATATTGAAAATGAACATTTTCTATGAATTGGCAGCATTTAGTTGGGATCAGTTAGCAATACCATTAGAGATGACAGTATTGTTATTGTTATGAATTTTGTTATTGTGTTACTATGCATACTATGCATGATTCTGAGCATATTGTGGATAATGTGAGTGTATAACACTGACCAACTGCATGTTTTATTACAAAGACAGCATGGTTAGGCGGGACCCACCACATTATCTTGTGGTGCGGGTCTAATTTTTAGTGTTGCACACAGGAGCGTACAGGAACCCAGCCCAGTGCAGGTGGGAGCTGGCCGAAGCACGCATGAAGAGAAATTATGCAAATTAATGAATAGACTAAATAAAGTACAACGATCACTAAATGATATATATACACAGTATAAAATGATAACTGTAAAACAGTTAAAATGAATGAAGTCATTCTAAAGAGCTGTGAAGCAGCTGATCACGTAAACAACACGCAAATTATCGTAGCTTACAGAGACAACAGAGCCTATAGTCCGGCGGCCACAGCTGCCCAGTCCGTTCGCCTCGACTGAACTGCACGGGTGGGGGCGGGACAAAATATTTCAGTTGCGGGCGGGAGAGGGGACAAATGATTCCGATTTTCTGCGGGAGCAGGAAAAAAACAATCCCACGCAGACCTCTACAGCACAGTATGTAAAATAATAAGAAATAATAATCATTATATTCTAAGTGTTGATATGAGTTTTTAAATGTGACACTTATCTGCCATTTTGTCTGTGTCCAAATATCGTGATGTGTATCGCTTATTGTGAAAAAAGGCGTTAAGTATCATAATATACTATTATTTTCCATCTGGTCCATCATAATTATCATCATTTGCATAATGCATAAATATTATATTCTCCTGTGGCAGAGGCTGATATGAACTGATAAATACACCTCTTTATGTGCAGTCATTGCCACATAGTGTATATATATGTAAAGTTGGACGCAAACGTTTGGGCACCTCTGGTCAAATTACATTTGTTGATCTTCTAAGTATAGATAAGTGAACAAATCCTCTACATAGAACACATTTCTGTACATTTTAATGCACAGTTACAGTTGATTTGCTGAATTTATCATATTTGGTAAACATGAAATATGACTAATAAATAGAAATTGTGCACTAAATTCTGCAGAAAAATCTCATATTTCAGTGTGTTCTCTGTAGAGAATGTGTTACCTTATTTTTACCAAGATTAATGGTCAAGAACTGAGTATGCTTATTACTCAGCAACGTATATTATGGCTTCTGACAGCCCTTAATGTCATCTACGTATTCAAGAACTATGACAGATTATAAATTTTGCATTTTACACCTTTTGAGGAGGAGATTTTGACTTTAGTTTGACTTCTAACTAAATGTTGCATTGATTAAAAGCTGAATCCACTAAAATGCAAAGTAGCATTTAAAATTATTGTAACTGGCAGTTTACAAAAAAAAGGTCTGCTGTCCATAACAGACACATTTTACTTACTCCCATAGGGGGCAGTATTAAAATGCTTAGCAGCCACAGTCTCAAATTTCCCTTATTTAAACAGCACAGTTTGCCTAAACATGTTTTACATAAATGGAAAATAAATGTAGGCAGTACTGCATGAATTCATTAGTGCAAGTGGATGTGTCCAGCTGAAAAGGGGTCTGGATGGCTTGTAACACAAAACGTGTTCAACTTAGACAGTTAAGTTAATTTAAAAATAGCCTAAGCTGACCAAAGTGCTGTACAGCAGATTAAGCAAACAGAAGCAGAAACACATACTGACAGTGCCGCACAAAGAATGTTTTGCAGCAAAAAGTGCCCAATTAAAATGCAAAAACAATAAAAGAAAACATGAAGTAATACGTAAAACTAAAATAAACATTTATTTAGATGAATAACTAGGTGCATAAAATTTCACATTTCGTTAATAAACAATCTTCCTTGAGATTTAATTGAGAGCGTGAGACAGTGAGCAGTGGAACGGCGGGACCTGCCAGACGAGTGAGGACTAATCATATCACAGGTTTACTATGGGGCCAGACCACATAGTGCCTTAGACAAAAAGGGTAAAGTCTTAAAACTAATTCTGTGCTTGATGGAAAGTCAAGACGGGTAGAGAAGCCATGATGGGTGAAATGATCTCTCTTTCTTGTGCCTGTAAGAAGGCCTGTGGCGGCATTTTGGGCAATTTGCAAACAAAACAAACCTAGCCATGGTGAACTCTCTTTAGGCTACTGACCTTCTCTGCTAACCCAGATTTAGATACTCTGTGATTAATCTTCGTGCATGTGGACAGTGAGGTTTATGACGAACGTTCAACACAGGGAAGAGTAGAGCAGCTTATTTTTTAGAGGAGGAATCAACATGCTGCAGAAATATGTAGAAAGCATTTATAACAATATAAATGGATGCTGTCTCCAGTGCCACCATGTTTGTGCTCATTGGAATAAATATTGCTTTATATTCTTGATATTTGTGTAGCATGATTTGTTTACTCAACTGAAAAGCATCATTTTTCATGTGACTGGTGGCAAAAAAAGTGACCCAAAAAAGAACCGGAAGGCTTTGCTTCCGTCAGAATAATGAGCTCAATCAGGGTTGGACTGATCTAAGCCTGATGTTGGTTCAATCTATAGCAAATCATCCTGCTTTGTGAGATGAACCCCTGGCTAAAACCAGTGAGACAAAGACTATAAACAAACAAACAAATAAACAGGACCAGGGGCCTGTCTAATGAAGCAAGTTTAACAGAGACAGAGTTCCTGCACTTTCAGCTTCACAAAACCTAACAAGTTTCTTCTACAGTCTTCTACAAAGACACTTACCAGCTTTCTTTGTTAACCCAAGTTTAGATACTCAGCCTATCATTATTCCTTGTGTGCATACAAATGAATGCATAGCAATTATGACAAATGGCCAAAGTATAATAATATGCATGAATACAGTTTTTTGGCAGTTTTCAAACAGTGTCCACTCACTGTCCACTCTATTAGACACTCCTACCTTGTCAGTCCACCTTGTAGATGTAAAGTTAGAGACGATAGCTCATCTGCTGCTGCACAGTTTGTGTTGGTCATCCTCTAGTCCTTCATCAGTGGTCACAGGACACTGCCCGCAGGACGCTGTTGGCTGGGTATTTTTGGTGGGTGGACTATTCTCAGTCCAGCAGTGACACTGAGGTGTTTAAAAACTTCAGCAGCACTGCTGTGTCTGATCCACTCAGACCAGCACAACACACACTAACACACCACCACCACGTCAGTGTTACTGCAGTGCTGAGAATGATCCACCACCCAAATAGTACCTGCTCTGTGAGGGTCCATGGGGGTCCTGAGCACTGAAGAACAGGGTAAAAGGGGGCTAACAAAGTATGCAGGGAAACAGATGGACTACAGTCTGTAATTGTAGAACTACAAAGTGCACCTATATAGTAAGTGGAGCTGATAAAATGGACAATGAGTATAGAAACAAGGAGGTGGTCGTAATGTTATGCCTGATTAGTGTATAATATATGCAAAAAGTAAAGCATCTGTAACTGTAAAACGCAGCTCTGTTAGTTTGTATTTGAATATTAAACTGTAGTAGATCACTGTGTACCGGTGCCGGCACCCTTCTGTTAAAGCATTCACTTCTGTTTTTTATACAACAGTTTTACACATCAGATTGTCCAGGAAAACAGTGATGCAGTGTACAATTTTGAAGGCTTGAAATCTCAGGATTCAGTTTGGTTCCTGTTTTATGGAGCCGTTTTGTGATCCGTTATTCACAGCAGTTATGATTGGCTTATTTGGGGGGGATCATGACTGTAGCTCAAAGTATGTGGGAACAGCACTCCTTTAACTTTGGGTATGCTGCTTCAGGCAAAAATGGAGCGACAGTTAAAAGTTTAATTGCTTTACATTCTTAAATTCAGTGTAGTATGATTTACTTTCTTTTGCTAAAAAGCAATCAATATTCTTCACATGATTGGTGCTGCGAACGTTATGAAGAGAGAACCGTCATGAGACAGCCAGTGGTGGACGAAGTACACAAACCATGTACTTGGGTTAAAGTAGAGATACCCAAGGTAAAATATTACTCCAGTAAAAGTAGAAGTTCCTCCCTTTAGACCTCCACTTGAGTAAAAGTACAAAAGTATTCACCTTCAAATGTACTTAAGTATCGAAAGTGAAAGTACTAAAAGATTAATTATGACTCTAATGACCTATTATCATTTTTGTAACAAGACTCTGATTCATTAACTCATTTCAGGTGAAAATACTGCAGTGTCACGCTTGGTAAACCAGTCTTTTAATAGAATGTCATTAATTAGTCTGACGCTGATGTCTATTAAAATTATCATAAGCACAAAACACTGAAGGTAAACAATTTCCATTAGGTAGAACCGAGCAGCTCTGAAATAACTTTTTGCGAACACGCAAAGTTTCGGTTTAAGATTTATTTGCAACTTAATTATGAGTTTAAGTTTAATAAAAACTTGCTTTAAACTCAGGTTCACAAATGAGTTTTCCTTTACTGTATTTCATCTGTAGGTCTCTGTTCATAAACATAAACTAGCCAAAACAAATTTACTCTAAACTGAAAGTGTTTGTATAAATTCAGAAAAAGAATATGTTTCTATATTGTGGTCTATTTACACAAAGTTAGGTTAGTTCATCATTTATGTTGAAACAGACACTCCCAAAATTTTACGCTGCTGCACTGACGTTGAACCGTATGCTTGCACTGGGTCGGCATGACCAACAGGTCAAAACCAACTCAAAACAAAGTGCGCACTGTGCCCTGATTGGTGTTTTTGCTTCACGCTTCTTTTATTTTGACCTGTTACATTTTTATACACACATAAACCAAAAGGAACAACAGATTTTGCATAATGTAGAGGAGTAAAAGGTAAGATATGTGACTTTGAAATGTAGTGGAGTGAAAGGTAAAAAGTCACCAAAAATGGAAATACTACAGTAAAGTACAGATACATGAAAAAACTACTTAAGTAGAATTACATTTACTTCGTTACTGTCCACCACTGGAGAGAGCTGAGCTTAAAGTTAGCTGGGTAAACCATAAACCCTCCTGTGTGAGACAGGCTGCAGGAAGACTGTCGTTCATTCAGGCTTTGGAATATGCACTATATGTAGGTTATGTAGTGTATGTAAATGTGGGTCACTGACACAGAAAACTGAGTGTTAGCCATGAAGAAGCTTAAAAAGTGAATTGAAAGGCTTGCAGTGGGTTTTGTTTCCATGCCTCTGGGGAGCACCGTGACTATTTACAGCAGCTGCTTAAAAAAACGATCGACTTAAGTCAACCAAGCTGGAAAGCTGCCTCCTGATGGCGAAGTCAACTACTAAAGATGTGTTTTTCTCAGGTGCCTGTTGGCCTTTGCTGCAGACAGTTGTTTGATTCCAGCCCACTTTTTTGCACTCAGCACAAAGCTGGAGGCAAATATTTACCTGTTGGTAGGAAATGCTCACCTTGTTCAGAGCAACAGACACAGGACTGCAAACATTGATGGGTTCCAGGGATGAGCACAGCTCTGTTCCACATGCCTTTGTCTCATTTTTATTTAGGCTATTTAAAGCATTCTGTAAACCACAGACAAGTCATCCTTCAGATGACGATGACTTGAATGTTCATTTGAAGTCTGTACATCTGTATTCAATGGGCCTCACTCACCAACCGTTATTAAGAAGAAATTTCTTCCAAACCCCGTTTAGACCGTTTTTATGAAGATTTGACATTCTGTTCTCTTATTTGGGATTTGCTCTTAGGTAAGAACAGAATCTGCACACACTCAGTAGCATGAAGGTATGAACAGTCCTGCGCTTTAAGATCATGTCATGAGTCTGACGTAATTCTTTTCTGAAGAACTGTTTGGAGCTGGTAAAAATGTGGACCAAACTGGGAGCTGATGATTGGTTTGAAAAAAAAAAACACAGCGTTTGCGTAAAAACTCCCAACTGTGTAGTGCAGGACTAATCTAAGACTGGAGTTGAGGCACATATTTCCAAAAAAATTTAAAACAAAAAAAAGCATTGTCTTTATGTGTACAACTTCTAAGCAACATATTTCTACCAAATTCATCCAGCAGTCTTATTGATACATGCAAATGTAACAGTAAGCTCTGCTTGATGGACTGACATATGAGTGTGTATTATACACACACACACACACACACACACACACGTTCTAAGCCGCTTATCCTTCTGGGTCGTGGGGGGAGCTGGAGCCTATCCCAGCAGTCATTGGGTGGAAGGCAGGATACACCCTGGACATGCCACCAGTCCATTGCAGGGCAGAGAGACAGACATATACGTTCACACACACATTCACACCTAGGGGCAATTTAGCATGTCCAGTTAGCCTGACTGCATGTTTTTGGACTGTGGGAGGAAACCGGAGTACCCGGAGGGAAACCCACGCAGACACGTGGAGAACATGCAGACTCCACACAGAAAGGACCCTGGTCGCCCAGCTGGGGAATCGAACCCAGGCCCTTCTTGCTGTGAAGCAATAAATATATAAAAAAAATAAACACACACTATATGGCCAAAAGTATGTGGACACACCCATCGCATCCATCTGAGCTTGTTGAACATCCAGGAACACACTCCTGATTCAGTTTTTTTTTTTGCTGATATTGCTTCCAGAGACAGTTTAGAATTCTGTAGTGAGTTCTAACGGAGGATAGACATGCGTTTCAGCATTCTGCAGCCCCGCTTTTTGGCTTTTTGGTCTGCTGCTTTGCTGATGTTGCTTCTAGGTGCTTCCATTTCACAGTACACTTACAGCTGACTGGGGCAGATCTAGCAGGACAGAAATTTCCCAAACTGGCTTGTGGTAAATGTGGCATCCTATGACAGTGGCATCTTTTAAGTGGCTGCTGTTGGAACAAACCACGTATCTCTGTTTTTGGTTTTTGACATGTTCTGAAAATGCCTGTTGCTCTTTACATTGTCTGTAAATTTCATGATGAATGGGCCAAAAGAAACAGGCCAAAATGACTTGGAAAAAAATTCCGGTTCCATTGACTTACATTAAAAGTAAAGTAGGTTTTTTCCTTCTCCTGTAAAGTTACCGTTTTGGAGATACAAGGTTTTGTTCTTACAGCAGCGATATATGAAACAGTGAAATTTTAGCAGTGTTTTTTTTTTTATTTCAGAAGAACAAAATTTAGTTTTCCATGATCTGGTGTTTGTATTATTTTGTCGAACTGTGATATATAAAACTCTGCGAGCATCAATTTTAGGGGTGGAACACTGATATCCTAAAATCCAGCTCATGTATCTAAATTCTTTCCTTTACAGAGTCTTCTTCATCGAAAAGTTTAACTTCAGTCCAGTTCAGGCCAGATTAATCAACAGGTAAGCAGGGAGAGTACCAGTGTTGTCTGAATGGAAATAAATAAAGTGTTATGGCTTGACTGGTAATACCTGTACAAATAAGATGTATAACCTGATATTATAAGCCATTTTGATTGACTTTTTTCTTACCTCTTGTTTTTCAGCATTGTTTACATCATCTCTGCTCCGGCCTCTCCTGTGTTGGGTTTAATGGTGGATAAAACAGGCAAAAACATAATTTGGGTTATGTGTGCCATCATCACCACGCTGCTCGCTCACATGATGCTGGCTTTCACTTTCTGGAACCCCTGGTTTGCCATGGTAACTCCGCTAGTTTATCTGTAACCATTTCAGTAATGCAGTTGGAGCATTTTCAATATTGGACAATATTTGTTGCATTATTTTGTACTTTGCACCCTTTTTGAGGTAATTGTGAGCCTTGATTAAATATCTTTTTGTCTTTATATGTATAAGTACTTTGGTTTTATTTAAAGGGGAAAGTCATGTGTTTGATGTGTTTATCATAGAGAAACTTGCTGACTCCTTACAGTGATGGTGATGAGGGTTGCAATGTCTGTAGCACAAATGTAGCCTTTTTTTTTATATATATCCAAAACCACTAATGAGTCTGCACATATCTGCTGAGTTTAAATGTTAATGTTGATGATGGTAAAATATAAATCTGAGAAGAGGGATTTTTAAAAGCACATTTTGCCCAAAAACGATCCTAAAACAGTGCATCAGGCAGCATATTCATAGCCATTTCATGTAACTTCCTGTGAGGGAGGTTTAAGAGGCATTAAACTTTTCAGATGTCCGGTTCCTATCACCACCTCCATGAGTCATTCTGACTTGGTGAGCATTCTGAATGACTGTTTGCCTCTTTAACATTGGTGGAATTCCCCTCCAAGTTTCTTTATTTATTTATTTCCTCATCTCTCCCTACAGGTTATCATGGGATTGTCCTACTCGCTGCTGGCCTGTGCTCTCTGGCCAATGGTGGCCTTCGTAGTGCCGGAACACCAGCTGGGTACAGCCTATGGATTGTAAGCACTCCTTTTGCTATGTCCTCTTACAGTGCTTTCCTGAGTTCTTCATGTTTTTACCTGCGCTGTTTGATAGCTGCACTAATGGTATCTGGAAAGTGTTTTGGTCTGTTGGGCTGCTACACAGTGAAAGCAGTGCAGATAAATAACATGGAAATTTTATTCTAAAAGTCTGTTTTACACCAAAACTGTACACAGTTTGTTTTTACAATACCATCTTTGGGAAAATGTACAAACGTCCCGAATGTCTTATACGTGATATTTAGGGTGTTGCCCAGGCCGCTTTCCAGTGTGGAAAAGTGAAATGAGAACGGAGAGTTTCGCCTCATTCAGGAGCTGAAACTTTGAGCACACACAACTCAATGTCAGCTGCTTTTTGGAGGGGAGATTGTGGCACCGTCTGAAGCAGGGGCAAAGCTAATCGTTTTAGCGTTTACCCATCTTGGTTGTCGCCATGCCAACAACAGAGACAGAAGTGATTGATTCAGTGATTTCATTTTGCCGCTGCAATCGGACAGTGCGTCCATGCTGGGCATTGTAGTGAGAACATTGATAGAAGACTCAGCTGTTGAGGCTGACCGTGCACATTAGGAGGCGTCAAGGTGCTAATGTCGCCTCAAATTTGTGTTTTGTGGTTGTGTTCGAGGCCACTCTTGGTCATGTGTTGGCAAGTACACTGTCTAGTTTCTGACAAAATGTTGCAAATATCTACCAAATATGTGTCTCTGTTTGTTTAAAACAGCAGCTAGAAGTTGACGAGTTTATGAGATTCTTTTGTAATTTTCTACTCCTTACCTGGTATTACAGGTAACATATATATGCTAGTTTTAGGCTTAAATGCTCCTGTAATGCAGTTCTGCCTGTGAAAAGGAGATTCTCCCCATTGTTTCAATTCTCCGTGTCTCTGTCTGCTTCCCTTGTCAGTATGCAGTCCATCCAGAACCTGGGGCTGGCGCTCATTTCCATGGCAGCAGGAGCCATTCTTGACAGCAAGGGTTACCTCCTCCTCGAGGTCTTCTTCTGCGCTTGCATTTGCGGTGAGTGATTTGTAAAAATGCAATGGTACGTTGTGATGGAGTCTGGAAGGATAAACTGCATTTATTTTGAATGCATTAGGAATTCACTGATATGGTGATTGTGGGCTGATGCCGATATCCAGTATTACACATGTACGTTATTGTACATAAATATTTATACAATGTACAAATTGGAACTACGTCTCTTTGGATTAGCATTACAGAGAAATACACATTTTATTCTGAAAGACTAGAAGTGCAGTAAAATGCTGCTAATGGTTATTTAAACAATTTTCATGCACCCCTAGTATGATCTCATTTTTTGGCCCAATTTGAACTATTTTCAAACATAAAAATGAAAATCATTTTGGGCTGAAATGAGCATTCAATAAAATTTGATAACTTTGATACGTAAAATATTAGAAAACAATTTGAATTACTGGAACTTTTACCAGTTTTAAGAAAGCATGCCCTTCAATGCATCAGTTTGATCAGTCTGACAGCAAACAAGGGGTCATCAATACCGCACAGTAGCAGCAGAACTTAGATAATCTACCTGCTTATCACATAAACAGCGGTTTTTGGTCAAATGTTCCTTTCCTATCAAATCCATGATGATATCTCAGTTCACATTGTTGAGACTCTCTAATAAACTACCTGTTTTAGAGTAAAAATGATGAGGCTGAAGCGTTGGCCTCCTGTTCTCCAGGTTCTGATTTGAAATTTTCTGTTCCACCTCAAATCGTGCAGCGGTTGCATTCTGGCACCCAGACCTTTTAAGGTGGAACTGACAATTAAAATAAGAAACTGTCAAATAAGAAGTTAACTTCAGCCTCGTGTGATAATGCTGGGTCTAATCGCCTGAAAATGATTTTCCTACTGCTTGCCTGCTCTTAAATGCATTTATTACTGAGAGTAAAAGACTGTGTGCAAGCTAGCCATCCGAAGCAGAAAGCGCATAAGCCCGGGTATAAAACTGCTTTTCAGTGGCTTTAAAAACTCGAATATAAAACATGCTCACCCGCCTCGCTCACAGACAAGAGCTGATTAAAAAAAAGCTGCTCCCAGTTTTAAGACAATGTGGTTATAAAGACGCTGTTCCTCCCTGTATCACTCACCACATTGAAAACCTGACCTGGGTTGCCAGATTGGGCAGGATCCCTCAAATAGCATTATATGGTACTTAATATGATTGTAATTGTTTTGTGATGTTATTCCATTGCATTGCAGTTTCATTAATAATAATAATAATGCATAGCAACACAATTATGACAAATCATTTACCATTTAATAATTGAGATGAGACACATTTTAGTCACCTTATCCTCAAAGACTAAATAGAATATTTGAAAATTAAAATAATCGACAGTTACAGAATCTTAATTATTTGACCAAATCATGATTAAAATTTGAAATTTCCTGATGCATTAAGTTGTTTCCTGATGAACTGCAACAGAATTGTATAGAGGTCAGAAATGTACACGCCCACTGTTTGTTTATGTCTGTAGTCTGTGCGTGTAAACTTACTCATGCTTGTGTCTTCTCGCTCTTTCCACAGTGGCTCTGATAGCAGTGGTGGGGCTCTATTTTTTGGACTTTGTTCGAGGTAAGTTAAACAGTGATTCAGTTGAGTGCATCAGGTCTCTAGCGCTGACCAGAAGGAGTTGCGTTTGCTCACTTTATCTCCTGCGCTTGACCAGGTGGAGAGCTGAACCTTTCAGCCGCAACCCGGGCCAGACTACAGAAGACCTCATCTCCGGAGTCAGAGTGAGTTTACCACCCAACCTCAAAGCAGTTTGACCTCTTATTCTTTACCACCCACCTCATTACATCTGCACCTCTTAACCTTTCAGATACACAGACCTCATGCACAGTCAGTACAAACACATCTGTTAAAAAATACAGACCCCATATGCTGCACTTCTGTCTGTTAAATTAAATGTTAGACAGATATTCAGTTAATGTTTTAAATAAAGACCAATTATGGAACCCAAAATTGGTGAGTTATATAGGGAGATTCACTTGAAAGAGGCCCCGAATATTCTGTAATAACTCTCGCTAGGTTGAAGCAATCTGAACCAAACAATGTGCAATGAGCTGCTCAGTACATGGAGCTTCGAACAAGCCGGGATGCCCCTGCATTGGAGCAATGAGGTAGGCCTCAGACAGCCATCGCGAAGTTTGACCTCCGTTTGCAACTTCCGGGTGCATACCCCCGTTCCCCTTCATGTGTCTGGCAGAAAACGGAGATCGCTTCCAGCATCGCATGTAATGTAATCGATCACACATACATTAAGGTAGGTAGCGGATTTTTTGGTTCAGATTGCTTTATCCTAACGGGAGTTACAACAGAATATTCGGGGCCTCTTTCGAGTGAATCTCCCTGTAGTAGCCTTAAAGGGTAATTCCATATATGTTTTTGTCAGTATTGTTCTATTGTTGGGATGTAAAGTCCTTCTGAGTGGATTGATGTGGTATGGTGCATTGTAGAGAACCTTACTGACTTTTCACAGTGGTGGTGATAGTAACCAGGGCTGTGATATCTACAACCCAAGTATACCAATTTTATTTGTTATCTAAAACTACCAGTGAACCTACTGAAAAATGTTTTGTTTGGGAACTATTTTGCCTGCCATAAAAGAATTTAAAAAAATTGGTTTTACTAAACAAATCTGGTCTAAAACCTTTCAAAGCAATGACTCAGACTTCAGGCAGCATATTCATAACCATTTCATGTAATAACTTTCTGTTAGGAACCCGATGTCCACCTCTAAAAGCTCCCTATCACCACCACCCTGTGAATAATTTCTTTAGAATGGAGCATTTTACACCAAACCACTCTGAATGACTTTGTTCACATCTCAGTTTTTTAATTATCTAGAAGTTTTGAAAAATCGGTGGAGTTCCCTCCATCTTGAAATCCATTAAATCACACCTTCATTTGTATCTGAGCCACCATAATGTGGATAGCTGCTGTGTGCATCCTTGCTGGATCCCATTTAGCTTCTCCAGTCCGGGTCACCTTCTTGCAGCAGGGGTACTTTGCAGCCTCACCCGTTCTTGGCCACCTAGTGGGTAAAATGTCCTGCACTGTAACAGAGTCTGTGTGCTGTGATATGTTGCAGGTGAAGGCCGTTCACTCCGCTGGCTCCACCCAGCCTGCTGTGAGCCGTCTCACTGGACAACCTGACCTGTCAATCACACACCGGTGGGGGTGTTTCTGCAATACTGCACTGCTGCTGCTCCTCACCACACTGACCAATGCTGTCTTATTGCACTTCTAGGCTAACACCACACTGACAGCTAACTAGGGCTGCAACAGATACTTGCTAAATTGGATAATTAGAATATTTAAAAAAATGGAAAAGCCATTCAAATAACCACTTTCACCACTTTGATGTACTTATATGGGGACACAGACATTTTTTTTAAACAAGCACACAGTTTCCATCTCTGCATACCAGACTTATTGGAGATTTGGCCCAGGTTGCAAGACTATTTCTTACATTTCTAACCTCAGGCGTCAGTATCAGTTGCAATCCAAATAGAACTGATCCAGGTGCAGTCCAGGAGCTTTCTACTGCTCTGGTTTGTTAGCTGGCATGTTCTCAGCTGCATTTATTACCAAGGATAAATGAGAGCGCACCAGCTACCTATATTTCCGGAGCAGGAAGAAATATATTCAGGCTGCACCGGGCGATAAAGCCGACATGTCCGAGTCTACCTTTAGTAGAAAGCAGTTTTGAACAGCCCAAAAAGTTATTTTCATTTTTAAGATGATTAATAAGACGCTGTTTCCTGTGCTGTCCTGCACCGCTCGTCTCCCATGCTCAGAAACCTGTTTAGGGTTGCCAGATTGGCCAGGATCCCTAAGTTAGCATCTCCACACAACTTGCCATGAAAAAAATACGAGCGGCGTTTATTTTTTACCTTGTGGTAATTCAGTTTAATTAAAAATAAACGAAACGGTATAGTACGAATATTGTACAAACAATAGTAGGTAGGTACTATTTGTATTTTAAAAGTATTATTGTTTGCACCATAAAGTATAATAGAGAAAAAAATGCAACCAAAGCTGTAAAGAAACAAAAAAGGAACGTGCAGGGAAATCAAACAAATACCCAGAAATGCTTGTACAAATTAAATAAAAAAAACAGACCAGAATAATCACAAAAAATCACTTGAGCATTTTATATTCTTCTAGAATATTCAAACATTCGAGAAAATATTCAATAGAATATTTGAAAGTGAAAATATGCAAATGTTGCAGCCCTACAGCTAGCACTGCTGTAGGATCTCAAATCCTCCTAAACAGCCTCCTCTCCTCGTCTTTTGACTCCAGCTGTGAAACGAAAAGGAAAACAGTGGAAAGGTACGTTGGCTGAGGAGTGGACGCTGTAGGTGGATTTGGCTCAACCCCTCAGGCCCCCCTTGGGCTCACCCAGGGACAGAACTAACCTTTTAGTAGTGCTGATGTGTTCTGGGTTGGTTGTGGAGAGCTATGGACGGTGTCCTGTCACTCTCTCAACACAGCCTCAGGGCAGCTGGCCATCAGCCGCTGGGACTGAACATACCACTTCTTATTGCAAGTCATATGGGGCCACTTCTTTCCTGTCGACTTTTGCACCGGTGGATCTTCACTCATTGGAAAACTGTTATTCTGCCTTTTACTACATCCCAGCCTGTGACTTTTCTGTTCAGGGCATTGTTCACTTGTTCTTCAACACCTAAAACATTAAGACTGAAGCCCAGGCCCTGTGAGAAAAGCTTTCCTCACTTGTATTTTATCCAAATGCACTTCAGCCCACTGCCTTAGTTCTTGTATGACTGGAATTTTTTATTTGTTTTTTTTTTATGAGTTATTAGACTTTGTTTATCCACAGTGTAATGTTTTGTGTCTGACTAACATCTGGCATTAACATTTTTAAAACGGGTTTTATGTAAATAGTTTAATTATAAGAAGTGTAATGAGGTAAATAAGTTTTTATTCAAATTGTCTCCAAAATTTTCAAGTATGATATCAAACTTTCTTTACAAGTGTAAGTTGACGATTAAATGTAGTTTTTTTTTAACCCTTTATTCACAGTTTACAGACTGGTTTTACTCACTCACAACTGAACTCAATCATTTTGTATTGTTTTCCATGTAGTACCTTAATAATACACATGAGGCTGTTCATGAATATTGAGGGATTTAGTCCAAAGCTTTTTATCTTTGAAACTGGGAAAAGCAGGAACTTTTCTCAGACTTTGTAATATTTGGCCTGTCTGTTTGACATCTTGCTAAGATTTTCATATTTATTCATCTACAAATGATTTATGATTTGAAGTGATAAAGCGGCACGCTGTTAGTGTTTTGACGTTACTTAAAGTTAGGTTGGCTTTGCACTGTGTAACTTTCATGCAACTTTAGTTGCTTGAAACTTATGTGAAACTAAATTGCACATGAGTTGCATAACATAAAGTGTCTTGCAACTCATTTGAACCTCACCCGCAACAGTTGTAGGCGGCTCAGCTTTGTGAAACAAGTTTCATGAAACAGCCAGTCAAAATGCTGATACGGCATGACGCGATCACGTTGAACAACATACTTTCAAAGCTTTGAATTTGCAGGATCAGTGGACAGAAAATAAAATAAAAGATGGTTTATTGGGCGGTTGACAAGGAGACCTTCAGTCAACCGGTGCTCAAATTTTGTCAGTTTCCTGAGTGATGATGACAAAAGTGAGTTTCTCAGGGATAACGTTTCTTTAACAAGACATAATAACTAGCTAACATCTGTTCTTGACGCCCCATGATTTTACACAGATTTTATTTTAAGCTTACATACACTCGACAGATAAAAGTGAAATATATAAGTATCACACAAAGATGATAAACATGCTGTAAATATATAAATATTTACACCTTGCAGTGACTTTACAACAACAATAGAAGTTATGTTGCAGGCAACTCACAACATGCAGCTAGTTGCATAAATGTTTCACCATGTAACGCCTACCTTAGAGGTGCACTGATCATCTGATTACCTGATTCAGAGTTCTTTACAGCCAAATTGGCTTTTTGATCATATTATTACATTGTTTTTGGTTACTTCTTTGAGTGTTTTGTCCAGGTTTTATTTGTGCATGTTAAATCAAATGGGCGAGTTGCAACTTAGCAAATAATGTAAGGGCGTTTTCTCATTGTTTAGTCTGCCTGCCCAGGCCGACTCAGTGTGAAACTGATACTTTTGTTTCCTTTTCTATTTGTTCCGATTTGGTTTCGCACTGCACAGATTTAAGCAAACCAAAACCACAAAAACTTTACAGAATGCAACGTGGGAAGGGTCTGGAAATGTACTCACAAAGTATTTAATTCAGTGGTCAGAAATATTATATGCTTGCCTCAGTCCCTATAGTTTGGGTCGAATCACTTTCTCACTGCTGAGTTGACTTTGATGTAGTGCTGGGCATCCAAATTCAATATTTTATGGTTTCGATGACCAATTATCAATTACTGTCGCAAGATTCCATGTAATTCAGTATCAGCTTTCTCTACCCAAAGCCCTATTTGGACAGGATTAGTTTTACATGAAGAAGTAGGGTAATGTTATATATATTAATATATACATATAATATTACTGCCTCTCAGTAATTCCCTATCCGAATGCACCATGTCAGTCATTTAGAAATAACCTCAGGTTATATTAATCCTGTGCAAATCGAGTTGTTGATAAAAACACTCATTCTGTGGAAAAGGAGTTTAAGTATGGAGGCTCAAAGAAGCATTGATTTGTGTTCTCTGTGGCTAAAGTTGGTATGTAACGTTACTCCATTTAAGGTGGAACGGGAAAATTTGAAATAGAAGCTGGCGAATGAGAATCTGACTTCAGCTTTGCGACTTTTTGTTGTCTGACAGTTTCTCGTTGCAGATTAGACGTATCAGGAAACCAGCTGGAGTGATTATAAATGTCCATTTAATTTAAGTCCGTTCTTCTCCAAATGATCAATGTTCTTCTTAAATCCTTTTCTTTGCCTTTTAGTTAGCTGCTAGCTAGGCAATATTGTTGTCTGTGTTGCTATGGTCATCGGCAGTCTGTGCGTCAGTCTTAAGGGTTAAAGGGTGGTGAATTATCAGATATAGGCTACATTAACTCCAGCGTTTAAGACCATTTAGTGTTAAACTGTGTTGAACGATCAGCAGAGCTTTATTTTACTGTAAAGGAGGATTGTTTTATTTTTACCGAAAAATCTTAATTCTGCCACATGTTGCTGACCCCTGACTTAGAACATGTAAAAATTACAAAAAAATTCTTTGATTTTATTTTATGCAGTGATGATGACTGCTGTGAGTTCCCAAGCTAATGGCATTGCTAATGGCTCACTGCAATCACTCAAGACAGCGAGGTAAATTATCGAAATAAGAGCTAAATTAAATGTTTTGACATTTTCTGCTCTTTTCTGGACTAAAGGCGGTGCGTAAATCAAGTAGCCACCCGCATCTCTATCATTTATACTCATGCAACTCGGTCATAAACACCACAGACATCCTGTGGTAAACTGGCATTACCCACCTCCACCATGGAGAACTGATCCTGTCCAAATAGGGTTTAAGTCAGTGAGCCAATAAACATGTTTGTTCAGACTCTCCACTGCAGACTGGCTTTCTAAATTACAGTCCATGTGAATGTTATTAACGTCAGTGCTTCTTGATTAAGGCCTTTTCCCACCAAGTACTCATTAATATGCATGTGATCGCTTGCAAAATATGACGTTTATAAAAATTGGACTCTCTCTAAATTGGCCTTTTGGTCTGCAATCTGTTGTCAGTAAACAGACACACTTCCAGTCATTTCTGCTATAACCAGCAACCAGTTTAGATTTGCACAAGTATCAAAAATTGTAATTCAGAAGTTTTCATCTTTTAGTCGAGTCCTTTTGATGTGTAAACCAGATGTGAAGGCTGTCCAATCAGTATGACGAAAAATGTTGTGTTCTGTTTGGAAAATATAGGAATTTAAAGTGACCCTCTGTTATGGTGTTAAGTGTGGAGTCACATTCACAGTTTGCAGAAAGGTGCAGTCTTTGTGTCAGGGAGAGAAAAAGTCTGGGGGTGGTTTGGGGTGGATAGTGTTTTCCTCACTATCTGTGTGCCTTTTGCTGTGTGCCTGAACTGAAGAAATTGTGTTGGTTTTATTAGTTTGTTTTGTACACACTGAGGATCGGGAGAATTTAATAAAAATGTCATTACATTTGGTATCTTTTGATTGCTTGGCTGGTTCTGCAAATACATGATAGTGGTGTTTTTTTTTGTTTTTTTTTAATTAAATTTTAAGCTTACTTTAAGTTAGGGCTGTCATAATTATTAAGTGTACAGTGATTATTTAACAGCTTACAATGATAATGCATATTTCAATTCTAATATCTGCCTTACAGTAAAAATCATTCTTTGAATAGGCTTCCTTTTCGTTTTTCTTTTTCAGTACTTAAGATTCTTTAAAAGTCTATCGCTGCTGTCGGAAGAAAACTTCGTATCTCCATTTTTGTCATTTTTTTAGTTTTTTAGACAACTTGGAAAGACGTCTGGTTCCATTGACTTACATAAAGTAAAGTACGTAAAGTATGTTTTTTCC
This sequence comes from Colossoma macropomum, assembly GCF_904425465.1. Classification (NCBI taxonomy): domain Eukaryota; kingdom Metazoa; phylum Chordata; class Actinopteri; order Characiformes; family Serrasalmidae; genus Colossoma; species Colossoma macropomum. The sequence goes on along the minus strand of NW_023494807.1, from coordinate 9,320,199 downwards.
TTTTCCTGTTATCATTTTGGAGATACAACGTTCTCTTCCGACAACAGCGCTATGCATAGTTTTATTATCGTTGAGTTAAAGGGGCATTCTGGACAAAATGAATAACAAAACCATCACTACATCTGTTGTAAACATGCGCACTCACCACCTACAGCGATTCCACGATAGGCCTAAGAGATTTTCTGGTTTAAAGACTAGGAACACCTTCTGATGATGTACCTTGAAGGTGAAAGGAACTTGTGAATAACTACAACAGCTTTGGGGCGGATAGTGTTTTCCTCACTATCTGGGTAGTGCAGAAGGAAGCCAGATCTCTGTGGAGGAGGAATCCCCAATGGTTGTAAGTTGCATTTGCGCAGTGCATGCTGGGTATTGTAGTGAGAGAACACTGATGGAGGAAGATACACTGCGTAACACAAAACATATTGAAGGCTACTTTTAGACCAGTATTGATGTATTTCACAAGCCTATTTTTGTTGTTTGTCCTTTATGAACTCATTACTTGATTAATCGCCTGGTCTGATGTCTGTTCAAAGGTCTCTCTCTCTCTCTCTCTCTCTCTCTCTCTCTCTCTCTCTCTCAGGGAGGTACGGCGCATGCGGGACGACTTGGCTCGTTTGAAGCCCATGTCCACCTTTGGCCTGCGCAACCGCTATCTATCCAGACTGGGCGCACAGGTAACCTTCACAAACAAGCTCACTGCCTCCTTTTCTTCTGTCAGTCCACCTTGTAGATGTAAAGTCAGAGACGATAGCTCATCTGCTGCTGCACAGGTTGTGTTGGTCATCCTCTAGTCCTTCATCAGTGGTCACAGGTTGGTGGACTGTTCTCAGTCCAGCAGTGACACTGAGGTGTTTAAAAACTCCAGCAGCACTGCTGTGTCTGATCCACTCAGACCAGCGCAACACACACTAACACACCACCACCACGTCAGTGTTACTGCAGTGCTGAGAATGATCCACCACCCAGATAGTACCTGCTCTGTGAGGGTCCATGGGGGTCCTGACCACTGAAGAACAGGGTAAAAGTGGGCTAACAAAGTATGTAGAGAAACAGATGGACTACAGTCTGTAACTGTAGAACTACAAAGTGCACCTATATAGTAAGTGGATCTGATAAAATGGACAATGAGCATAGAAACAAGGAGGTGGTCATAATGTTATGCCTGATCGGTGTATAAAATCCATATAACTGACTTTCCATCTCTGTGTCATCCATGCACAGCTCCCTGACCACTACAGCATCCACCTGTCCTCCCTCGCTTACAGGAGTCTGCTCCGATGACCTCTTGCAGTCTACAGCTGGCTATATAATGATGGAATATGAAACTAAGCTGAGAGGGCATGAGATACACGATACTTTTAGGTATTTTTTTTTTGTAGGTTTAAACTGCGCAGTATATTTGGAGCATCTGTCCAGCACATTTTGGTGCACAGACTGTTCAGGTATTTGAAAGTTGATGTCTATTCCATTAAGAAGATGCACATCCAGCACTTTGTATATGGACATTTTTGACCACTCTAGAACACGGCAGTTGAATGTATGGTAGGGTTTACAGTTCTGGGGGATTTTTGCAGATTTTGTACAAGTTTCACAAATTTTGTTTAATGTTCCTGGATTAACGTCGGGCTAAAAATAGCTATTTATATGACTGTTTAGGCAGTAACATTGTTTAATAAAGAATGTTCTACAGTATAGAGCTCTGATGCCTGTTTTGTTGCTTCTAATTTGAAAAGCAGGCACATGCATAGAAGTAACCCAGAGGTCGGTGCTCTTTTACCCTCAGAGTGTACCAGTGCCCTCTTCTATAATTTGTGTTTTATATGGTCATACGTTGTGTGAATTGAACTAGTGGTTCAGCGTTGGTTCCACATTCTTCATCACTTTTAGGCGCCCCCTGTGGTGCAGTTCTGGCACCAATGGAGATTTCACCTTAGTAACTCAGACCTGTTATGTGTGTATCACCACAGCGCTGAAAGTTTGACCAAAAAAGCACAAATTGTATCTTTAAGAATGCATCGCATTCCACAGTATGGTAATTTTGAACAACAACCATTGTCACACTAATGTCTCGCTTACCAAGTTTCTGTTATTGTGGAAGACAAAAAAAAACAAAAAACATGGCTTTATGGCAGGAGTTACCACTCACTAATCTATAGTAATGTGGCAGCATATTGGATAACATTACAACCTAGTATGCAGGAGATGCTTTTGCAATAATAATGTTTTTTACTGAATTCTTAACACTATATTAATACAGACAACCTGGAGAGTTGTTCGTTCAGTTGTTATGCTTCTTAACTGTGGAACTCAATTCCACCTTTTATTAGACAGTCAAGCTCAGTGCATCTGAAAACGTATCCCTTTAACTTAGTATTTAATTAAAACTGTATGTCTTGTGGTATTTATCTTTTAATTTGATCTGTGTAATTTTCTTATGATTCTACATTAACCTCTTCAACTCCTTGAGACCACCGGTGGTTCCAAAACGCACTTCATCATATTGTTCATAATTTTCATATTTCATAAGCTACATTCAAAAGGTGGGGGTCATATGAGAGCTGTAACTGTCTTCTTTCCAGTCAAATAGATGGGTGATGTAATTTTAAACCCTTATAATAAAAGAAGCTGAACTCAAAATTTTTTTGTCTACTGAAAGTCGACCCATTTTTCCACAAATCTATAAACAGATGGCGTCTCTTCAGTGATCTGCTCTGTAAAAATTATTTTAATAAAATAATACAAAGAGCGTCTAAGATTTTTGGCTTTCAGCAGTAAATTGTAAGCATATAGCAATATGTGTGATCATAAAACACATTTTCTGTTAATTTGAGGGGAACTTTTAAAATAAATAAATAAAATGAAAATTTACATTTATTTCATCCAGTTGCTGAATAATTTGCCTTACGATTTGGTCATGTAAATTCAGATGGACAAACCAAAATATACCCTGGAGAATAAGAGGTTAATACTTATACCTTCTTTTATAACCATTTTCTGTCACCGGCATGAAAAGTGCTATAATAATAATAATAATAATAATAAAATCCTACAAATCTAATTCTGCTTTGGAGCTGCAACGGGGCAGTAAAAGAGCCGCATGTTGCCAACCCCTGAGGTAAACAATTACAGATTGTAGTCCACCTGTTTATCAGCGCCCCTCTACTCCATTCATCAATAGTCAGTTTCTGACCACAGGGCTGGTGTTGTCGAGATATTGTTTGGGTGGTGGTCCGTTCTCATTACAGCAGTGACACTGACACAGTAGTCTGTGAGGTTCTGGTGCGAGTGTACAGGTGTCAGTGGGGTTTTTACACACATCAGTGGACAACAACCCAGAAATATCCACACAAGAGTGGCTATGTGGTCAGACACTGGCCACTGATGAAGAGCTAGAGGACAGCTAACATAAACTGTGCGTCAACAGATGATCTGCAGTCTCTAACTGTACACCAGCTTCATTGGAGCTGCATCATTGTATTATAGCAAGAGTAGAAATGTTGACAGTTTAAGTGTAAAATGTAGCCTGTTATATTGAATAACATCTGTTCAATCAGGTTAAAGCTGTGATAAAGTTACTAAAATCTGAGCTTTTTCCGAAATATATCACTGTCACTTTAGTCTCAGTCACGCTGCATGTAGAAAATCTCAAGTGTTGCATTCGTATTATTTAAAAAAATCATTTGATGTTTCTAGATTAACACAACTACACAGCTGTCAGTATTTTAGCCAAAATCATCAGAAATATGAAAAGAGATTTCATGAACTGTGGAGAGAGTTAGCCCTTCTTGCTTTGTGAAAACTTTCACAACACCACTGACGTGCAGCTTTAAATTACATTTATATATCTAAATTATTTTAGCATAGGGCAGATAATCATATAGTACAACCCCATTTCCAAAAAAGTTGGGATGCAAAATGTAAATTAAAAACAAAATGCAATGATGTGCAAATCATTTAAACCCTGTATTTCTTTGAAAATATTCTTTGAAAAGAATAACGTTTCTCAACATAAAACAGCAAAGAACTTTTCTTTTTAGCATCTACGGTACATAATAACATTAAATGATTCCGAGAATCTGGAGAAATCTCTGTAGGTAAGGGACAAGGCCGAAAACCAGTATTTGCTGGCCATGATCTTTGGGCCCTCAGGTGGCACTGCATTAAAAACAGACATGATTCTGTAGTGAAAATCACTGCATGGACTCAGAAACACTTCTGAAAAACACTGTCTATGAAAACTGCATCCACAAAGTCTAAAACGCAAAGAAGAAACCATATATAAAAAGGATCCAGAGATGCTGCCACCTTCTCTGGGCCTGAGCTCAGTTTAAATGGACTGAGGGGAAGTGTCCTGTGGTCCGATGAATCAATATTTGAAATTCTTTTTGGAAATCATGGACACTGTGTCCTCCGGGCTAAAGACCGTTCAGCTTGTTATCAGTGCACAGTTCAAAAGCCAGTATACATGATATTATGGGGATGCATTAGTGTGCACGGTATGGGTGACATGCACATCTGTGAAGGCACCATTGATGCTGAACGATATATACATGTTTCGGCAACATATGCTGCCATTCAGACGACGTCTTTTTCAGGGAAGGCCTTGATTATTTCAGCAAGACAACGTAAAACCACACTCTGCCTGTATTACAACAGGATTGCTCCGTATTAAAGAAGTCAGGGTGATAAACCGCACATCACTGCATTTTGTTTTTTATTTACATTTTGCACAGCATCCCAATTTTTTTGGAAACGGGGTTGTACATTTTTACAATTTAAATTGAAAAACAAGCATTAAAATTGCTGTTTCATATCCATAAAGTTACTGCTGTGACAGATGCAGGTCTAAAAATCACTACAATAAAAATTAAAAAATAGAATGATTCATTTTTAATTTTGTTAATTTATGCATAGAGCAGAAAATACACGGACATCAACTTTCTGTGGTGTGTTCTCGTCTTGGGCTCATTTTCATGGCTTCAGAGTTCATCAAGTGCCACCACAATAGTCGAACGACCCAGCTACAAGCTACACGTTTCTTATAAAGTGGCCAGTTAATGTGTACCGCAAACAGCAAGTCTGTGAAGGAGACCTGAAACTGAAGTTGCACATCCTCCTTAACTCCTCTGTCCCCTTGAGAGGAGATGACCCGCAGGCAATGAATTTCCAATTAAGTGTGGCGGCTGTGTGCATAAGCCCTGGATAATGACAAACCAAACACAGGCAGGTATGAGGTCATTATCAAAGTAAGTCTGTGGAGGACAGAGTCAACAAACCATGTTTCTAATCTTCTGCAGACGTTTTTCTCATCTCAGGATCGGTTAGTTGGAAATGTACCATGTTAAGACATTATTTGGGAAGAAAGACTTTTCCTGCAAGTGATAGTAGATACTGATGTAACACTACCAAAATGAAGAGGTGATTCTTTTGATTTGGTAGAGTTACAACACCTTTTGCCTTAATCAAGTAGCATTAATTGACTTAACAAATCAATCAGCATTGTTTGTTTATTGTTATTTCGTTCCTGCCAACATTAAAATAAAACCTTTAACAGGAAATGACACAGAATCCTCAACAGCTAAATCTAATATCAGCTGTCTGAGTGTTCAGTGAGTCACTCTTCACCTTTATTCCAGCTTCCACTCTTTTCAGGAGACTCACTTTTGGTTTCTCAAAGAATCTGCAGACACACCTCCAAAGTTCAGTCTTAGAAGCTGGTTGATGATTTTCTGAAGTAATCAAACACATTCAATGATGTTGAGGTCTGGACTCTGGGCTGGTCAGTCCGTTGTTCTGAGAACACCAACAGCTTCTTTGTTTGAATTGCAAATTTTCTTTATATCTTTTAATCAAAGAAGCCTCATTCCAGGCTTTTTGAAACTCAACTTTTTGAAACTTAAATCTTACAGGAATAGTTAATCAACAGTACCAATTACCCAGTAATTACTATAAATTATTCAGTATCTATTACAAACTATTCAGTAACTATGATAAATTATTCTGCAACTACTACATATTATTCACCAACTATTATACATTATTCAGGAACTCAAACTATTTAGGAACTTTGATAAATTATCCAGTTATTGTATAATATTCAGCAGCTGCCATAAATGATTTAGTATCTACTGTTAATTATCCAGGTGGTATTGAAATTTATTCAGTAGCCACTAAAACATTATTCAGTATCTACTATGAATTATTCAGTAATTACTATAAATTGTTCAGTATTTGCAATGAATTATTTAGTAACCACTCAAATATTATTCAGTATCTACTATGCATTATTCAGTAATTACGATGAATTATTCAATAACTACTATGAACTATTCTGGAACTACTATTAATTATTGATTAACTGCTATAAATTATTCACAATCTACTGTAAATTATTCAGTAATTACTATAAACTAGTCATTAATCACTAAATCCTTATTCAGTATATACTATCATTTATTCAGTAATTACTGTAAGTTACTCAATAAGTACTATGAACTATTCCAGAACTGCTATTAGTTATCCAGTAACTACTATAAATTATCCAGCAACTACTATAAATTATTCAGAATGTACTATAAATTATTCAGTAACTACTATAAACTAGTCAGTAACTACTAAAACATTATTCAGTATCTACTATACATTATTCAGTAATTACTATAAATTGTTCAATAACTACTATGAACTATTTTGGAACTGCTATTAATTATTGGGTAACTGCTATAAATTATTCAGGGTCTACTATCAATTTTTCAGTACCTACTATAAACTATTCAGTAACCACTAAACATTATGCAGTAGCCACTATACATTATTCAGTAATAACTATGAATTATTCAATCACTACTATGAACTATTCAGGAACTGCTATTAGTTATCCAGTAACTACTATAAATTATCCAGTAACTAATATAAGTTACTCAGAATCTAAAATAAATTATTCAGTAACTACTATAAATTAGTCAGTAACCACTAATACATTATTCAGTATCTACTATCAGTTATTCAGTAATAACTATAAATGACTCAATAACTATTCCAGAACTGCTATTAATGATGCAGTAACTTCTATATATAATATATATTATTCAGAAACTATTATAACTTATTCAGTATCTACTCGTAATGATTCAGGAACTATTATTAGATATTAAATTATTCAATCATCACTAATATGTGAATCATTATTCAGTATCTACTATTAATTATTCTTTAACTACTATACATTTTTCAGAAACTATTATGAATTATTCAGAATCTACTACAAATTATTTAGTAACTACTATGAGCAACTGAATTGTGGCACTGAAGGGGTTAAGCACTCCCCTCTCCAGTACCTGTGTTGTTCTCAGGGTCATCTGTAGATGCTCCAGAACTCTCTCACTGCCAACTTCCAACTGACCTACTGAGCAAATGAGCTTTTATTGATAAAGCATTACGCCTGTAAGGGTAATCTCAGCGCTCAGCGCGCTTCATATTCAGCTCGTCGTGTTTGCTGCGTCAGTGTGTTTACCTGGACGCTGCAGGCCTGTATCTGTACCCCGGGCTGCTGACACTTTATTTGAAGATAAACAGCAGATATTTATTGAAATATTACCCACTCTTTCCCGAGAGCGTGCAGTAGACCTGTTTATGTAAAAGAGTGGAACTGGAAATGATCAGCCGAGCTGGATGAAATGCTTGCTAGCACTATCACTGTGGTGCAGCAAATCCTTCATTAGAGTTGCTGGGTCCTTTTAAGAAATGACCATCACAGGTTATGCAGATTGGAAGCCAGTGGTTCAGTCAGTTCAGTTTACTGTTTGCCATATCATAAGTAAATAAACACTGTGTCCAAAAGTATCTGGAAAGCCATTCTAATCAGTGAATTCAGTTACTTTAAGGTCACCTATTGCTAACACAGCTTGTATAATCTCCATGGAAAAGTATTGACCAATAGACTGAGATGGTTTAGAGCATCCTAAGGTCACCATGACCAGCATTGGGCTGTGGAGTAGTGGAACTGCGTTCTCTGGAGTGATGGAGCTCCATCCGATACCTTTGGGATGAGTTGGAGTGATTCAGAACTGATCATGCTGATAGACGCTGAATGTACCAAGAAGTTCCACTGCAGTTCTCCAAGTTGTTCATAGTCTCAGGAGTTCTTTGATCTTCTTAGTAGTTAAGTAGTTTCTCAGAAAGGTAAAAAGAACATTGCTGCCCGTCTGCAGTTTGCTAAAGATCACACTGACAAGCCAGAAAGCTATTGGAACAATGTTTTATTGACGGATGAGACCAAAATTGATCTTTTTGTTTAAATGAGAAGTGTTACCTTAACCCATCTGTGAAAAATGGTGGTGGTAGTGTCACGGTTTTGCTGCATCTGGGCCAGGATGGCCTTCCATCACTGATGGAGCAATGAACTCTGAATTACACCAGCAAATTCTAAAGGAAAATGTCAGGACATCTGTCTGTGAGCTGAACCTCAAAAGAACGTGGGTCATGCAGCAAGACAACGACCCTAAGCACACAAGAATGGTTAAAGAGGAATAAAGTTAATGTTTTGGAAGGACTAAGTCACAGTCCTGACCTTAATCCTATAGAAATGTTGTGGAAGGACCTGAAGCAGCAGTTCGTGCGAGGAAACCCACCAACATAACAGAGCTGAAGCTGTTTTTTATGGAGGAATTAGCCGATGTGCAGGACTCATCAACAGTTACTGCAAACGTTTAGTTGCAGTTATTGCTGCACAAGAGGGTCTCACCAGATACTGAAAGAAAAGGTTCACATACTTTTACCACTCACAGATCTGTAATGTTGGATAATTTTCCTCAATAAATTAATGACCAAATCTAATATTTTTGTTTAAACTGGTTCTCTTTATCTACTATTAGGACTTGTGTGAAAATCTGATGAAGTTTTAGGTCAAATTCATGCAGAAATGCAAAAATTCTCAAGTGTTCACAAACTTTCAAGCACTACTGTAAAGCGATGGTTCTTCAAGGGTTCTTTAGTAAAGGCAATGGTTCTGTTCTTTAGAATGATGGAGAATGTATTGTATATGCTTCCATGTAGAGCTGAAAAGAGTTCTGTTATTGCTGTGATGTGATATCAAGCTTTTTGGTGCTATATAGAACCAAAACATTTTCCATCAATCTGAAGAACCATTTCACCATGCAGAGAACCCTTTAAGGTTCCATATAGATTTCATAGTTCTAAAAAGAACCATTGGAGAAACATATTTTTAAAGTATGTACATCGATCAGGCATAACATTATGACCACCTCCTTGTTTCTACGCTCATTGTCCATTTTATCAGCTCCACTTACTATATATATGCACTGTTCTTCAGTGGTCAGGACCCCCATGGACCCTCACAGAGCAGGTACTATTTGGGTGGTGGATCATTCTCAGCACTGCAGTAACACTGACATGGTGGTGGTGTGTTAGTGTGTGTTGCGCTGGTCTGAGTGGATCAGACACAGCAGTGCTACTGGATTTTTTAAACACCTCAGTGTCACTGCTGGACTGAGAATAGTCCACCAACCAAAAATATCCAGCCAACAGTGTCCTGTGGGCAGCGTCCTGTGACCACTGATGAAGGACTAGAGGATGACCAACACAAACTGTGCAGCAGCAGATGAGCTATCGTCTCTGACTTTACATCTACCAGGTGGACTGACAAGGTAGGAGTGTGTAATAGAGTGGACAGTGAGCGGACACATTGTTTAAAAACTCCAGCAGCACTGCTGTGTCTGATCCACTCAGACCAGCACAACACACACTAACACACCACCACCACGTCAGTGTTACTGCAGTGCTGAGAATGATCCACCACCCAAATAGTACCTGCTCTGTGAGGGTCCATGGGGGTCCTGAGCACTGAAGATCAGGGTAAAAGGGGGCTAACAAAGTATGCAGAGAAACAGATGGACTACAGTCTGTAATTGTAGAACTACAAAGTGCACCTATATAGTAAGTGGAGCTGATAAAATGGACAATGAGTGTAGAAACAAGGATGTTAATGTTATGCCTGATCGGTGTATGTTCAGTTTATTAGATTCATATTTTTAATGTTTAATAAGCGTTCCCAGCATCGCAGCCTTGACCCTCTCTCCTCGAGCTCGCCTTCCTGCAGCTCAGCCTGGGAGTGTGTGAAACACTCTGCTGATGGATGCTGATTACGGCGCTTCCCACAGCGCTCTCTCTCTGCACGCGCCGTGATATAAAACCGTGCTGAGCGTGCCATTGGCTGAGAGAACGCTCTGGAAGTCGGAGCCGCTGCTTCCCTCCTCGCGCCACTTCGACCGAGACGTGATCCGGGCATGCTGGGGACCGGCTCTCCTCGGTTAGTGTGACATGCATCCCTGCGAGGCTCGCGCACCACTGTTGCAGTAGACGCGAGCGGATTTGGCGTTGCCGAGTGATTGATTGACTTGTCTCGTGCAGCCCAAACCCCTCTTACCCGGTTATGTCATCGAGAAAGCCAGACGGACCCATGTAGCGCGAGCTGCACGAGAGCTTTACATTCGTTCTGCTTGCTTCACTGATACCTCCAACTTTGCTCTCGTGTCCTTTTTTGCAGGGATCTGAGAGCACGAGGCGAGACGGAGAGGAAGCGCTTATCCCTGAGCATCACGCAGGTATGTGGTCATGTCTTTCCTCACTAACGTCCAACACAGTCAGCAAGGGGTCAGACTCTCGCTGTGTGCCTACCTGCGCGCTTTAGGTGGGAGATACATTTGACGGTGGACGTAGAACTGTAATTAAGCAATTATCAGCAATTAGCACGCGCGTTTTGCGATAAATGATGGGCACGGGGCACAGCTGGAGCTTAGCTCGTGCCCTCGCGCGCTCTACAGTGGTGTGCGTGCGCTGGCAAGTCAAGAGTAGACTTCATCATTCTGCGCTTAGGTCATCAGGTGGCTGATCTCCGAGTACGCAGCATGTCCAAAAGTTTGCACCTGCCTCACCAAAAATGAGGGGTATTAATAGTGAGTTTGTCCACCTTTGCTGCAGTAACAGTCTCTACCCTTCTGGGAAGGCTTTGCACTAGATGTTGAACATTGCTGTGAGGATTTGATTGGGCATTAGTGAGGTCAGGTACTGATGTTGGATGGTCAGTTCTGGATCACTCCAGCTCATCCCAAAGGAGCTGCATCACTCCAGAGAACAGAGCTGGGGGGCAGCTGAGGAGAACAGTGACCTCAAGCTCATGTGCGGCTGCTGCAGTGTCCCGTTCTATTAGCATTGCTTTTCTCTGGACATCATACAAGCTGCGCAGATGTACACCTGAACCAGCAAAGGGTGCACTCTAAAGCGGCTGAAATCAGGCTGTCTGGATACTTTTGGAGTTATGGTGTGCATGAATGCAACGTCCTGCAAGTCTGACCGACAAGTCTGTGTCACCATAGTGAAGGCCTGGATGTTGTTGAGCAGGTTGGGAAAAGCTTGCATGATGTATTTTTACAGGACCTATTTAGGCTATTTGGGTGACTATTGAGCCCTAGTCTGTGTTAGCGACATTAGCCTCATAGCTCCAGTTCTCAGCTAAAAAAGCAAAATTTGGATTCCAAACATGTCTTGGCTGATCAACTACATCTAGGTTTAAGTGTAAAATTGGGTAAGTTTTCTGATTTTTCACTGATTTATTCCTTGACTCCTATTGGAGTGCACTGACCGTGTGTCTGCATTCCAAAGCTTCTACAGAGCAGCTCCTTAAAAATGAATAATTAATTGCAGTGTGATGTATTCAGCACTTTAAAAATTGGTATATTGAACGCACCCCCTATGGCACAGCTCGATCGGCTGTAATAATGCTGCCATTACTCATACCCCACAGAACAGAGCTGTTTATTATTACCCCCAGCCACTGAAAATTAACATTAAAGATGTTTTATCCATAAAAACATGAACGAGACAATATCAAATGCAGTCTGAGAATGTTCTCATGGCTTTGAACTAGTCATCCATCTATCCATCCAGCCATTTATCTATCCATCCATCCTTCCACCCCTGCAATCAATAGTGGAGCTAAGTCTGCATTGACCTTCACTGTAGTTAATCACCGCTCAAACTGAGCAACTGCTTTAACCAAACAGCAGAGATGTTGGGTAGAACATCTAAGACTTTAATGGACCTAGACTATATGTCCAAACGTGTCCTGATGCTCCTTCTAATCAGCTTGTATAGTGTCCATAGAAAAGCATTGATCATTAGAATTAGGACGGAGCAGCTGCACGTGAGCCTAAAGTCACCATGCCCAATGCTAAGCATACAGGGGTATAAAGGTGCCCCAGCATTGGGCTGTGGAGCAGTGGAGCTGCATTCTCTGGAGTGATGGAGCTCCATCCAGTACCTTTGGGATGAGTTGGAGTGATCTATAACTGACCATCCAACATCAGTACCTGACCTCACTAATGCTCAATCAGCTCCTCACAGCAATGTTCAACATCTCGTGTAAAGCCTTCCCAGAAGAGTAGAGGCTGTTACTGCAGCAAAGGAGGACAAACTCACTATTAATACCCTTCATTTCAGAAGAAACGCTGGAGAAGCAGAACCCTCACATAATGTAAAGCTTCTATACCAGTTTAATCGTCCTTCCTAGAACTTTTACTTAAAAACGTTCTTCAATCTTTCACATCTCGTTTACAAACATGGTTCTTCAAAGACCTATTAGACCTATGAAAAGTGGATTTTCTATGCAATCTTAGAAAAAGGTGCCATAAAATGTTTTTTAATCGCTGCCATAGAAGAACTTCTTTTGGTTCCCTTATGAACCATGTTTAAAAAGATACTTGTAAGTGTGAAGAACCTTCAAAGAACATTTTTAAAGAATATGAAGGATCCACACCAAATTTTTTTCCAGTTCTACCTAGAACCTTTACGTCATTTGAGCATTCTTTAAAAAGCGTCTTCGCACACAAACATGGTTCTTTAACGAACTATTGGTTGAAAAGTGGATCTTCTATGCACAAAAAACGCTCTTTGAGCGATGCGATAGAAGAACCACTTTTGGTTCCTTGAAAAAATGCTGTTTGAAAAGAGATGTGTGAGTATTTAGGACCTTTAAAAGATAAAGAGCCCTCACATAATGCAACAGTTTTATACCAGTTTAAGGGTTCTTCTTAGAGCCTTTATATGATGTGGAGGTTCTTTAAACTTCACCATCCGTTATTAAGAAGAAATCTCTTCTTAAAACCCACTTATGCAGTTTTCACGAAGGTTCTGACATTCACCAATGTTCTCTTATTTGGGATTTGTTCTTAGGTAAGAACAGAATCTACACACACTCAAGAGCACAAAGGTGAGAACAGTTCTATGCTTTAAGAACACGTCATGAATCTGATGTAGACTTTTTCTTATGACCTTTTTCAAGAACACATTTAAGAAAATACGAAGGAAGATATTGGAGAACGAGGCTCATTATTCTTTAAAGAACTACCGATCGCAAAGTAAGCGCTCTTAAGATAAGGTACAATAGCCATAAAAGAACTAAGGTGGTAAAGATGGATTTCTGAAGAACCATGCATTGAAAGGTTCTTTAGGGAACAGTTTGTTAGGTTCAAATCAGAATCCGAAGCTGCATTTCTGAGTCGCAGCGAATGCGAGCGCAAGCGCGTTGGTGGATGTTTGTAGAGCTCCAGCTTGAGGCCACTGATGTAGCCTCGCAGGAGACAGTTAATGGCTTCTGAAATACATTATAAAGGAAAGACCGGCGATGCGGTGGTGTGCAGAAGCCAAAAACCTCATTTGCGAGGTAGACGGAGATGAAGAAAGGTAGAGAGAGCTAGACAGAGAGAGAGGCAGATATTAGATGGCGGAAGTGTGCTCCACTTCCTCTGTTCTCCCGGAGGAGTGGAGGAGTGAGTGTAGAGTGCAGACTGAAAGCCTTGACTGTGTCTTAAAAAGCCATAAGTGTCCCCAGATCGGATGCATTGCCTCTGTATATTATTAAAAATAAAGGTTCCTGAGTGGTTCTTGGCTTGGATGTAGGGTTCTCTGGAAAACTTGTTGGTTTAAAGCCACTATATTACATCGAGAACTTTCATATAACACATCTCTTTTACTAAAATTGAACCATCTAGTAAAAGGTTCTTCAGGGAACCAATAGTGGCTCTTCTAAAGAACACTGTTTGTGTGCTTTGGCACTGACATACATGATTGGTAAAGCATGCAGAGCTGTGCTTTGAAAGCGTGTTGCATGTGTGCTTCCATGTGACCTGACGTACTTAAAACACTGATGCAATTTGCACATCAAGTTGACCTTCAGGACTCTGTGTGCCCAGTTTAAATGGCTGAATGCATTAACGACCTAGAACTTTCCCTCGTGTCTCAAACAGTCCTCTGATTGACTCTCAGACTCTGAGTTTAGTACTGATAATCAGAAATTTACGGCTAAATACACATAAAAAATTATTCAAAATGCAGTCACGCTTACATAACTGAGGCTAAATGCTAGCCATGCGGCAGGTGCATGCTTCTGAGCTGAGAGAGTGGGGGAGGGGCGGAGAAACGGGCAAAAAAGGTGACAAAAATGGCCCTTGTCCTATTCACTACAGTGCACTTCTTTCCCCTCTTTCCCCTTAAAATCACACAAACAGGCCCTAAAACAGATTTTAACAGATAAATAACAATAAATATGACAAATTTTATTATAAAATGAATACTGTTTAGCTCTGTCTTTCAGTTTGCATTGATTTTGAGTATTGAAAATATCTGATATTAAATATTCAATTCAATTTGTAATTAAAAATAAAGCCTGTCTTGCTGCATATCTGAGTTTTAGCCCTCAGCATGAATCCAAGAGGACAGAAAATCAATAAAAAGTATGGCCGCCTTATGCTAATTGTTTATTTTTGGTCATAATAACCAATAACATGAATCATCCTCAGAATTCTTACACTTTCAGTTCACAGACAGTCCAGACTAACAATTTCTGAAAAGGTATCTGAGGTGCCACTTGTTTTCAAGATCTGTATAACAAAAGATTACAAAATTCAGCAGGCGCTAGGTAAATGTTTGATTAGAAATGGCCCAAATTCATAAAGATATCAAATTTCTGTTCGCATTCACATGTCAAACAATGTCATAGCTGAGCAGCCCAGGATCTCCTGAAAATAACATATGGCATGTAAATACTTTATAATTGCAACTGTAGTTGTAATTGACCCAAAATATCAGTAAAAAAACCCAAAATTCTAGGGTTCTAAGGATTTAAGAGGAATTCCACCAATTCCACCAAAAAATTCTGTATTATTCAGTCATTAAACACAGTTATTCAGATTGGTGTAATGTGAAATGGTTAATTGTAGAGAAACTTTGCAGTGGTGGGTGCCGCAATGTCTACAACACGTATAATCAACATTTAAAAACATGTAGGTTCACTGGTGGTTTTGTTTAGTAAATAAAATGACTATATTTGTGTTGTAGTCATGGTGACCCCTGGTTCCTATCTCCACCACTGTAAAGTAATCTAAGTCTCTACAATTGACCATTTCACACCAAACCACTCTGAATCACTCCGCTTACATCTTGACTGTTTATGCAAAAATTTTTAAAAAAGGGTGGAATTCCCCTTCAAGGTTATATTTATGCTATGTGTCTACAAATGTGCCAGAAAGGCCCCACAGTGTCCCAAAATCAGACAGATCAGGCTTCTGTACTTTGGGAGCGAGACAGATGATTCCTAAAGCATGATGGGATTCTTCATGGCTTTAGAGTCCCCCTCATCCCCTCCGCTCGCAGTGCAGCACCGCAGGCAGATCCATCTCTGGAATGGCGAAGGTGCCTCGACTCCTGCCATGATGAAGATGATTTCTGTGGCGGGTGGGGAGCCGTGTGCTGTGTACCTAGCCCTACTTTATTAGTCACGGATGCTGCGCTGGATCCATCTGTTTGCTGCACAGGGGAGGGGACGGCGGGGTTCGGGCGAAGCTGGGGGTCCGTTTCGCTGGGGCTAAATGAATCGGCGCCGTGTTTAATTGGACGAAGCTTTATGCTCTGACGCGGTGATGGAGGTGGCAAAGCTTGTGCCAGCTCCATATGCTCTCCAAAAGACTGCACCAAGGGTCTGATGGCACCATGAGACCAGCCCACCAGAGACCACCCTGCACTCTGATAGAGTGTATGATCATTCTCGCTCAGCTCCCCCCACCGTATGTGTGTCTCTCTCTTGTTCTCTCTCTCTGTCTGTATCTCACTTTCTGTCTGTATCTCACTTTCTGTCTGTATCTCTCTCTCTCTCTCTCTCTCTCTCTCTCTCTCTCTCTCTCTTTGTGGCTCCAACATTCTCATTCTCTGTATGTATGTATCTCTCTCTCCCTTTGTCATGTTATCGTTCTTTCTCTCTCTGTATGTCTCTCTCTTTCTTTCTTACTCTCTCTTTCTGTCTGTATCTCTCTTTCTCTCTATGCCCCCCCTCTCTCTGTGTGTATGTAAGTATCTCTCTCTCCCTTTGTCACGTTCTCGCTTTCTCTCTCTGTATGTCTCTCTCTCACTGTTTTTTACTCTCTCTCTCTCTGTATGTATGTACCTCTCTCTCCCTTTGCCATGTTATCTCTCTTTTTCTCTCTGTATGTCTCTCTCTTTCCGTCTGTATCTCTCTGTCTCACAAGCTCATTTTCTCCTCTTCATTTCTCTTTCACTTCCTCTCCTTATCTCTTTCACTGTCTTTCTTCTTCTTTTTTCATTTTTTCATTTTTTCTCATAATCTCTAATGTCCTTTACTCTTTTTCTGTTTCTGATTTTCTTTTTTCTGTATCCTTCTTAATTTTTCACTTGATCATTTATTTCCTCTCTCTCTCTCTCTCTCTCTCTCTCTCTCCCCACATTTTTTCTTGTTTTTCAATTTTCATTTTTCTTCTTTCTCTTATTATGTCTTCAATTATTTCATCTTTCATTCATCTTTCACTCGCCCTCTCACTCTTTCTCTACCTGTCTCTCATTTTTTGTTCTTTTCCGTTTTCTCCCTTTCTGTTTATCCTTTTCTTTGCTCTGCCTGTCGCTCAACTTCCATGCTCTCTCCTTCTCTTTTATTCTTTCATTTATTCTTGATTTCTGTGCCCCTCTCCCTTCTTTCTCTCATTTTCCCCCTTCTGCTTCTCTGTCAGTTTTCTTTCTCTCTCTCTCTCTCTCTCTCTCTCTCTCTCTCTCTCTCTCTCTTTCTCTCTCTCTCTCTCTCTCTCTCTGCCTCTTTCTTTCTTTGTCTCTCTCTCTCTCCCTCGCTCTCTGTCTCTCTCACTCCCCCATAAACTCATTGTCTCTTATTTCTTCTCTCTCATTCTCTCTTTTTTTATCTATCTTGTTTTCAGTCCTTAATTTCTCCTCTTCATCTGTGATCGTCTTCATCTGGGCGTCTCAGGGTCATCCAGCAGTTTGACCGCTCCATTACAGTAACAGATTGTTTCCATGACCTGTTCCTTCACATAACATCCTAAAGCTGCCTGGTCTGTTCTTATCGCTCTGTGTCCTCAGATACTAAACTAATCTGCTCACATAAAGACTCTGTTCAAGGTGAATGTGCTTCTAATCACAGTGGCTTGGACATCTGACACTAGTTTCAGGCTGTGTCTGTGTTCGTGTTTCTGCGTAGATTTCTTATCACTGTGTCTCTGAAACGGAAGCTTTGGAGGAGAAAACAATAAAGAAATTTTGGGTCCCCCTGATCACATGATACCACCAGTGTAAGGAGGGTAGCACATGCTTCCTTCAAGTCATATAAAGCCAGTTCAAATAACTTCATAATCAAATTCTTAAGCTGTAGACAGAGTCATTCAGAGTGGTTTGGTGTGAAATGCTGAAATCTGAATTGTTGAAGTAGTGGTGATAGGAACCAGACATCCACCTCTAAAAGCTCCCTCACATGAAATGGTTTTGGTTGTGTTACGAGTTTTTGGGCAAACATATACTTTTGGAAACAAGTCACTAAGTTGCAAGTAATTAGTAATCTCAAGTCTTGACACTCTAGTCCCAAGTCAAGTGCCAAGTCAAGATAATCCAGTCCCGAGTCAATGAAGGTTCAGTCTCAAGTTGAGTCCAAAGTTAATAGTTCTTATCTTTGAGTCCTAAACAAATCAGTCTGCATTCTTCAGCTAATTTAAGGCCACAACACTGAATAATGGTAGCAGTGCCTTTTAATGACAGCACGGTAGCAGCGTATGGCTGTAGGTTATTATTTTTTGTTTTGTTCTGTTTTTTTACCCTTACAACTAAAATACAAAACCCATGGTACACAAATAACCATGACAGGTGTACTGTATACACAAAGAGTAGCGCAACTACACATGAAAAGAATTTTAAAAGTACTACTGAACTGAACACTGGACTCACAGGATTATAATAAACAATAGCTCAGCACAAAAACTTGTTCAGCCAACTTAAATCAACTAATAGTCTGATTAAATTTTGAGGCCAACAGAAACCAAAACGACCACGCTGAACTCAGTTTACAGAAAAGACAGCAAAATGAAGGTGATTGTACGAAGCTGAAGTTGTCTTTTTTCACCAGCAGCTTCTTATTCAAGTTTTCTGTTCCACATTGAATGGCGCAGCAGTTACGTTCAGGCGCCTGACTGCTGCACCATTTAAGGTGGAACGACAAATACAAAACTGGCAAGTCAGCTTCAGCCTCGTGGTGAATGTTGCACTTGTTTTGCCTGCAGAAGCTGTTAAATCGATCAAAATGAGAAAAATGGTCAGTTTGCCTGGTGAGTTTCTCAGTAAGAGTTTAAGTGCTGAGTGAGGGAGCATTGATGCCATTGATGCTTCGCTTGTTTCTAGCTTATGAAGACAAACTTGAGCTCTGATGCTTCATTTGTCTTCCGAAATAAACTAAACCTGGCATAAACACAGTGACTGACAACCGACGACTCAAGATATCAAAGACGAATCCGTTCACATGAAAAGTAACCGACTATGTAGAGTCCTGTCTGCAGCCAGACTCTCGAGACTCTCGAATTTCGAGACATTTCTTCCACTTTGGGTCCCAAGTCTTTCCAGGTCATAAGGCTGAAGTCCAAGTCAAAGTCCAAGTCATTGGTGTTGAAGTCGAAGTCGAGTCGTAAGTCTTTCTCGATTTTCTTGAATTGAGTCTCAAGTCATCAAATTTATGACTCGAGTCCAAAGTCATTTGACTCGAGTCCACATCTCTGCTTTTTAAAAAGCACTGTAAAGAAATCTGAGTCTCTACAATGAACCATTTCACAGCAAACCACTCTGAATGACTGTTTACATCTCAAACACTGATTTCTTTGGAAATTTAAAAAATGTGGAATTTCGCTTAATGTATTTTAATGGTCTGTTCATTGTGAAATGTTCAGAAAATGTAAAATCCAGCATTCAAGTGGTGTAAAAATGTATTTATGAGGTTTTGGTATGACAATGTTGTTTCTCATACTGCGTCTCAGTGTAGTGCACAGTGTGCCAGAAGGACGTTTGAGTGCCGGCGCTGGTCTTTTATCTCTTAGCGCTGGCAGCCTGTAGTTGTTTGAATGTGTTCCACTTGTGTCATTTACAGTACACGTGATATCAGTGTAATTACAGCTCATGCGACTGCATCCACTGCGCAGCGTTTTTCCTCGTCCGTTTTGGGCAAGGACCTGCATCTCAGACTCTGAATAATGGCCCGCTCCCGGCGGCGCTCATGTAAATTGATTTCCAATTTTCCAATTAATGGCCATCCTTACAGATACAGCTCTTTCCCCTGATTCAACATTTCCCCCGGACTGAGACGGCCGATAACATCGCCTGTGCAAATGAAGCCGACGTAGTGACTGGATCAGATCGTGTTGGGTGATATTCTCTAATTGAGCGCAAAAACAGCACTGACTCCAGCTCAGTGAATGCCATTTGCAGCACTGCGAAAGACTGATGGAAAGCCTTGGTTTAGAGCTGTAAGAATTATATGTATATTAAAGCCTTTTCGTTTGGCCGAAAATCCTCCCTAGGATATCCTGACTACAACTTCAAAATCATATCGAACAAGATAAAAACTGAAAAAAGAAAAGATACAGTGTTTTGTCCCTTGCATACAGAGATTTCGCCAGATTCTCTAAATCTTTTAATGATATTATGTACTGTAGATGATGGAAAGCAAAAGTTCTTTGCTATTTTACGTTGAGAAAAGTTATTCATGAATTGTTGCACTTTGATCATGTCTTTCACAGAGTGGTGAACCCCTCCTCATCTTTACTTCTGAAAGACTCAGCCTCTCTAAAGTGTTTTTTTAGCATTATATAACTTTATCAGCCTTTTCCCAACTTTTCTGGAACATGTTGTTGGTCAAATTCAAAATGGGCATATATAAAAAGCAAATATAAACAACACACATCAGAAAAATATGAAAATATTGTTTCTGAATAACTACAGCTTTACCAGCTGTTAATATCAGTTTCATTAATATACTTATTTAAAACCAAAATTTTACTTCATTTCTCTTTGTTTATTAAAGTGTAACCAGTTGTAACATTGTGTAAAAGCTAACCCTGCAGTATGGAGGCTGTACTCAAGCCCAGCTGCACCTGCTGTGAGCTTGTCGGCAACAAGATGATTATTAAAGTAATGTAAGGTTGGATTTGAAAAAATTTACTTACATGCCCTGAAAACGCTCTTTGGCACAGATCTCTTTAAAACGCTGATGAATCGCTCTGAATTTTGGTGAGAGACGGCGGCTAGGAAATGTGGTAAAGTGGCCAGAAGCTCACGCTGCATGACCTTCTTTAACAATGTAAAAAATCTGTATTAATTTGTGTCCTTGTTTGTGAGGTTGTTCCCCCTTGCTCCCCTATATGACTACATGACTGGCATTCGACCAAGGACGAAACGGCCTACATTGCGTAAAAGGAGTGAGAGGCTCCCAAATCCCCACATTAGCATTAAACACAGGCATTTGCGGCTTGTAAAGGACATTTAATGTTTTATTTGCAGCAGTTAACAGACATTAACAATTGGCAAATGCAGAATGTGGGCCCTTCAGTGAGGCGGAGAGCTAAACTCTACAGGGCTGTGGCCAAGAATGAACCCAGTTCAACGCCTCTGCTTTAGCGGGAATGCACTTGGCAAAGAAACTGTTTGCAAGTTAAGAATTTGTCTCATGAGTATTTTTTCGTATGCAAGAACTTTTATTGCTTTAAGAGCTTAAGATCCAATACTTTGAAAGTCTAATGCATCTTTTTAACACATACTTCACTGAACTGCAAGATCCATCACACCTAGTACAATGGTCACTACCAAGAATGGTCCACCCACCCAAATACCATCTGACCAAAGGTGGACCTGGTGATCCCTTTCTATTGATGAATGGGGTAGAGGTGGCTGATGAACCACATGTGGATCAACAGATGGACTACATTCTATAATTGTTAGTCTAATGTTCACCTATGTCAGAGGTGTTTCTGATAAAATGGCCAGTGAATGAGAAAAACAGGAAGTTGTTTCTAATAAAGTGGCATCTCTGTGTAGATCTGGTGGTCCTTTAACAGCTGCTCTCTGTTCAGCAGCTTCTCTCAGCTCTCAGCCTTTTATATGAAGTATGGAGGGCAGTCTGAAGGCCTTCTCTTTCTGACCTAATGAATAAATGCTTTGCATACTCCGTTTCGTCTGAAGAGTCTTCTCTAGAACTAGGCCTTGAACAAGTAATAATTTAATAACTCGTCAAGAAAAGGTCTAAATGTTCATACATTTCAAGTGGGGTCGAGGGGGCGGCAGCACACCCACATTTCAGGACTGGTTAACTAAATGCCTGAAAAAGATAAATTAACTGAGCTGAGCATAGTGAAGACCTATATGTGCTTGTTTTAGAGTGTTTATATTTATATATATATATATATATATGTATGTATATATATATATATATATATATATATATATATATATTCAAAATAAAAACAGAAGTAGCTGTGCACTGTTTAAGTTAACGCTGCATTGTCATTACTGCCAGCTGATTTACATCCCTCACCAGCTGTTGGCTGCTTTGGGAGCATGTCGCTAAAACACAAGCAAGTTTAGGTTTTCAGAGAAAAGCATGTGCAGTCTTGTTGGCTAGTTCTGTGACCCAAAGCCTAATATTGTAATATTGTAATAATGTCCCACATTTTTTAATGCACGTGTTGTTTTCTCAACCATTATCCGCATGTGCTCGAGTCTTGAATCACTGTGCAGCTTGAGGATGGGTGACGCAATTGGTTACCACATATCAACCACCTGATTGGTTTTTGGTCGGTCTGTTTGCATAATGCTCGTCCAGAGCTAGAGTGATGTTAGACCACCATAGGACCACTGCAGACTAGTCCATGACTAGTTAGTTAGTTATTCTTAATGAGTCTTTATCTCCTTTCAGTATCTATTACTTGAAAAATACACTATATGGACAAAAGTATTGGGACACCTCCATATTACACCTACAGGAGCAGGAGGATTTTGCTTTGTGCACTGGGGCTCAGTCATGCTGGAACAGAAAAGGTTCTTCCCCAGACTGTTCCCACAAAGTTGGAAGCACAGAATTGTCCAAAATGTCTTGTTCCACTGAAGCATTAAGGTTTCCCTTCACTGGAACTAAGGGTTCTAGGCCAACCCCTGAAAACAACCCCATATCAACATCCCTCCTCCACCAAACTTTACAGCTGGCACAGTGCAGTGAGGCAGGTAACGTTCTCCTGGCACTCACCAAACCCAGACTTGACTGCTCCAGAGTCCATTTAGCCAAAGTTTAAAAAGACTCTTTTTTATATGCTGCCATTACTTACAGTTGGGTTGAGGGGTAGGGGGGGATGGCAGGGTTTGGGTGGGGGGATTTAAATTGAAGTAATAAAATTCTCTTTGTTTTAGTTAGTATTGGCCCATTCATCATCACTTTATTTAATACGAGGGGATAGTTGTGCCATCCCGGCCCGCTGCTAATGGCTGTATTCGCTCGTGTTTTCTTTGTTGATCGAAATGAATTAAATTAGTATAAACAGCCTCGCTTGTCGTCTGTTATTCATTATCTTTTTTTTGCTTTATATTGTCATTGGTCGATGATGGGTTTTGTTGATGCTTCTGACTCACTTTAGTGACATCATAAGTGGGTGGTCCATGTAACTGGTAGTTCTGTTTAGTGGGTTTGGTGGCTAGAATGCTATTGTGTTGAAATGTCTGTTCATCTGTGAGTCTGGTAAATAGTTTGCAATTACTATATGAGTCATGTCTGAACTTTGTTCATTTGTTTACTTTTTTGTGGATTTTGAATTTCATAAGCCTTTTTCTTATACATTATGCAAAAAATTCAAATGAAAAAAAAAATCCATATCCTTTTGTATGATGTAATGTCATAAGCAAAAGTTGGAACGCTACGCCATGTTTCTGTTGATTTTCTAAGTGAAAATTTAACACATCCTCTACAGAGAACACACTTCTGTACAAATTTGAATTTGACATTTTGGAAAGAAAGTTCTGTTAAACTCAGCAAATAAATGGAAATTGTGGACTAAAATTTGCATATTGAGAATGTAGAGAATGTGTAGAGAATGTATTAATTTCAGACAAAAAATCAACAAACCCTCATTTGAAATGGGTTGTTCACTTTTGCACACGACCGTATATATTACTTAAAATTTCAGAACGCCGTACCTGCATCCCAGACTGCACTGTGGAGACCCCAGCCTGCCTCCCTCTCCCGTACTTATTAAGCACTTTATTAAAAAAAAAATAAATAAAATTTTATAGTTTATTATTCACGTTACTGGCCTGGCTCTATGAAACTCTCATAAACACTCCCTCTGAAGTTATTAATCAGGCCGAACTCTCAGTCACACTCCTCCTACTTGTTTTAACATCTGTTAGACCCTGCGCTCAGGGACCGGGTGAGTGTTGATGTTCGATCAATGTCAGCATGTTCAGGCACTGAGAGAGCGCTCTATAGGGACCTGGAGAAAACATCAGGCTCAGAATAGCCTGCATGCGTCTTGTATGTGTGATGTGGGAGATCATAGGTTAGAACGAATCTGGATGTAAACTAAGAGCCGTGTTCTGACCTGTTTATACAAGATCAGACCACAGTTAGTTCAGACCTTGCAGTGTGACTGGCTGAGAGGCGCTCTGTTTCTTTTCCACTATACGGTAGAACATTTCTAAGCACGGACAGGCGGCATTTCCCCCCGGACGCATGCTTTCAAACTGATCAGCACGGTTTCCTTGGCATGGTTAACTAACCATGCTCAGGGCTGCAGAACTGCTCTGGTGGGATTGCTTAATGATGTACAGTCATATGCAAAATTGCAAACAAATTACATGTTTTATTGATTTCCTACGTGAAATGTTACCACATCCTCTACGGGGAACATGTTTAAATATGTCTATTTCTGCTAATTTTAGGGAACAATTATTTTAATTGTATATTTTAATTGAGTATTAATTTTCTGAGTTAAATATTTTTCCCCCAATCTGTTAAATTCAGCAAATTAACAGTAATTGCGCATTAAAATGTGCATTACAATGTGCAAGCATGTGTTCTCTGGTGGATGTGAGGATGAGCAAAATGGGTGAGTTCAGCTACTTTAAATTGCATTTATTGCTGATACAGTGGTTCAGTTGCACTCACACAGCTTCTGTAATCTCTACAAAAAAGCACTGACCAATAGATGTGAGCCTAAGGTCACCATGCCCAACACCAAGCGTGGGCTGAAGGTGAATAAAGCCTACCAGCAGTGGGCTGTGGAGCAGTTGAACTGTGTTCTCTGGAGTGATGGAGCTCCATCCAATACCTTTGGGACAATTTATGATCCAGAACTGACCATCCAACATCAGTACCTGACCTCACTAATGCTCAATCAAATCCTCACAACAAGTGAAAAGCCTTCTCAGAAGAGTAGAGGTTGTAACTGCAGCAAATAGGGAACAAACTCCCTATCAATACCCTTCATTTTAGAAGAAACGCTGGATGTGCAGCTGTCTACAAACGTTTGAACATACAGTATATCAGCCTGCAGAGCTGCAGCTCCAGCTGCCCAGGCCCAGTCAAACTACACTTCATTAGCTTCCACAAGTCGTTGATGTCATT
Organism: Colossoma macropomum; assembly: GCF_904425465.1. Classification (NCBI taxonomy): domain Eukaryota; kingdom Metazoa; phylum Chordata; class Actinopteri; order Characiformes; family Serrasalmidae; genus Colossoma; species Colossoma macropomum. Next base: position 9,295,184 of record NW_023494807.1, on the reverse strand, counting down.
CTCCAGAACTCATTACTGTTGGAACCAAGATGAGCCGTACTCTAAACCATCTGAGCACACAGACTCACGTCTACAAATCACAGATTTGGCAGTGCCCACTGACAACCGGCTGCTGTGTCTGGGAACGGCCTGTTCCGTCTGCGGCATCGGGCGGCCGATTTATAGAGTGCTTTACTACCTGTTGGCACCTCATTTGGCACACAGCGAGATGGATAGACTCTCAGCGAGCTAAAACGATGCAGAAGGAAACCTGAATGCGTTTTCCTTTCCTGAGGCGAGCATCCTCATTTTCATCTTTGGGTAAACTTTGTTTCTTTAGTGAGTTGTGTAGCTTTTTGTGCATATAAACGGTCTGCAAAGTCCCAAAGCTCAAAGTTAACTCCAGAGGGAGAAACTCTCTCCCACAGAAGCCACTTTTCTCAGCTTCCTGAAAGGCCTTGTTGGAATTCCAGCCCTTTTCCTTCATTACAAGGTGATGTCATCTCATAACACAGTCCTTACTGCCCGCCTACCAGTGAGCTTGGCAAGCTCTCGCACAGCGCACAGCGGCTACTGGAGGAGGAAGAGTGTGTTCACTGGTGTAGCTGTGTGGAAAAGACGCTGACCAGATTTTCAGGATCAACTCTGGATCAAACTGATACGGCAAAATCGATGCCGCTGGAGAAACAGGCACAGTGGAGTTTACAGCTGCTCAGGAGAGAAGGGTCTGTCTGCAGACTGCAAGACAGGGGCGGAACCTGTAGGGGCAGAACCACTCTGGCAGTTGACCAATCGGACAGAGTGGGCGAGCTGATCAATCAGAGCAAACTGGGCTCATCGGGAGGCGGGGCTTAAAGACAGAGGAACTCTAACAGAGCGTTTCAAACACAGGATAAATAAAGATGTACAGTATGAGAAGAATAATGTGTTTTTGGAACATTGGAGCATAAATCTATTGTAGTAGACTCCAAAAATAAACCTATGAGCACAGAAATTGAGCATAATGAAGGTTCCTTAATGGTTCTTTTCTTGGACATATGGTTTGAGTAAAAACATTTGGTATAGAAGGTATACATTATGTTGAGGTCCTGTAAACTACAAACAGGTTCTTCATCTCGTCTTAAAACTCTACAGCAGTTGTACATTAAAAAACTATCCATTGAAGCTCCTTGGGGAACCTAAAATGGTTTTTCTATGGCATTGCTCTAAAGAACCATTCAGAACCTGCTGACTCAAATTTCTCCAACCAACCCAAATGTTTATTATATATTTATGTGTGATTGTTGACAGTTCCTAAAATGTTCTTATCTGTTCACACTGTTCTAGAATGTTCTCCATCATTTACAGTGTTATAGGATGATCACAAAGCCCTTCTCGAGAACATTCCCCTTCCCTCACTCACATGGTTCTGTTTTCCTCCCTTCGCATTGTTCTAGAATGACCAAACACACTGTTCTACAGTGTTCTCCCTCATTCACACATGGCTCTAGACTATTCTAAGACATTTATAATGTTCTAGGATATTCTTTTCCAATTTCACTGTCCTAGAATGTTCTCCTTCATTTATATGATTATACGTTATATGATGTTCTCCTCCATTCACAATGTGCAAAAACATTCACCTTAATTTACAATGTTCTAGAATGTTCCCTCCCACTGTTCTACAATGCCCCCATTCACATGGTTCTGTTTTCCTCCCTTCCCATCATTCTAGAATGCCCCATGCACACTGTTCCAGAATGTTCCAATCAGTCTGTTCTAGAATGTTCTCTCTCATTCACAGACTATATTCTAACTCATTCATAATGTTCTAGAGTATCCTCCATCCATTCACAATGTTCTAGAATATTCTCTTCCAATCACCATGCCCTAGAATGTGCTCTACCTATTCAAACTTTTCTAGAATAGTCTTCCTAATTCAGCCTGGTTCATTTGGTTTGCCATTGGCCTTGCTGGAGCACTGCAGAGTCATCTGCCCACATGGGAGTGTTGCTGTTTGCTGGAGAACATTGTGCTCTGTAAAGGCATGGCTTTCGTTGACTACTGGTTTGGTTGGGTTTTTTTTAGGAGGAAGGACGCAAGTATCATCGCTTCTGCAACCACGGTGGTGCAGGACTGGGAGGCTTGAAGATGGAGAGGTGAGTGAGCTGCCTGAGAAATGGCTTTAGGCCACCGCAAAGGTGCCACACATACAGAGTACATGATAGATTTCATCATAACAAGATTAGCGACAGGTGACTTCACATTTAAGCACATCTCGAAACCTGCAGCCTGAAATCGCTCGCTTTGGATTCAAGCAGCGCCGTTTCAGCTTTTCCCCCTCAAACAGTAATCTCAACTTAACAATGCGCTGCACCCTGTGCCCTGTCCTGTCTGCTGTCTGTTGTCATAGGAACCGCCATCAGCGGACTGAGGAGGAAGATAACAGTCCCTGTCGCCGGGAGCAGCAGCTGATGTGGGAGAGCAAGGCCCTAGTGTGAGTGTTTCAGTGCTTTACCTGACCTTACCAGAGCAGGGCAGCGTGGGCAGAGGGTAGAATAGAACTGGGGTGTTTAACAACAGCACTGACCGTGATATATGACAGGGGCCAAAGGTTTAGAAGTAACACTAACTTTGTAAAAATCAGCATGAATGTCTTATGCTTTTGATAAATATCTTAACAAGATGTCTAACCAGATGTCTGAGAAGTTTCATGTCCACAGTTTTTATTCTACGTAGTTATGAATGTCGCCTAATGATACTGTGTTTTTCGATACTCTTGAGAAGGTCTTGGCCTGTTTCTTTAATCCATTCATGGTGGAAGGATACATTCAGGGCATTGTGAGGCAAAATAGTCCCCAACGAAAACGGATTATATCAGATTTTCCACTATTTTCCCATCATCAACATTTCATATAAAACTCTGAAGACTCGTGTAGGTTCACTGGTGGTTTTGGTTAGTAAATAAAGTGGCTAAATTTGTATTGTAGTCATGGCGACCCCTGGTTCCTATCACCACCACTGTAAAGAAATCTGTAAAGAGTCTCTACAATGAACCATTTCACTCCAAGCCACTTTCAATGTGTCAGTGTCTCCCCTTAACAGTATGTCTTCAGAAATTTTGTTAGGGAGCATAACTGTACCATAATCCATTGCAATTCATATGTTCTAAGTTGTATTGACTCCACACACCCTGTCTTCACTCCAGGCTTTTTATTTTATTGTTCTGTATTAAAACACTATTACAAATATGTACCTTTTCTCTGGGAAAACATATTGAAGGTACACAGTTGGACGATGTTGTATATGACATCAAATCACATTATACAGAAAAGGATAAATCTCAGAAACGCTGCATGCTGGAGACTTTGATTTTCCCGGATGTGTAGTGTTCAGCCATCCCAATGAGGGCTCTGGGGCAACCGTATCCCTTTCAGAAGCTTTGTAAAATAAATTCATAATGACAAACCAAAGACTGAATGTCTTCTGTGATTAATTATCCATTTCTTCGGGTTGAAAAGAGTTGTTGTTGTTAGCATGGCTGTTAGCCGTCCAATGACGCCTTGGGTTGAGTCTGTTGACCAATCAGAGGCTGTGCTCCTGACTTGTTGATGGAACAACACTACCCTTCCGGGCAAAATGAAAGTAAGTCTGTAATATGCAGCATTCCCAAGATATTTATTCTTTTATGTATGATGCCCTTTGATGTTGCATATGACATCGTCAACCTGAGAGGGTTAATTTGTCGTTTTATCTTAGAAGGTACATTGAAAAATGTACCTTTTTTCTGACAGTGTAGGGTAAGTAGTTTGATTGTAGGATGATTCTTCACTATCTTTTTTGAACAAAAAATAGCTCACTAGTTTTGCTGCTGCATAGCACAAACACAAAAAATCCACCTCCCAGAGCCTGATAGTGTTTATCTCGAGCAATCTAGAAGCTAAATCTGTTTATGTTGAATCGATAATACAATTATTACAGTGTAAGCAGCCTGTGTAATACGCCATCCGCTGAAATAAGAAAGAAATCTGGCTCCTTCTGATGCCTTCCTCCCTGACCCGAGTGACCTTATGGAACCCTCGGAAAGTAATTCATATCGACTGCAGCAAATGGCCGCTGGACAAATTCAATTACAGGCGATCGTGCGCAGGTTCAGAAGCTGCGTGTTTGTTTTGTCCTCGCTCCATCACAAACACAGGCCTCCAGGCTCGTGTTCCTCCGGAGCGGCTTTGGAGCCGGGGTTATGCGGGCCGCTCACCTGCGGATGAACTCTAATCTGGCTACAGAAACCCAATCAAGGGCTAAATTGAATTAGCGTCAGGCTGGGATCGATACGGGCGAGGACAGGAGAAACACGCTTGAGCAGATTATCCTAAGAGATCACAGCAATAATAACACCCGGAATAGCCGGGAGGAGGGGGGATTGGCGGAAGTAAAGTAGAAGAAGTAAACAACAAAAAGAGGAAACACAAACAAAAGAGGAATAATAGTGAAGACTGAATCAGCAGGATTAAGGATCTACTGTTAATTATTTGAAAACAGCTATAAAACTAACATATAAAAGCCAAAAAATAAGCTTCTGTTTGTACTCTTCTTATGGAGCAAACTCTTCACCACATTCAGATAGTGGTAATCTTTGCACTGAGAGTCCGAGTTGGGTCTGTCAACATGCGACTGAAGTGTGATTGGAGTCTGAGTTACACTGTCGCACACAGCAAGCTCTAACTCCTCACTCTGATCCATTGTACTGAGTGAGGTACAGCTCCACCAGTTCAAAAACAGCCAAAACTTGCTTTTCTTCCAAGTTGCATGAGTGGCTGATGAGAGAAAACCCATCCTCTATATTGATTGGACAGTTATAATGAGGTATGGTGCTTTTTTAGTGCACTCAGAAGAAGGGCTGATGGTTTTTCAGCTTAAATCCATGGTTTAAACATGTGAACTGCATTATGCAGCTTGTTATTAGCTGTAGGCTTTGCATACAAAAGTAAACCCTACTAAAAACTTCAAATGACATTAACAGCTTCAAATAATGAGACATTTTTTATAGAGAAGCCTTCAGTTTGAAGGAAAGAGGCAAAACAACATGAAATGATTGGTAAGTCTGTAAGTTGTATAGCACACATGCTAGCTAGTCTGATAGTTAACCAAGCTGAGTTAAGTTTTAGTTTTTAGTAAATTTTGAAGCGATGTGATCTGTAACTTACTAAAACGTCAGCTAAAAAGTGAGTGTGCTAGCTAGCATACTTGCTATCCAAACTACATACTAGCAAACAGTGCATCCAATAAATCAAGGCAACTTGTTTTAGACTCTTAAAATCCCAGGCTCATTTCATACAAAGGCTTATTCTTCATTAACTACAGGGACTTCAGTGCAAACTGGTTGAGCTACTCTTGAGTTATAGAAGTATATGATAAAACTTTGACCATGTGAGGGGTAAATAAAGCAATAACAAAAAATGAAAAAGTTCATGAAATGACCACAATATACAGTGAAGGGGGTTTTAGGCATGACACGAAGCAAAGTAAAACCCCCATCCCTGTTGGATAAAAAGCAAGTTTATTGCTTTTTATCCAACAGCGGCCGACATAAAATATAATGAAATACACATTTTTTCAGAAAATAATTTAAGCTATTATTAATAATAATAATTGATATAAACAAGTATTCTGCCAAGAAATGTAGTTCTTTTAGAGAATGGTTTTGTTGCCAAGCAACCAAGGACTGCAGCATGAGAAGAAGAACGTTTGGTTACCCATCACTGTATATTGCAGTCATTTCATGAACTTTTTAACTTTGTTCATATAATAATGAACATATGATAACACAGCCCTGTTTAATGCAAAAACCTTTGCTTTATAAGCACTTTTTGGTCACCAAATTACCGCGAGTCTTATTTAGCACAAAGCTAACAGCGACCCTCTTCTAATGCTGGGGCTGAATCTCAAACGGCTCCTTGCTCCCTACATAGTGCACTACGTAGAAATTTAAATACTGGATCCTGCAGCCCAACAGAGCAAAATACAACTAAAAATAGTCATTTGGGATTCTGCCATATCCATAGTCAACAAACTGTGCACTACCTGACCATAGAAGAATTTAAAACTTATATAGCACACTATTTTGGGTTTATGGAGCCGTTTGGGTGAGTGACTTTTTATGAGGTGGCACAATAATACTGAGTTCAGTTGTTGTGAAGCGTCTGGTGTGCATCTATATTAAGTATTTTACAATGGCTTTGAACGCAGCTCAGCCAATCAGATTTTTGCACCAGAACCATCCTTTTATATAAAGTTAAAGTAAGCTCCAATTCCACATGCTGATCCATTTTACTGTCACCAGTGTGAACACGCCTGCTCACCAACAGATTCTTTGATTCCGTTGAAGGAGCTAAACACTCTGGTTCTTGGGTGAGATGTGAGGCGAGACAAGGTCAGTGGGTTAATGGACCATTTCAAATTGCTTGTTTGTTTTCCTAGAATTCAAAGGGCCTGGCGTACTGCACTGGACCGCAAACTGGGCTGGCAGGGGGGCCCTAAGAACCGCATGGATCACCGTTGTGAGATTGATCCAGAGGAAGATGCCTTCACTGCTGGACTCACCATTGAGGAGCTGGACCAGAGCCTCACACTGGTAGGGCAGCTGAAGTGTGTGTGTAGAGAGAGAGAGAGAGAGAGTGAGGGGCATGCAGCCTATTCTCACAGTCCAGGCTACTTGGATCGGGGGGTCAAGAAGTGAACGTGCGTTGGCGTAATGCCCAGATGTGTAATTAGTAGTTAATTAGATGAATTTGCTAAGTTGGTTGATTGATTAATGAAGTAGTTGGAGAAGTGGCAGTGTCCTTGTTCCATCTGCCCTCCGAGCTCACGGTGAATTAAACACTGCCCACAACAGCAGCCCACACACACACACCCACACACAGGTTTGTTTTTATTCAATGTCAGGAGGGTCATGTCTCACATAATAATATGTCCTATAAAAAAGCGGAAAACATAATTAATAGAAAAATTACATAGAAGCTTCAACAACCAAATATGACCTAATTTTTTTAGTGTTGAGTGTGTTTCTCTTTACCTTTATTCCAGCTTCCACTATTTTCAGGAGACTCACTCCTGAACTCACAAGTTCAGTTTTAGAAGCTGGTTGATCATTTTCTAAAATAATCAAACACATTCAATGATGTTGAGGTCTGGACTCTGGGCTGGTCAGTCCGTAGAGTGACTCAGTGAGGCTTCTTGACACATCCTTTCAGACACACAGCGCTGAGTCATCTTCTCACAGTGGAAGGATGGACAGAAACACCTGTGGATGTTTTCAGATCTGAAGCAGCTTGATTTTCTCCTCTCTCTCATAGATGAAAGCTTTAAGTGCTGTTTATCTGATGGGGGCAGTTTTGGGGTCTACCAGGTCTTCCAGGTGGTTGTTAGGAGGCATCATTTTTTGAACTCCAGGTTTAAAAACTTCATTTGTTTTTCTTTGGCTTTCTCCTTCATTATGCAAGTGGATCTTATATCTGATCTGCTCAGAAATACCTCCTAAAAAAATTCAGAATTTCCATTTTATCTGGAAATTAAACAAATGAAGAGTAGTCTTTGATTTTTGCCTGGTACTGTATATAATAATAATATATAATATATGCATTTTATATATCCCAAGCTACCGATATAAAGTAAGACTTTGAGAATATTCTTAACTTTATCCCAAACCTCACCCACAAAACCACACACCCACACTCTCAAACAAACCCAAACAGAGCAGTAAGACCTACATATGAAGGAACGACTGAAGAAACCTTCAGATGAAGAAAGAAAAAAGAATCCAAAAGGGCTGACAGGAAGCAGACGTGTGAGACAAACCCAGGCTGATTTGCAGACAGTTGCGAGAGAAAAGAGCAAAGCAAAGAGACGACTCCCTTTGTTTTGTCTGACGTAGAGGAAAAATAAACTTGGGTTAGAGACTTCCTCCGGCTCTGAGTCAGATGAGTGTTTATAAAAGATGGTTCGAATTGCACATGGAAAGGAGGCTTCAGAGAAGCGGAACTACTCTTTTTTTGCCTGTGAAAGAATAGAAACTATTGTTAAGCTCATAAAGTGAGCATGCGCTCTTCTGGGAACAGCATGTCCCTGGATCAACAGTCCTTATCTGATGTCATCAGTGTGACCGCCTTGAGCCACCTGAAAGTTCCCTCAAGAACATTTTTGTTGGTTTATGCTTTTTCACTTCATAAAATTAAGCACATATTGATTCGTTACATTTTGTGATGATTTCATGCCTTCAAATTGAATCTCTGAGTTTAATCAGTTTAATGCAGTTTACTTTAGTCTGTTGCCACTGGCAACTGGAGAGATTGGCCTAGGAGATCCCAGGAGGAACTGATTGGCCAGCACACTCCAGAAAAAATGAAGCTGCTCTGCTTTTGATCTTAATAATTTTTTAATAACTTCTCTTTTCTGTTGTTGATGCCACTCAAGCAGTGTCAGCAATGTTGTGACTTGTCAGGATTACTTTTTTTTGGTCGGTGCAAACCTTGTTAGCTGTGCTCCAAAATCTAAGCAGCATTTCTAGACCCCTACAAGGGCCTCCAAACTGCTTACACACTTAAAATGATGGTTCTTCGAGAGTTCTTTGGTAAAGAAAATGGTTCTAAAATGGAACCATGAACACTCAAAGAACCCTATGCATGATTAAAGGGTTCTTTGCATCGTGAAAGGGTTCTTCAGATTGATGAAGAAAGTGCTGTGGATGGTTCTGTGTAGAACCTTTTTGAAAATGGCACCAAAAAGTTTTCTTCTATTGTTTCAAGCTTGGCATCATAACAGTAGAAGAACCCTTTTTGGTGCTATGTAGAACCCTTTTCAAAAAGGTTTTATATAGAATCATCTACACATTAGCACATTCTCCATCAATCTGAAGAACACTTTCACGATGCAGGGAACCCTTTAATCATGCAAAGAAACATTTTCTTTAAGAACCCTTGAAGAACCATCATTTTTAGGAGTATAGGCACTCCCAGAGACCTAAACACTGTAAATGGTTTACAAATGAAAGCAGAGAGAATAATTGTTATAAAACAAATAATGTTATTTTTGTTACAATATTAATAAGTTGTTTATTTACACAATACCACAAGATGGTATTACTGATGATTGAATGCTAATTAACCCTGTTTGGGGGTGTAATAAGTAACAGTTACATAACAGATAAGATCAGCCTTTTTTGGGGGATTTTATGTCTCAAAACTGTGGATCACTTTGTGACCTGGATACCATTTTTTGTACCATTATAAAAACAGCTGTGTTTTTCTAAATATTTACATAGTATGAATCTTTTAGCCCTTTGATTTATAAGATGCTCCTCATGCTTCACATGACTGGCACATCATAAATGCACACTTTCATGAGCACACGCACAAGGATTAATCACCGCCTGAGTGTCTAAACCTGGATTGACAGAGAAAGTTGTTAAAACGAGTTTACCATGGGTAATAAGTTTAGTGACGCTAAAACTCTGAGATAAATCTGCTTCGTGAGACGTCTCTATTTTCTCGTTACCCTTTTTCTTTCTTTTTTAATGATCAAACATTTGCTTTTTCCCCTCACTGGAGTTTAGCATTTTTGACAATATAATGGTGCACTAATAATCCAGAGGTTGTTGGGCTGTTATGTTTATGTTGCAATGTTGCTTATTAGGTAGAGCTGGAACTGTTGTCTGCTGGTGTGTGTGGTTCGGTGCTGGCTGGGCACTTTTGCACTCAGGATTAAGCCATCAGTATTAGGCAAGATGGTCCAGATTTGTTCTAATCGCACATTTAGGCATAAAATATTCTCTGTACATTGAATTTGTGAAGTAAAAAGTAATTTAAAATAGTAAGAAAGAGTTACATTTGTGTTATATTAACATATGTTATTCTAAGATGCAGTGTTTAGTACTTTAATCACATTCAATTCTGCATGTTTATCAGTGCTTAAATTATTTTTTGGGCAGTGGGTTTTTTTTAAAGCAATCTTCTTTGAGTGTACAGTGTTGAACATTGTCCAAATATAGCTGCAGTCAACCTTTCAAGCCCAAACAAGCACTATTTCTATGCGTAGCTAGCAAACATTAGCTGAGCCATTTAAAAACTCCCTCTAAAACATGGCATTTTACAGAGAGATAAAGAATTGTGTGGCTCATTTTTGGTACCTAATACATTTAACAAAATACTTGATTCGTTAAGAATATTAAAAGTACACTTCTTTCATCATTCGTTTAGGTGAGGAAACATAGCTAATGTCTGCTAGCTAGCTAGGGAGCATGGTAGTTCATCCACTAAGTTCACAGATGTGAGCTGAGCCAAAACATGTTGTTATTCAATGCAGATGTGTTGCAGGTTCTGTGCCATCCTCAAATCTGCCAAATGTGCTTTTTGAACAAGCAGAAGTAACCGTCGTCCTGCTTAGTGCATAGAAGAATCGCAGGACAATAGACAGCATCAGTCTCATTCTGTGGAGGCGTAAAGCTGTATCCTGTTTTTATTCCTCGCGCTGCCTCACTCCTGCTCCTGCCCCTCCCAGGGGCACCGTTTCTATCTGAAAGCCGCAGATCAATGAGAGAAGGGGTTCATGGAGAGCTGGATCCGTTATCTGAATGTTCCTCCATATTTTCTGTAAGCCCTTTTTTACGGAATGAATGAAATCAATGCTACAGCACAGCCAAGGGACTGTGTGGAGAAGAGGTTCAGATGTGCAGGCTGCATAAAACATGGAGTGGTGAGGAGAAACCTCTTGTTACATACACACATACATTTATTATATACACCTTCGAATACTAAATCCCTACCTTGTACTTCCACTCACTGGCCACTTTATTAGAAACACCTACCTTGTGCTTCCACTAACTGGCCACTATATTAGAAACACCTACCTTGTACTTCCACTCACTGGCCACTTTATTAGAAACACCCGTCTTGTGCTTCCACTCACTGGCCACTTTATTAGAAACATCTACCTTGTGCTTCCACTCACTGGCCACTTTATTAGAAACAACTACCTTGTGCTTCCACTAACCGGCCGCATTATTAGAAACAGCTACCTTGTACTTCCACACATCGGCCACTTTATTAGAAACACCTACCTTGTGCTTCCACTCATTGGCCGCTTTATTTAAAACACCTACCTTGTGCTTCCACTCACTGGCCACTTTATTAGAAACACCTACCTTGTACTTCCACTCACTGGCCACTTTATTAGAAACACCTACCTTGTGCTTCCACTAACCGGCCGCATAATTAGAAACTTCTTCTCTCTGTATGAGCCCTACCTACCTTGTTGCTCCACTATGTAGTTGGACAACAGACTGTAGTTCATCTGTTGCTGCTCAGTTTATCAACCATCTATATCCCCTTCATCTTTGGTCAATTTCTGGCCAAGTCTTCAATAAGGTCACGCAGACTTATCAATGTGGTTTAGGACACTGGATGACTTACTGTGCACTGTAAAAATGTAAAAACAATTCACACAGGCTTCCCCTGACTCACAGGCATATGAAAATTAGATAACATTTCTGTTGTTTTTGTTTTTGTACATATAACTTTCATTTGAAAACTCAATATTAATATTAATTTATATGTACAAAGAAACAACAGAAATTGCTCTTTTTCACAGTAAGTCACACTGTGTCTATAACCACATTAGCCACATTTACAAGCAGCCTAATCCGTTAATAATCTGATTAATCGCTCAATCAGAATAGAATACGTCCATGTATACACCTCAATCGTAATAGACTAGTCCATTGAAGCCATTCAGAATACAATTCTATCTGATTGAACAAGGTGAGTAATCCTGTAAATAATCCGTTAAATAGAAGAATAATATCCAGGTAAACACCTGTATGTGATTACATTCCCAGTCTGAAAGTTTAAGTCCGTTCTGATCATGTGCGTCACATCATAGTGAAAGTTTATAACGTTCAACACGGCGGAGCAGAAACTGGTCTGCAGAGGAGACGAAGTTTATGCTCTGATCTTTAAAAGACGGCGGTGGGACGGACGTCCAGCTTATGTGTCTCAGAACACGACATGTGAAGGACGTTTCCGTGAGTCTGACATCATTTTGAAGTCATCAAAAACACAAGCACTGCTCACTGCTGCTCGTCTCACTCTGACTGGTTCTCGCTGTCGCTGTCATATCACTCGCTGGTTGTCATGGTAACGTCTACTCTAAGTGGTTCTCTATACATGCACATAATTTTGGATCTGATTACTTGTAGTGAGCATGTAAACGAAGATTTTCACCAGACTGTTGAGTAGAGTATGATATAAACACCTCAGTCTTCATCTGTAATTGGAATGTATTTAATCGGATTGGCAAAAATTGTCAAAAAGCTCCAATTTAAAACCAAAGAAGCAAAATTTGGACTCCAAACATGTCTTAGCTGGTTGATTATATCCGAGGTAAGTAGGATTTTGTGTACATTTGATTTTTTTGCTTTCTTTTTATTTTAATTCACTTCTATTGGTCTATAAAGGGCAAAAAAAAATAATAACAAACAGATAAAAGAAAGATACTACATGTGTAGTTTCTTGCTCATTTTGCTCAACTCTGCAGCATATATTGATAATTCAAACCCATCTTATGCATTATTTATGTTATGTGTAAAATAAGATCCTCTATACAAGCAGCACAGCTCATTGCCACTCACTCGAAGGCAGTGGGCGAACATGCTGTAAATGACAGGAGAAGACCTTGAGTGCCGGTGCAGTCAAGGTTTGGCCTTTTGATCTGTTTACTGCTGTGTTGCTCTCTGCGATCCACTGAGCTGTCCCTTCACCTAAATACATTATTTACAGCTCCACTCAGATCCAGCAGAGAGCAAATCAATCGGTTTGTCTGATGAATCGTGCAGAGATGGCTTGGCTGGCCCTGAGGCTGAGCTGGTTTAGAGCGCTCGTTTGCGGAAGACCAGAAATGCTAATATTGCTAGCATACTTGAATGGCCTAATATTAATTGGTAGTTACCAGCTTTCATGTATTATTTGCTATGTGAGGATATTTCATGCTGTTAAAGCCTGTTCCTTTAGCATAAAGACTTCCGCTGTGGCTTGGTCGTTCTTCTTTTGCCTGTCTGCATAGGTTAATGTCTAATCTCTGTGGCTTAGAGGTTGCTTAGTTGCTTTAAGAAGTGAATTATGAAATGATTTTTCATCAAGCTTTGTTGCTATCAGTTTTGCTATGTTTTTTAATTTTGAAAATTGATGCCTTTAATCTTTTAAGTCACAAATTATTGCTTTTGCTAAACTATTCAATTGGAATTGTGTAAAAACACAATTAGTTATTCAATAAACTACATTTACATTCTGTACTGACAGCATTGAGCTTCACTCCAATCTTGACTCCACTCCTCTATGCTATAACCTACAGCAACTCATGTAAAACTAAGTAAACAAATCATGCCTAAAATAATCATATTTCCATGATTATTAATGCTTTTATGTCAGTTTTAAAACATTTCAAGTTAGTTTTTATGTTTCAGTATTCAAACTGTAATGTAACCACCTATTTTCTCACAAAGTTTCAATTTTATTGCATTTTTCTTTTCACTGTGTCACTGAACTTCACAGCCTGATTCGCACGTTGCTATAAATAATTTACTAAAACACCTCAATATTGAGGAGTTATTAATAATTGTCATGACATTAGTCATTGTCACAGTAGGGTAAACGTGTTGGAGATGGACCAGATCATGTGCTACATATAATAAATCCACTGTTTAAAGGAACGAGGCTGAACAACTTGTCGTTTGGATAGCAAGTATGCTAGCTAGCTACACTATATGGGCAAAAGTATAGGGACACACCTCCTAATCATAAATTCAGGTGTTTCATTCAGTCTCAGTGCCACAGGTATATAAAATCAAGCACCTAGCCCCGCAGTCTGCCTTTACACACATTTGCAAAGCAGTGGGTCGTTCTAAAGAGCTCACTGAATTCAAGTGTGGTGCTGTGATAGGATTTGTGAAATTTCTCCCCTCCTAGATATTCCACAACCAACTGTAAGTGGTATTATTGAAAAGTGGAAGCATTTAGGAACCACAGCAACTCAGCCACGAAGTGTCAGACCACATAAGGTTACAGAGCGGGTCACCGAGTGCTGAGAAGCATAGTGCATAAAAGTCTCCAACGCTCTGCTGATCAATAACTGCAGAGTTCAAACCTCCTCTGGCATCAACATCAGCACAAAGACTGCATCAGGAGCTTCATGGCAGGGTTTCCATGGCCGAGCAGCTGCACGCAAGCCTTACATCACCAAGCACAATGCCAAGCGTCAGATAGAGTGGTGTAAAGCGCCGCCACTGGACTCTGGAGCAGTGGAAACGTATTCTGTGGAGTGATGATTCACGCTTCTGTATCTGTCAGTCTGATGGACGAGTCTGAGTTTGGCGAATGCCAGGAGAACATTACCTGCCTGACTGCACTGTGCCGGCTGTAAAGTTTGGTGGAGGAGGGATGATGATATGGGGTTGTTTTTCAGAGGTTGGTCTAGAACCCTTAGTTCCAGTGAAGGGAAATCTTAATGCTTCAGCACCAAGACATTTTGGACAATTGTACACTTTGTGGGAACAGGTTGGAGAAGAACCTGTTCTGTTCCAGCATGACTGAGCCCCAGTGCACAAAGCAAGGTCCATAAAGGCCTGGCTGGGTGAGTTTGGTGTGGAAGAACTTGACTGGCCCTCACAGAGCCCTGACCTCAACCCCGTCAAACACCTTTGGGATGAACTAGAACGGAGATTGTGAGCCAGGCCCTCTCGCCCAAGATCAGTGTTGGACTTCACACATGCTCTTCTGGATGAATGGACAGAATTTCCCACAGACACTCTCCAAAATCTTATAGAAAGCCTCCCAGAAGAGTGGAAGCTGTTATAGCCGCAAAGGGGGACCAACTCCATATTAATGCCTAAGGATTTAGAATTGGATGTCGTGAAAGCTTTTGTGGGTGTAATATGTAGGTGTCCCAATAATTTTGTCCATATAGTGTATCTATTATAGCTGAAGCTGTCAGCTAATCTAGCAGAAATTTTAATATGTTACAGATCACATTTCTTTGAAATCTACTGAAAATTCAGCTGGATTAGTTATTATTCCAGCTTGGTATCTTACATATAAACAACAGACTGACCTGTTAGCATAGCTGGTCACCACCAAATCCAGCATATGTTGTTTTTTTTTTAAATGCTGGTGTGCTAAACCAATACCAGACCAGCATAAACCAGTTAATTCCAGTTTAGACCAGCATAGACCAGTATGAAAGTATCAAAGTATTACCAAATTAATTTTGAATTACAGCATACTTTTTTTTTATCATTGGCCGAACCTGCAACCACTAAGGGCTAAGGTGTAACCCTGGTTGTTTTTCACTTACACCATGTCTAACATGTCAGTCCACCACTGATGACCAAGTTTATTCCATTTGATTTGTTCATTGTTGTGACTTTTAGTGCTAAGAGGCTTAAAATGTAGCTCATATACAGTCCCCAAGAGGAGTGGACCAAGCCAACGATGCCCAAAGGTCTTCATGCATATTTATGAGCTGTGAAACCACAGCATGTATGTGTGCAGCGTTGAATATTCATCAGTTCAACCATGTGGTGCAGCATTGAGATGGAGACCAGCCATGCCCGCATGGGGGAAGCCTACACAGCAGGATGAACCAAATAGCTTTGTGCATTCTCCACAGCTGCCTTTAGTTATGGCTTAAGATAGGCCTAGAAAGTCACACTTAAGTCAATAGGCTAATGGTGAGTGCCTTTGCTCAAGGGCTGCAAACCATTGCATCCATTAGCGCTTCTGTATTGAACATGAGATTGGATTCTACTTTAAATTGCCCATCTGATCAGGCACTGCATCCTCTTTAGAGCTATAGCTATTGTGTGTTTTCTCTTGCATCCCTCTGTGAGTGCATAAGTGGCTTTGGTGTTTGAATCAATATGGCAAAGAGAAGCTCAGTCTGTGGTGTTTTTTGGGACGCATGGCTGATTTGTAATAACCCCATCAAACTTCTGAAGAAAATAAAGATATTCCATGAGGAATTCCTTCCACTTATGAATAATATATGTATGAATCACCCTCCTCTGTGACTAGATCTTGGATATTTATCTGAAGTGTAACTAGATTTCAACCTCTAAGCACACTGACATGGAGTATTATGTGCACTGAGAAAGCTGAGGGGGATCATATTTCATTTAAAGTGTAATGAGCCGAGTGTAATTCAGGACTACGGTCAGCACACAGCGCTCTTATCTACACTTTTCTTGTATTTAAGGTCATAATTAATTTTTACATGACCATTTTCCAACCTTGGAATTAAACAGGCTTTATGGCCTGGAGATTTCAGCAATGTTTACACCAATTTGGAAACCTCAGGGTCTTCTAGGCCTTCAGAGAAGGCCTGATGGTTTTTGTGGAATAAAAACATAGATATCTGTCATTTTTAGTTATTATTTAATATAATCATCATGTTTGTTGTATTGCAAATATTGTAATAATACTCCTATTTTATCAAGTTTTGAAACAAAAGTGGAAGTGTTAAAGTCTTGAAACGGCCAACGGAAAATTAGCCAATCAGAATTGGTTTTCTCCCTGGTATCTAGGTAGATACCGCCAAGCGAGCTCTCCCACTGGTTAGGACTTCAGGAGCTGGACTGAAGGCCTTACACATTACATTAACTACCAGCATAATTAGGATGTGACAGAAAAAAATCAACCAGTCACATTTTTATTTACAATAAGATCAATTTTGTTAGAAAAACGTCACTCTAGGCCATCTGGAAGTTCTAGACACATCAATGAATGTGAAAATGAGTCAGTGTCTCACCAGATTTTCAGTGGCTAGAAAAGAAAATCAGCAGCATCAGGAATCTTTAGTGAAAAGGTCACTACAAAACTAATACATACAAGCTCAAATATAGGATAGTTTTTGTCACAAGCTTCAAATAAAACATAAAGACATACAGAATGCCTTTTACAAGCTTCAAATATCTGTGTTTAATCTAGAATGTTCATTTGAATCCCCATTAGCTTTGTGCTAACATGCTACTAACATACTCCCAGAGGGGCGCTAACAGAAATTCAGACATTAGCATTATTGTCAAGGTGTTTTTTCTCGTTTGTGGTCAGATTTTGACATTTATGGCCTGGCTTTAATAGCCACGGTTCACAACTAGTTTACACAATATATCTTTTTCATTAAAAAAGCAGGGTATATTTGATCTTCCGTGATTTTGTGCCTCATCTTTTTTTTAAATAAAGAACATTACAGCAAATGCTAAAGCCACGACAAGACCGCTTTGGAACAAAATGACCACTTCTTCTCCTCCACCCTTCTCCATTTTTCCCAGCCCTCACTCTCTATCTCCTTGGATGCTAACGGATGGCGGGATTTACGAGCGCCAGGTGAGGGAGCGTCTTAAATGGATTTATAAATTGTGGCCGTGACTGCTCCATTGATTGAGCCCAGCTCATTTACCAGTGACGGCAGCTCCCTGTTAACTTATTTACTATGCACCAAGCAGCCTGGCTGATCCACCCTGGACGTATTTCTTCAGTCTTCTATCTCTTAGCCTTCTAGGATACGTGGGAGAAGACCACAGGCTACATTAGCTGGTGTGTGCGTGTGTGTATACCTGCATCCATACTCGGCCCATAAAGTAATGCGCCCAAATTAGCTATTGATTTTTGGTGAGATGGTGGGGGGAGAGATTTATCGCCAGTGTCCGAGACTGAAGAGAGGACTCATATTTCTGAGAGAGAGAGGAAAATATTGATGGGAGATGGCAGAGAGACATATGGAAGATGGCTGATCATTTGGGGTTTATTAGTTTAATCATGCCGAATTGAGGTCGGCCCAGCCCCTTGGCTGGACCTGCTTTCTTTTGTTCTTCGGCTTCAGGTTAGACTGATGTGGGTCATTACTGTTGAAAACAAACACATGAGCTCTCTCTCTCTCTCTCTCTCTCTCTCTCTCTCTCTCTCATATACAGACACCTATGTACAATCAATAGCCCTTGAATATTAGTACAGCGCAGTTCATAAACCCTCTGTATTGAACAGAGAGTGAATTCAGGTATGGCAGTTTCTTATCATTATCAGTCGTCTCATAATGAGAATGTCTGGGGACAACCGTGATCAATTTTGGGCTAAATGTGGGTTGGAATGAAAACTTATTATTAAAGTAGGAGCAAAGAAAGTGTGAGTTGTCAAAACCAATCCAATTAAAGTGGAGGTTAAATTAGGGCTAATGGCGTGCTCATCAGCGTTGTCCAATTGGCAACAAGCCTGATGTTCACCCATGGATGTAATATAAGTTAGCATGGCTGAAAAGTCCAGATTGTTAGTCCACTCCAATATTTGTATTTTTTTATAAGATTTAGATAAGTAGGTACCAAGCCAATTCAGATAAGACTTGTTAAAAAGGTTTTTAGCAAAGGCAATCGTTCTAAATACATTCCATTTCCAAAAAAGTCGGGACGCTGTGCAAAATATAAATAAAAAGAAAATATGATAATGTGCAATTCATTTACACCCAATATTTCATTGAAATTAGTACAAAGACAACATATCAAATGTTGAAACTGAGACATTTTATTGTTTTTTGAAAACATATATGCCTTTTTTGAGTTTGATGCCAACAACACATTCCAAAAAAGTTGGGACGCTAAAGCTGCTAAAGTTGTGTAATGCTAAAAACACCTGGTGGTTAATTGACAACATGTCAGTAACATGACTGGGTATAAACAGAGCATCCTGTCACCCACTGAAAACATTTGGCGCATTATGAAATGAAAAATATGACAAATCAGCCCCCGAACTGTTGAGCACCTGAAATCCTATATCAAACCAGAATGGGAAACATTTCACTTTCAAAACTACAGCTGTGTCTCCTCAGTTCCCAAACGCTTACAGAGTGTTGTTAAAAGAAGAGGTGATGAAACACAGTGGTAAACCTGCCCCCATCCCAACTTTTTTGGAACATATTGTTGGCATCAAATTCAAAATGGGCATATATTTATCAAAAAACAATAAAATTTCTCAGTTTCAACATTTGAATGTTTGAAATGTTGTCTTTGTAGTACTTACCTTAAAAAATATGGTTCACATGATTTGCATATCATTGCATTCTATTTTTATTTACATTGTGCACGGCGTCCCAACTGTTTTGTAAATGGGGTTGTAGAACCATGAAGACTCAAATTATTTGAATGCATAAATGGTTCTTTGCATGGTCGAATGGTTCTTCTCTATGATGGAGAGCTTCTTCTTTTTTTCTTGTTTCTATGTCCACCTTAATTCTCATGTGACCAGTGTCCTTTGAAATTGTGGCTGAAACATCCGGTTAGAGAATGGAAGCATCATTCGTTTCTGTTTTCTATCAAAGTCAAAGACAGTGTGTTCACTTTTTAAGCTTTTGTTTTGTTGCATTAAATGTATCTGAGGTGTTTCCATGTCTGTACAGCCAAGCCATTACAGCAAGAACAGCAATGCTACATGCATGAAAAGTGCAGAACTTCAGCAGACATGAGACAAGAGCCTGATAATGACTCCTTCAAAAAGCTGTTGAAAAAAAAAAAACATAGAGATCATTTTCTGTTTGTTCCTGATGGTTTTGCAACATGTTTTGGCTTTTTTGATGGGTCGATATCACAATGTAAATGATCCTAATGGTATATCAGGTGACGAAAAGGGTCTGGCTGCAGACATGCACTCTCAGCCTGACATGAGGAAAAACAGTGAACCACGAAATGTTGGGCAACAAGAGTAACACTGAACATATATTAACATTGTCATACTGATAATAGTAATAATAACGTAATTACATATGGAAACTTTCAAAATAAAACCCACCCTGAGGATAAAACATGATGTCAAGTTTACTCACAGACAAAACAAAGAGGCTACTGTTGAAACCCATAAAAGCCATGCTGAAGACCAGTAGAACCATTAGGAATAAAACCTGAGGGTTTTGCTTTAAGAGAATTGGCTTTATGGTTGCAAATGATGGTTAAAATCTGTGTCCATAAAATGCAACCAAATGATGACCTGACAGTTGAATATCGCTGCCAACAGACTCACTCAAACTAATTTCCACATTATATTCTCTTTATAACTGGATATATTCTGACCTAGAGCAGCCTCTAGTTAGCCTCGACAGCAGGCTGAGCTGGTAACAGAAAGCTAACCAGCTAACAGGCTAATGCTCCAACAATGAAAGATAGACTTCAAGTTCAAGCTTTAAAGAGAGGGTTACTTAAAAACTGAGACATATAAAGTAAAGAATGTTACTTACAGGCCTGTTATACACTAAAAATGTCTATTTTTAAGAAGAGCTGACATCAAAATCCAACATAGCGCTGAGCTAACCCTGCTAGCTTGACGCTAACGCACCATGGTGAACATATGAAGAGCTATCAGAGACGTTTTTTGAGAAAACTGGCCGCTTCCTATTTCCACCGTTATATAAAAAATATGACAGTGAACGTCAGGGCGTGAGGGCACCCGCGAGCGAGTCCTCAATGAATAGGAGTAAATGGAGCTCAATGGCTAAAAACGAGTTAGAGTTAAAATAGTTTCTAATTATTTGCCCAGAACGTTTGTTTAACTTTAGAAAGTAGAAGGATGTATTTCACTAAAAAGCAAAAAAACTCAACTGTATGTTTCCTTTTTTCTATAGCAAATGGGTTTTGGGCAAGAGAACGCTAACATTACTGCTACTGAGCGATGATTGGTTGGCGAGCAGAGCAGCTCATTGGCTATTCGTGCTCACAGACGTCATGGACGTACATGAACGATTTAAACTCCTATAGCTCGAGTTTAAAAGCTCTTAAAAATATAACAGCAGTGTTAAAACATTTTATGCTGTTCTGTGTTCAGGAAATTAATGCATTCTTTTACATTAAAAATATTTTAACATTTATAAACTATGATTTTGCTCAAATGCTTTAACCCATCCATTTTGGACTCACTCAGGAGCTCCCTCTAGTGTTTGAAAAACCCAGAGGACATTACAGAGCAGTAATTCTCCTCTCTACAAGTTCTGTGGAGCAATGTCGAAGCTCTGATTTCAAAAAACAGATTTACAGGAGACATTGCTGTGTAATGGCAGTGCTTTATGGTTTTCTGTCTGTACCTGAGTCTCAGAGTAAGATCAATTAAAAATGAAATGACTTTATTAGCATGAATAATCGGTGTAGGCTATAAATAGGATCCTCTCACTAAAGCGTTTCTCTCATGCAGGTTCAGGTTTGTCTTCACACGTCGATTATAAACTTCAGCACACAAACATTCCAGCATCCCAACAATTAGTATTATATTTTTATTTCTGCACACATTTGCATCATGTTAGGATGTTATAAGCGTTTAACATGTGTTTACGCTTCGCCGGAAATCACTGAAAGCAAAATAGCACCAAAAAGCAGCATTTTCCAGCACTTTTCTAGGCTTTGCAGGATAAAAAAACACTTTTCAAATGTGTAGTTCCAATAGTTTTGTTTTAATGACCATTTTTATAGAGCATTTGATATTGACCCAATGATTTGGCTGTCATTTGTGAAAGAATCATTTTATAATGTTGTGAATATGCTACCAATTAATATATCTCTAATGTGCACAGTAGCTGCTCTTTTCTCTTGATTTTGAATGCTGTTACTACTTCTGCTTTCTGATGCTCAAGTATAAACCAGGCTTAATTTTATATCAGTGTCGCAATGTGGTAAAAGCTGGAATGGGTTTAAAATTTATTGAAATATGCCAGGATCAAGGAAAAAAAACACTTCTGATAGCCAACTACGAGTGCATTCACATGCACTTAATAATCTGATAACGGCAGAAAATCAGATGTTGTCAGTAATTCGTGTTTACATGCACTTGATTAATCAGATAATGGGGAAAAATTGCGGTCTACATGAGTCAGGCAGTAACTGAATTTCCGCTTTGCAAGCAGCCAATAAACTCACAGAATAAGACAGTGTAACATGAAAGTCGTCGTGCAGCAGCTTGTGAACAACATCTTGAAGATGAAAAATAGTTACATTCTTCATTTCGTCAAGTAGTAGTTGGTTTCAGTGTCGCTCCAAAAGTGTTTTGTTGTGTCTTGCATGTGCTGTGTTAAACGCTGCTTGCTGTTTCCGGGACAGCGCTCTGTTTTGCACAGGCTGAGAAAAATGAAAGAAATCAGAGTAAGAGTTCACATGCACTGAAAAGCCCCAATACTGAGCTCAAGTCCAGCCTCTTTATCCAATTTCTAGGCCTTAATTCTTGACAGCTGTGGTGTTCATATAGTGGTTTAGCGACTCAGGTGGACAGTTGCCTAGTAAGAGAGGTGAGCCAGCACCCAGGACTGATTCCTGCTTGGGGGATTACTTTACTTCTGAGTTACTCTCTAAAACCCAAACACATCTAATGCTATCAGAACTTTATTTCAAAAGAACCACAGTAAACCTCATTTAAAAGGCCTGTTACTATGTGTGTTTGCTCTAAACAACACAACCAGTTATGCTAGGGTAGTGAAGTTGAGTCTGGTCTGATTAGGTGGGATTCTCTTCTTCAACGCAGAGATCTTTATCCATCAATTTCATATTAGCATGATTAGACACTTTGACAGACAGTTTGTTAAATATGCCTCCCGTACTCAAACTGTGCTGCTCACACTCACAGTCAGATTCATACAGTCGTCTGACGCAGGTCACACATGCAAGTTTTGCACAAAGACAGGTGCGTATAAGACATTTAGAGGAGATGTATTTTAAAATGCATAATTTTTTTGTCTCTTAGTACTTGTAAGTAATGCTAGTAGTGTAATTCTTATTAACCCTTCTGTAGTGTTGATGTGTTTGTTACTCAGTGGTCTGCTGGACCCACCGCAATTTTGTTGTTTTAATCAATACAGCCATAACAATTTATGTAAAAATACCAGATGTTTAAAATGTCACAAGTGGTCAGCGTAGGGTTCTCCTTTAGCAGCTGTAGCCAGTCAGCAGCCTGTCCATGTTGTCCACCCTCACACACACACACATATACAAACACATGCACACACACAGACACACACACACACACACACACACACTAACAGCAGGCCATGTAGGAGGAGAACAGAGTGAAGAACACAGCACCTCCACACTTTTATTCCCCGCGGGTTCACCCAACACCACATGTAATATAAATGTGTGGGGGGTGAACAGAGTGAAGACACTGAAAATGGGTTATTTTATATGTTCTTCACAGAAAATGAGCAAAGGACAAGGAATCTGAGTTCAAATAATAATAAATCACATCATTTTTTTTTTTGGTAAACACTGAAAATGGGTCCCACAGACCCCAACACCACATAAGGGTTAAGCCAGTAACTGTAATGTGATTATAAGAATTTAGACTGTAATGCATTACACAACTTAATTACAGGAAAAAGTATTCACATTAGTAATGTAACACATTACTTTGTGCCACATCACACCCAAAACTGGCCCTTGGATTCTAAAGCCCCCCCAGCACTGGACCGTGGAGCGTTCCAAATGTACTGTACTGTATTTGAGCGTAACAGTTGGGAGCCGTACAGATTGGAGGCTGAGTTTTATTGCTGTTATGGAGTCTGCGAGATTGGATGCCTCAGTAGCACCTGAACTCTCTGCTCTCCCATTACAAACACACTCGTAAATCTGAGGGGACCTCCGCGCCACAAACAGCCGCTGTAATTTAGACCTGCTACCTCAGGCAGACACACACACACACACACACACACACACACACACACACACACACACTGTAAACCTGTTTCTTAGTACACTATGAAAAATAAAGGATAATTTGGAGAAACGACATAGAAGATTTCCTACAGAACCTTTCAGTGGATAGTTTTTTAAGTTTTGTAAATGAGATGTGCATCTTTCTAAAGTGTTCAAAGGTCTTTAAACCTCCACATAATGCAAAGATTCTGTACCAAGTGGAGGTTTTTTGTAGAAAAGCTTACATTCAAGCCAAGAACCATTTGCAATCCTTTATTGGTAGGGACTTTAGGAGTTTAGGCCCACAATCCACAAGGAGTGGCTTTTGAACTTGGTTTAATGGAGACTGTTCTTTTCCTTTTGGAGGGTGTGACTGCACAACAACTGAAAGCACAGAAAGAGAAAAGAACAGATCCCAAAAATAGACAGTTCGAAACTTTACAGTAGTGCCATCACAGCACTAAAGCTGGAAGTTTAAGTTCCCCGATTTCAGAGTAATTTTCTAACCAAAACTGGAATGAATTCCCTCCCTTTTGAGGAGTGGTTGGGAAAAAGAAAAGAGGGAATTTTAATAATGTTGCATTAACATTAAAATAAAGAAAACAAAATACAAGAAATAATACATATAGTAAATGATTCCTCATGCACTGAGAAACTACATTTATTTCCAAATTTCTATCAGATCCCCTTTGGATCTAACAGATCCAGTGTGTGAATTCAGCTACGTTGCAGTCGCCCACTGCTGAGGCAGCTTTAATGTCCATAGAAAAGTGCTGACCCATAGAATAGGACACTGGAGCAGCAGCACATGAGACTAACACCAAACCACTCTGAATGGCTTTTGTTTACATCTCAAGAATAGTATTATGCAGACATTTTTAAAAACTGGTGGAATTCCCCTTTACGGTGTATCCATTACTGACACTGGTGTTCAACTGTACTTGCACAGCTTTGATAACTTCCATAGAAAAGCATCGACCAATAAGGCGGGACGTTGGAGCAGCAGCACATCACCATATCCAATGCCAAGCGTGGGCTAGAGGGGTATAAAGCCACAGCATTGGGCTGTGGAGCAGTGGAGCTGTGTTCTCTGGAGTGATGGAGCTCCATCCAGTACCTTTGAATGAGTTGGAGTGATCCATAACTGACCATCCAATATCAGTACCTGACCTCACTGGGAATGCTTAATCAGATCCTCACAGCAATGTTCCAACATCCAGTGTACAGCCTTCCCAGAAGAGTAGAGGCTGTTACTGCAGCACAAACTTACTATTAACACCTTAATTTCAGAAGAAACTGTAGTTGACCTGCTTCATATTATGTACAGTGAACATTGATGGACACCTGCTTTATTCCGCTGATTCCAGATTCTCAGTTAGTAAAGTCAGAATCACAGTTTTTGCAGATGATTTAGCCAAAAGTGTGATCTTGTGAGGTCATTAGTGCTGTAGCACATTGTAGATGCAGCTGATTGGCAGTGTAAACAGTGCAGCTCCACAGAACTATCAGGAGAAACGCTTTCTCTCCCAGGATTGTGGTCTAAAACTAATATCTAGTAATCTGGTCAATTTAGAAAAGCGCCTTAAACTGCCTTCTTTCACAGAGAGGCCCTGCTTTTGATAGCAGACTAGCTTCTCTGTCAGATGCTACTGTGGATTCAGGCGTCTTAAGAAGAGCAGCTGTATGATTAGTCCATTTCTCAGTTTCATTCACTAAAGTATATCACTGCTGTCGGAACAAAATCTTGTATCTCCATTTTTGTTGTTTTTCAGTTTTTGACATAGTTTGAAAACGCCTGTTGCCTTTTACAGTGTGTGTGAATATCACAATGAATGGACCAAACGAAACGACCTAAAATTACCTGGAAATAATTCTGGTTCCATTGACTTACATTAAAAGTAAAGTATGTTTTTTGCTTCTCCTGTAAAGTTACCATTTGGGAGATACGAGGTTTTGTTCCGACAGCAGCGATATGTTCGAATAGCAGTTAATGTAAAGGAAAGACCTAAAGGAGGGACTACAGAATGCCCTAAAGCAGCGTTCATGTACAAATCATCTGAAATGGACTTTTGCACATGTCCACACTCTTGTCTTTCTTCCCCCAACCATCACATTTCCTCTCCTCCTCTCCATCGGTCCATCCTTCTTTTGGCCTGCATTTTTCTCTCATGGGGAGGAAAGCAAGCAGCTGAGGGCTTCATCCTTTACACTTAGACACTGAGGGCTCTCTCTCTCTCTCTCTCTCTCTCTCTCTCTCTCTCTCTCTCTCTCTCTCTCTCACTCAATATACCCCTCACTCACTCTTTTCCTCTATTCTTTGTGTGGCCGGTAGAGTACATCACATCTAATGAGTTCCCTGGAGGGGAGCGATGATGCTATTCTCTTTGTCTTTAACCCCCCCCCAACACACAGAGAGAGAGAGAGGGGGAGAGAGAGAGATCGACAGAGAGAGAGAGTAATCATTCAAGCCCCACACACTTACATGCGCTTTTCCAGTCTGCATTCCACTGTTCCACTGTTCCACTGTGGTCAGGCAACGTCCATTACTGAACTATAAATACACAGGTCAGAGACCACACTGTTTCGTTTATTTCATTTCCAGTGAAAGCGGCCATTCAATACAAGTGATTAAGTTTTCATTGTCAGGAAATAAAGCAGAAACATATTTAGCAGAAATTACGCAGACGTCTTAATAACTAAATGTAATATATTTTTTCAGTATTCAGTGAGTCACTCTTCACCTTCATTACAGCTTCCATTCTTTTCAGGAGACCCACTTTCAGTTCCTCAAGTAAATCTGCAGACACACCTCCAAAGTTCAGTCTTAGAAGCTGGTTGATCATTTTCTGAAGTAATCAAACCCATTCAGTGATGTTGAGGTCTGGACTCTGGGGTGGTCAGTCCATTGGTCAGCTTCTTTGTTTGATGTGTCCGTCTCCTTTTCTCAGTGAGGTTCTTCTTGACAGCTACACATCCTTTCAGACCCATAGCGCTGAGTCGTCTTCTCACAGTGGACGGATGGACAGAAACACCTGTGGATGTTTTCAGATCTGAAGCTGCTTGATTTTCTCTTCTCTCTCAAAGATGAAAGCTGTTTATCTGATGGGGGCAGCTATGGTGTCTACCAGCTCTTCCAGGTGGTTGTTAGGAGACCCATTTTCTCTGTAGCTTTTAATCTGTTTCCAGTTTTGGAAACTCCTGTTATTTTTCTTTGACTTTCTCCTTTCTTGTGCAAGTGGAATATCTTATATAAAATCTCAGAATTTTCTCATAAAAATGAAGAACTTGTACTTAATGGCCCTTTTGACTAAATTAAGTCTCTGACTTTTACACTCTATATATCTATATTTATACTCACTGAACGCTTTATTAGGAAGACCTCCTTATTTCTATGCTCATTGTCCATTTTATCAGCTCCACTGATCATATAAGAGCACTTTGTAGTTCTACAATTACAGACTGTAGTCCATCTGTTTCTCTGCATACTTTGTTAGCCCCCTTTTACCCTGTTCTTCAGTGGTCAAGACCCCCATGGACCCCCACAGAGCAGGTACTATTGGGTGGTGGGTCATTCTCAGCACTGCAGTAACACTGACATGGTGGTGGTGTGTTAGTGTGTGTTGTGCTGGTACGAGTGGATCAGACACAGCAGTGCTGCTGGAATTCTTAAACACTGTGTCCACTCACTGTCCACACTATTAGACACTCCCGCCTTGTCGGTCCACCTTGTAGATGTAAAGTCAGAGACGATAGCTCATCTGCTGCTGCACAGTTTGTGTTGGTCATCCTCTAGTCCTTCATCAGTGGTCACAGGATGCTGTTGGCTGTTTGGTTGGTGGACTATTCTCAGTCCAGCAGTGACACTGAGGTGTTAAAAACTTCCACAGCACTGCTGTGTCTGATCCACTCAGACCAGCACAACACACACTAATACACCACCACCATGTCAGTGTTACTGCAGTGCTGAGAATGATCCACCACCGAAATAGTACCTGCTCTGTGGGGGTCCTGTGGGGGTCTTGACCACTGAAGAACAGGGTAAAGGGGGGCTAACAAAGTATGCAGAGAAACAGATGGACTACAGTCTGTAACTGTAGAACTACAAGTGCTCCTATTTGGTAAGTGGAGCTAAAAAAGTGGAGGAGGCGTTCCTAATAAAGTGCTTGGTGAGTGTAAATACATAAGCCATAACAACCAGTGAAACTTCTGCGCTGGTATTGCTTTAATTAACAGATTTTTTTTTGCTGACCCTGACCGTGACCTTTCCCATCACCCACTTCTCATTAAGTGATGCACTGCTGTCAAATAAACTTGAAAGCTGTTAAATTTTCCCATCTCATCTGCTCTTCTTTTTTACGGCATTTCTTAAAGTGACCTCTAGAGCAAATTCATTACTGTACCCGAAGACCAACCATCTGATCGACTCTTCCATTTCTGCCCATGTCGGTTAAAAATTATCAAATTTTAGGCATCACTTCTGCTTATCAGCTTTATTTATTTATGCCCAGGCTCAGATGGGTTTTCTACTTTATCAGTCCATGAAATCCTTCCTGAAGGTCAGCCTGTGTGATGTTTAAAGGGCCTATATTGAGGAAAAAAAAGATTTTCTTGCTTTTTATAACAGTTTAGTTAAATGTAAACACTGATAAAGTTTGAAAATGTACTGTTCACTGTACTGTAAAGACAGTCCATCATTGTTGTGACGTCACAACATCCGAAATATCTGTAAGCAGCATCTGAAGTTGGTTTGATCTGATGTCCCTGGTGATTTTAGTCAGTTTGTTCCATATATTTTGTCCCAGAGGCACTATAAAAAGTAGCCAGCCAGAATGGAGGTAATTTACATACAACCCCTTTTCCAAAACAGTTGGGACACTGTGCAAAATGTAAATAAAAACAAAATGCAATGATGTGCAAATCATTTAAACCTTTGAACATTTGAACCATTGAAAATAGAACAAAGACAACACATCAAATGTTGAAACTGAGAAATTGCTTTGTTTTTTGAAAAATATATGCCCATTTTGAATTTGATGTCAACAACACGTTCCAAAAAAGCAACAAAAAGCTGGTAAAGATGTGTAATGCTGAGGAGACACCACATTTGAAATTCTTTTTGGAAATCATGGACACTGTGTCCTCCGGGCTAAAGACCACTCAGCTTGTTATCAGTGCACAGTTTAAAAGCCAGTATTCATGATGGTATAGGGGTGCATTAATGCACATGGTATGGGTGATGTGCACATCTGTGAAGGCACCATTAATGCTGAAGGATATATACATGTTTTGGCGACATATGCTGCCATCCAGACGGCGTCTTTTTCAGGGAAGGCCTGATTATTTCAGTAAGACGATGTAAAACCACATTCTGCCTGTATTACAACAGCATTGCTCCGTATTAAAAGAGTCCGGGTGCTACACTGACCTGCCTGCAGTCCAGACCTGTCACCACTGAAAACATTTGGTGCGTTATGAAATAAAAATTATGACAAAGGAGACCCCGAACTGTTGAGCAGCTAAAATCCTGTATCAAACAAGAACAGAAAAACATTTCACTCTTAAAACTACAGCAGTGTCCCCTCAGTTCCCAAACGCTTACAGAATGTTGATAAAAGAAGAGGTGATGAAACACAGTGGTAAACAATCCCCCGTCCCAACTTTTTGTGTTGTTGGCATCAAATTCAAAAAAACAATAAAAGTTCTCAGTTTCAACATTTGATATGTTGTCTTTGTAGTATTTTCCTTTAAAAATATGGTTTACATGATTTGCATATCATTGCATCCTATTTTTATTTACATTCTGCACAGCATCCTGACTTTTTTGGAAATGGGGTTGTATATTGCCTTAAAGGGACAGCCTATTCAATGCTAAGGGCAAAGAGAGGTATGTAGATGGTCATGTAAATAAGAGTGTTGCTACAGAAAACCATTGTAACTGTTGTATAAAAAAAATAAAAGTTAAGAAAAATCCAATATGGAGCCTTTAAATAAGTTCTGGGAACAGTTGGTAATCAGCTGGGCCGGGGATGTGTGGGCCGGCCGCCTGATCGATGGCATTTAACCTGTGGGGCAAACTCTTTTTCCGGTGGGGGAAGATTTTCATAAACAGATAAGAAGCATGCACTGTTAATTGCCAGCTAATTAGCGTGGGTTTTAATGAGGCTGGGCACCTGCTGAAGATTACCATTGCTGCATGGAGCATCAGATCAATGACTTGCATTTCTAATGGCTAAAGCCTTTAGTCATTTGGAGGCGTGCATTGGGGTTGAAATCCTAATTGCCCTGCGCTTTAATGAATGTCTTAAGGCGTCCGTTTTTGGCCCGGCTCCCCTCCGTGAGAGGTCTTTGAAATCGACAGAGCGTGTGTTCTTCTTCAGCGGGGCGGCCTCTGGGTCAGGGCGGCCCGGTTTGATGCCGAATGATTGGTGATGCGTGGGTCTTTGATCTGGAGGGTTGTGGGAGAAAACCAGGGGTCTTTTGGTATGCACAGTGAAAGTCAAGTACTCAAGAATGCCCTCGACAGCAAGACGCTACCTGCTAGCATGTAGCTTAATGCAGTATATCATGTGATTTACAATGCTAATGCTGGTTGTATGTGTTGGCATGGGTGTAGGAGTAACTCTATGCATAATGCATGACGGTGAGCGATGGAGTGTTCTGTTGGGGAAGCCCCAGCTGAGAGGATTTCTCTGGTTACTCATTTGATCTTCTTAGCGAAGTTTTTTTTCCTGGGCTGTTTCTGAAGTGGGGAGAAAGAGGAAGAGGCAGGCCGATTCGGGGCGAGATGATACATTCAGTGTTCGTCCCTGGAATGATGTGAGATAAACTGGCAAAAGAAAGAGAGAAATAAAAAATAAAGCCTATTTTTTAGGTTGCACCACCTGTTTTGGAGAAGTGCTCTGCTTCCAATCTGGACTGTGTTTTTTATGTCTAATTGAAACTAAGCAGATTGGAAACAACAACAAATGTGTCACCATGCTAACGATAGTGGCCTCTCAAATATCAGAAGGAATTCATAAAGCAGTCTGAATGTACACTCTTAAAAAAGATGGTTCTTCAAGGGGTCTTTAGTAAAGGTAATGGTTCTATTTAGAACCATGAGTTAGAACAGTTTGTATTGTTCAGAGGTTGAGATTGTTGGAGAATGTGTTGTATATTTTTCTACATAGCACCAAAAACGGTTCTGCTACTGTTCTGATGTCAAGCTTATAGACAATACAAGAACCCTTTTTGGTGCTATATAGAACCCCTTTCAAAAAGGTGCTATATATAACCACATACAATACTTTCTCTATTAATCTGAAGAACCGTTTCACCATGCAACACCCGTTTAAGCACAAAATAGTTCTATATCAAACTCATGGTTCCAAATAGAACCATTCCCTTTACTAAAGAACCCTCTTTTTTAAGAGTGTAGGTATTAGAATGTTGTTTCTCACTAGAATTAATGGGATTTTTCTGTAAAGCTTCTCCAACAGTAGCTACAAAAGAATGCATTTGTGGGTGGACCCTGAGTAGGTCAACTGTACCTTAGACATGACAGAGAATGAACCAGCTCAGTTTGTTTCTGCCTTATTACAGTTCCTCTGTTGTGGATCTGCTCAGTTCAGATCATTCCTCATCATCCCTGCGGCATTTTGCTACAATGTTCCTGTTATCATATGCAAATAGGCAGTTATCAGTCATCATCACTCAGACGTTCAAAACACGAATGTTTCTGTCTGTTTCTGTCTCCGACACTCTTCTTACCTATCCGGACAAGTGAGACGTTTCCAGTGTCTGATCATAATTGTGAATGCTGTGGAAACTATTGAGATAACTGCAGCTTTCTTCATGTCAAACAATCCTGTACAGCTGACACAAAAAACAAGAAGCATTTCAAAACAAAAAAAACACTTTTATACAACACTTAAACAAATTGTAGTTGACCAGACATGCTTACTGTCTGAAGTTTGCTTCTTTACATTTGCAAAAATAGGAAAGTATTATAGCGCTCACGCTACTGGGATAGGCTCCAGCTCCCCCTGCAACCTAGAAGGATAAGCGGCTAAGGGCATGTTACTCTGTGTGTGTGTGTGTGTGTGTGTGTGGCCACAGTGGACACTGTGTATGCATAAGTCGTTTTATTTGCTATAATAAAAAAAGCTTGGCCACAGCCACGCCGTACATAAAAGAATTTTGACTAACACTTCACATTAAGCCTAACTACGTCCTGCTTTCTCAGCCATCAGCATTAGATATCTCAGTACATCCTTGTCTACACAGAACACAGCCCAACCTTCAGAACAAGAGTCCTTACAAAAATGAATATACTAATAAATGCTGCCGAACAGTTACCACAAACTTAACAGGTACGTCTTATTGAACACACTACAGTATATGGCATAGCTAAAAACAGAAGTAGCAGCCTGACTTTTCTATGTACTTTTTCATACAATGTCAGGAAGCACATAAGCAAGACTGTTTGAGATTAATTTGGACATTTTCATCACCTATCAGGAAAGTAATTGTGTTTAACTGATGAAAATGCAACATTATTTTGTTCTACCCAATTTTTTGCAAACTTTCCCAGGTGACATAAACTCCCTCTGTGGCGTTGGCATGGCGACAAACAAAATGATGGATCAGCTCTCTGTTCTCCTTTTTCCTTGTCAAAATAGAAAGTGGCCTACAAGAGTCACAATGCGCCTGGTTTGCATTACATTCTGTACATTACGGCTTTTAGGCATGAAGTTTGCAAAACGCTAATTGGTGGTGAACGGTTTGAACATCCCCCATCAAATTATGCTTTATTGATTTTCTAAGTCAAAACTAGTTTACTCGTCCTCTACAGGGAATGATATGATAAATTTTAGTGCACAGTTTTTTTATTTGCGTTTGAGTTTTACGTAGCGGATAAAAAATTAAACATAAAATATAAGATGTGCCAAAACGTTTTGCACAGGCCTTTTGATTATTACTTCCCTGCCCCCAGTGTGTTGAATTCATCAAATAAACAGTAATTGTGCATTAAAATGTGCAGAAGTGTGTTCTCTGTATTTTCTCAACAGAACGTGTCATAAGACCAAGGACACCCAAACGTTTGCACATGACTGTATAAGCTTTCATTACTGAGCCTCGTAGCTCCGTTACTAAAGAAGTGGCCTTGAAACCTGTCTTAACTGATCCTGCACTTAAAGTGAGGAGAACATTTTTCCACTAAACTATCCCTTTAAGTGTCACAGAGAGCTTCAGATCAGTTCTATCTGGATTAGGAAGGGAGAGGCAGAGGAGTGTGTTTATATGTGTGAGGCCAACGGCTCACAAATGAACTCCATGTACACAAACATTTGCTGATATCTATGCAATATGCTGGTGCTGTTGGCTGGAATGCATCTAGTAATGCATCTCTCCCTCCTCCCCCTCCGTCTCTGTCCTAAGGGATATGATTGTGTTTGCTTTCGCTGTGCGCCGTTAGCCCGCGGGGGGATGTCATTTAGCATGAGATTACAGCAGCTGTAGGAGGATTCTGGAAGAAAGAGAAGAAAGGGGAATTACCTCTTTGTCAGCAGGACAGGCACTTAGAGGGAGAAACCCAGTTTAATTTCAGAGATGATATCATACCTCTCTGTTCAGTAAATACAGGACTGCTCTCACTGTCTTCTCCATGTCATCTTTTGGTAGCTGCTTGTTAGCTACACACTTAAAAAAGATGGTTCTTTAGTAAAGGGAATGGTTCTGTTTAGAAGTTCTATGTAGAACTTCAAAAAGGTTCTTTAAAGATGAGTGTGCGCTGCTGTGAGTTGACCTGTAAAGCCTCAAATTATCATTTAAAAGTCAGAGGCGTCGGGTCGGGGGGTTTTCACACCACGTAGTACGTCTTTCCGTATTTGTGTCACACACGCAGTCTCAAAAAGAAGGTCCGGCTCGATGTTTAGATCACATATGATCTCAGAATTAACATTATACTGATGAAGATATGATGACAGTAGTAGATAATTCACTCACATCCTCGGAAGACGCGTCCTTCGCCAAGTTTTGACCGAGTTCTCTTTGGCCCAATCCCATTTCACCCCTCATCCCTACCACTTAGCTCTTACTCCTCCGTTTTGCGCGTTCACGTCTAAGGGTAGGGCGTCCTGATTCTTGTTGAGGTAGAGGGGTAGGGCGAAGTGTTTGGGCTTCATGGCCCTCCAAACGGAGGTTTTTCAGAGACTTCAAACAGAGTGTTATGAGAAAAAAAGACAAACCGGCAAGATGGCTGAGCAAGAGACCAAAGAAACCCACAAATGTGAGAATTTTCACTGTTAAAAAATGACTGTGATCACTGTATTATCTTAGTTTAATCTCATTTCAATGTATTATGTTCCTTTTCTTCAAAACAAACATGAAAATCGCTAGTATCATGATGATGTCTCGGTAGCTAGCTCGCTAAATTACACATTCCACCTTCAGCTTCATATCACTGAAGAATTAGGGGTGGACGATAATAAATAATTGCCCCCCTCTTTAAGGCATATGATGCCCTAAATGTAACTAAAGCCCAGCAGTGAGGAGCTGAACTTTACCCTCCTCTGCTATCACTGCAGACTGGCAGCATCGCCTACAGAGCAGCGCTAGTAGCTGTTAATGAAGGAATGCTCTCTTTATTTAAGGATCCCATTTCATAGAGGATGATTTCAACTCCTACCCCTTTTAACTTGGTTTCAAGGGGTACAGTGACACTCGAAAACAAGGCGAAGGGGTAAATGTCATCAGATTCATCCCATCCGGGAAGGGGACCGCGCTGCCGGGCTGGATTACCTTGTTGCAGCAAAAGTATGAAGGTTGAAAACGTCAAGGAATTTGGCTGTTTGTTTGGCTGGATGTTTGCTCAATCACATTTCCTGTAAAGCTTATTCAACCTTATTCAAGAACGTCCACGTTTGT
Source organism: Colossoma macropomum (assembly GCF_904425465.1). Taxonomy (NCBI): domain Eukaryota; kingdom Metazoa; phylum Chordata; class Actinopteri; order Characiformes; family Serrasalmidae; genus Colossoma; species Colossoma macropomum. The sequence continues at coordinate 9,260,569 of NW_023494807.1, read as the reverse complement.
CATTGTGAACTGATCAACTGTGGAACCTTCAGTGAGATACCTGAGAGTAAATTTAGAAGCGGCTGTAGGACGGCGAGTGTAAGCTGTTTAATTCACTCATTTCTCTTCCCCTTTTTTCACTCTGACCTTTCGATCTCGACCCATGCCTCTGGCCCCTGAGGAGCAGCGAGGCTGACAAGTGTGAGCCCTTCTCTTCACCTCCACCTGATATCATCTCATGTTCTTTTTTCCTTCTCCCTTCCCACACTCCATCACAACATCTCTCTTCCCTCACCATCTCTTGATAGAGCCTCACTGGTGTTTATTACTCATTTCTGATGTGCTGACCGATGTGGGTCAGGGAAAAGAGAGGTGGAGGGAAGAGTGGAGATGGATAGATGGAGAGAGGAGGAGAGAATGGATGTGCAGCAGTCAGGTTTTGTGGTTCATTCTGTCTGGCTGAGATTTAGAGCTGCAGAGGGTTAGTGACTTTAGATTACATGCCTGGGGTTATGTTGGTGTGTGTGTGTGTGTGTTTGTGTGTGTGTGTGTACATGAAACATGGAAGAGCATTTTTTTAACCACTGCTGTAAATCCAGGGCCTGTTTAGCTCTACATTCTTAGCAAACAAAAGTGCCGAAGACATTTTTCGGGTCGAATACGTAGAAGAACCATTTCATTTTTTAGCGATGCACCAACATTTAAGCCACTAAAATGTTTTGAGTGAAAATGGTCAGAAATGGCACTTTCAGATTTCAGCCAAAAGAGAAAAAAAAGGAAACATAGACCTAAAACGAAATGTAAGAATTTAAGAGTTTAAATCATTTAATATCAATGAAAATAATGCACAAAAATAGCGATTAAAATACTTTTCCATCACTCAGTTTGATCCGCAGATCAACAATGAAAATATCAACAACTTGCAAAAAATTCCACAGTTTCTATGAGGAACAAGATTTATAATCACTGTTTATTGAGTATCAAGAGGAGATACAACACCTAAAAACATCTCCACTGCAGGTTTGATTTCACTAAAAAAACACAGCAACCTGTCGATACACAGAAAAACAACAGAAGCAGAAAGGTAAGTCCCTGCAGTGCCATCTGTTTTGCTCAGGCTCAGTTTTAGAAATGATAAAAAAAATTATGACAGTGTAAAATTGCAAAGTATAACTAAAACCAATGGAATTCATTGCCTTGGCTGACCAATCTGTCTTTGGATTTTGTGGCCCATACTGTAGCCTACACACTGTAATCATTTTCATATGTTTACTTCATGTAAACTACGTTTTTCAGTCAAGTGAGCCCTAAATTTCAGTTAAAGCCAGAGATTTTCATTTTGGTGCCTCACTACTCATTTGACTCAAAAAACAGCCAGCTGAGGTGGAAAAGTATTGAGATTGTACAGACCCAGAGTAGCGGAACAGGAAGACGGAGAAAAAAATACAGGCTAACAATTCTGTCCATCACTATTTTATGTTTAAACAGGACAATAAAATGTGACAGTTTAGCTCATATTTTTGAGTATGTGTTTTATGATTTCCCTAAATGTGGGATGGCAGTGAATTTAAGGTATCGGTAAATTTAAGGTGGCAGTGAATTTAAGGTGGCAGCACATTTAAAGTCTCAGTAAATTTAGGGTGGCGGTTTATTTAAGGTTTCAGTAAATTTTAAGATGTCAGTGTTTTTAAGATATCAGTGAATTTAAGGTGGCAGTTTAAGGTAGCACCTAGCAACACATTACCGTCCACCTTGGATACCGTAGCAAGCGCCTAGCAATATCTAAGCAACACTTTAGCAACCATTAACAGTCTTCTGCCTTTTTAACGTCTTAATCAGCCTGCCTTTTCAAACCAACTTAAAGTTTGTTCACAAATTTTCCTGTTTTTTATTTATTATTACAAATTGCTACCTTGTCTACTCTTATCTACAACTCTAAAATCTGCCAACACTAAATAATGGAGCCCTGCTGTAGCCTTGTAAGCAATGATGAACTTGATATCAGCTCATTTTTCTAGGTCATTTACTGCAAGATAGCGCAGCAGATCAAGTTTAGTTGTCCAGGAAGTGATCTTTTATAGGTACTTCTGAAATTTTCCCACCTTGCTTTTGATTTCAAGATCATCCTTTAGCGTGTTCTTTGGGGAACCAGCTGTTGTTCTTCCATGGCTTTCCTCCAAACAACCCTTTCTGGCAACCTTATTTTCAAGACTGTAGCTATTTTCAAGAGTTTCCTGTAGCTGTGAATAATGTGCGACTTGTATGGTTTTCACCTCCAACCTCACATTTACATTCACTCGCTCTCACCTGCTTCTCCCTCTACGCACTTGTTCTCTCTCAACATGAGGACTGTTAATTGCATTGTCTCTCATCCAAAAAAATTAATTAAACACTTTCCCAAATCTCCAGCTCACAGAAAGGAACCAAATACTCAGCATTATACATATGCATACATATCATATAATCCCTAACTTACTTTTTATCATTCATATATTGTGTGGATGTGTGTGTTTGAGCCCACATCTGTTCTGATTTAGCCATTCTGAAGGTCAGAGTAGTGTGTAGAGACAAGGGGTTAGCATAGCACAGCATTTGAAGCGGGTTACGTAGCATGCATCACAATGCCACATTACTAGCTTCACCAACGTGCTAATTATCCACCCGTCCGGCTCTCCTCAGCTTAGCTATAGGTCTGAGCGGCTGTTTTGCACAGTTTTTAAGCACTAGTGAGTCAATTAAACTTTAATTCCCCCTTCCTCCTTGCCCAGGGGAAGCTAGCATTGTCCCATTATATGCTAATGATGTTGCGCATGAAGACTAGCTCTGGACTTCAAAGTGTTTTTTTTTCCATTTTGTTATCCTTGGTGTCAGTGGTGTGGCAAGTAGTGGAGACTACTAATGACAAGCCTACACACTCAAAAAAGTAAAGGCAATGTTCTGTTTAGAACCATAAGTTCTATATAGAAACATCTGCGTCCTTAAACGGTTCTTTACGTGGTGAAATTGTTCTTCAGATTGAAGGAGAGTGTGTTGTACACTCTCCGTTTGATAATAGTTCTATATAGCGCCAAAAAGGGTTCTGCTATTGTTACGATGTCAAGTTTGTTCTGTATAGAACCAAATACAACACATTTTCCATCAATCTGTAAAGTGATTTCACCATGCAATCATCATCATTCATCAATACAGAATGGTTCTACTTAGGATCATTGCATTTACCAAAGAACCCTTGAAGAACCATCTTTTTTAAGAGTGTAGGGTAAAGAGTTGTTCCTTTGTCACATTTAGCTAGCGCTAGCCAAGACAATCCAACATCTCGCTAGGGTTGCCAGGTGTCTGTTTTTTGAGCTTGTTGTCCTGTTGGTACCGTCGAATCTCACCTAAAGTGCCGTTCTAGCCCTGTTTGTGCGCTTTTCACTCGCTTTTACTCACGTTCTACACTGTTAGAAATAAAGGTTCTGTGCAGGTACATTTTTCATTTATCAAGGTACAAATAATGTAAATGTTCCCTCAAAGGTACAACAGTGGTTTTAAGGTCCAATTGTGAACCTTTTTTTTTTCCAGGTGAAAAGTTAATATTTTTACCTTTTCATAACTGAATGTTTTAAAACAGAACAGTAAAATAAAAGTCCTGGAGACGAGACGGGGTGTGTGGAGTCAGTACAGCTTAGAAAATATAATTTCAATGGATTATGGTACAGTTATGTACCCTGACTAAAGGTACTGAGATGTACCCTTGAGGGTTCCACCCCAGTGACAAGAGGGGAACCGCCACAGTGACAGTTTAGTACCTTTATTTCTGAGAGTGTAGGCTTTGCGCTGGTGTAGCAATCACAAATGATCATGTCACACTACATAAATAGAGGTATTCAGTCATTTCTAAACGCATATCCTGCACTGAATTAATCAACTCCAGTTAAGCATGTAGGTGTGTGACGCGTGATCTCTTACAAGAGAAAAACTGTTCCATTAGCAAATGATAGCATTTTGCAGTTTGCTGCTGTTAATAGCTGATTGTTGTTGTAAACTTAATTGGGTTTATGTCATGAAAATTGGTTGAAGGTTGTGGGTTGTTCATGCTGTAAGAATTGAATGTGCTTTTTAAGTTTATGTGTTATTTAAAATTTAACGGGTTATTTTTGTTTGGATTTAAACTTTGAGCACATCGAACTTGGTGATTTCTATAGTATCTCAGGCAGTTGGTGTTGCCAAGGTGGTTGTCAAGGTTTGTTATTGCAGGTGGTTACTAGATTGGTAGGTGGTTGATATGGTATATCTGTGGGTTGCTAAATGGTTGCTACGGTATCCCAGGTGGTTGCTAGAATGTATGTGAATCAATAGCTGTGTCCCAATTCAGGGGCCTTCGCAGTCAATAGCTGTGTCCCAATACAGGGGCCTTCACAGGTCACGCTGCCTTCGAAGGACACGCCTTCTAGACCACGTCCTTCGAAGGCAGCGTGACCTGTGAAGTCTGAACCGAAATGAGACAGTCTGCTCTGAGACGGATTTCCTGTTTGCGTCACAGCGCCGCTGTTCCAGTTCTAACCGTTGCATCACGTATCGCCGCTCCTATCAAGTTCTTTAAAGATGGAGCCAGAAACTTGATTTGAACTTCTGATTGGTCCCAAAAGCACAACCACACCATTTCCATGTCTGATCCTGAGATTTTGTGGTTCTAGCTCAAAAAATGCAATGACTGCGAAAATGGAACAAATTCCGAAGTAGATTGACAATAATAATATGATGAAGTTGTCAAGCCAACAAACCACTGACAATTATCACACTGTTTTAAGCCACAACCAAAACAGTTACAAAGCACAGAATAGGGGGACATCATAGAGACATATTGGATACTTCCTGGACACGCTGATCAATACACCCCCCCACGGAGGCATTTGCTATTCTGAAAGTGCTTGGACCTCAACGATAGCCAGCCAGGTAGCAGCCATATCACATAAGTGCAGAATTTCCAAATTTATCTCTTTCTGGCTCAAAGGAAGCGTTGTGGTGTCTGCTGCACTCGCTGACTAGCCGACGCTAGCTATTTTTAGTGCCTTATCTTTAAGGACCTTGCACACACACATCTGTCTGCTGAACACTCTGTTCTGGGTGGTGTGTGTGTGTGTGAGAGAGAGCCGTCTGTTAGAGGACAGTATTGGACAGGGTGCTAAATTAGCGATGTCTCTCGCAACTGAGAGAGAAATATAGTGCTGCCCCAGGCTGGTCCTCATGACCTGCCTCGCTCTCTGTTTATGCCTGCACTCGTCCTTTTCTTCTTCTTACGCTCTTTCTCTCTCTCTCTCCAGCCTCATCTCTGTTGTCATTTCTCATTTTCTCCTTATGAATAGGCCCTTTTCTTACTTGTTCTCCAGTTTTCTCCTTTTCTCTCTCTCTCTGATTGATAGTCTGTGGGCTGTTTCCTCTCTCTCTTGCTCCAGGCTCTGATGTTGGCCTGATCTATGGTTGTGCGCTATCGTGCTAATTAAGCAGAGAAAGAGAAGCCTTATGTCTTTCAATGGTAGCTTTCAGAGCGGTCAGGCAACCTGGTGAGGAGCACTGGGAGAGAGACTGGTTTATAACTCTCTTTGGACATTGCTTGTCCTTTAGTTAACGACAAGCTTGTGTAGTACAGCAAATCATGGCTGTCTTGAAGGCCAATATACCACAACGATGAGATAGTACTATCATTTGATTTGCTATAAAATGCATGAAGGAGGTTGTAGCCTTGGTGGCCATTTCAAATACCTGTTTGGCATTAAGGGGCATTAAAGACATTCAGTTTTTCACACATTTCATATTACTGTACATTCCTTTTTTCAAGCCAATTGTGGCATGTACTTTCTTCACATTAGCGGTAGTTCTAAAACAATCAATTAGAGACAGATTGATTTCAGCTTTAACTAACTGTATCGAACCTCCAGTGGGTCAAAAGGGCTATGCTGTTAGAACTGTGGTCTGAAAGCTTCACCCCCACGACAGCAACAAAGAAACTGGTGAAGGCGTTGGAGGCATCAGGTATTAAAATATTTGCATTCACCATTAAGAGAGTCCTACATCATCATGGCCTGAAAGGTTGTCACACAAGGGAGAAGATCCTACTCCGACCACCATATAAAAGCCAGACTCTATCACCAAGATAAAGATCCAGCCCTTTGGAGGAGTGTTCTCCGGTCAGATGAAACAAAAATTGTTCCTTTTAATCAAAGTAGCATTATCCCAACTGTGAAACATGGAGGTGGCAGCATGACTTTGTGGGGGCGTTCTGCTGGAAAGGGGAGGACTATAGGAAATAGAGCACAAGAAAGGAGGATTATCTAGAAATACTGAAGCAGCACCTCAAGACATCAACCAGAAAGTTGTTCGCTACTAGGTCTTCAAGCAGGACAGTGGGCCTCATTCTCCAATATTTTCCTAAGTTTTTTCTTAAGTATGTCTATGTGCTCTGGAGTGTGTGTAGAGTCTGTTCTTACCAAAGAACAAATCCCAAATAAGAAAACACTGGTGAATGACAGAATCTTTGTAAAACTGCGCAAGTGGGTTTTAAGAAGAACTTTCTTCTTAAGAACAGTGGGTGAATGAGGCCCATCGATCCTAAATATTCCTCCAAAACTTGTCAACATGGCTTTGAGACAACCCTGACCTGAATCCCAAAGAAAATTTGTGGAATGAACTCAAGATATGTGTCTGGACAAAGAGGTCCAGAAACCTGGGTTACAGCAGTGCAGCAGGACAAAAATTCCAGCAAAATATTGTGAGAAGCTTATTGTAAGTTGCCCAAGTGTTTGATTTGAGTTAAACAAACTTGGTTGCCACCAAATACTAACAAAGTGCATGTAAACTTTTGATCCACTGCAAATCTGTCCCTATGGCTAGTATTTTAAAATGACCACTGATGGTCCTAACTGACATAATACAAGAAATGGATGGTAACATGAAATGTGTGGAGTTTGAACGACTTTAGTTTAGATGTATGTAAACTCTCCTGTTGTCTGCTAGACAGACCAAAACATGTACATGGATTTGCTTCCTTTCCTTTCACACGTTTTCTTCTCGTCTTACACGTTCCAGATTTAGACTCACACCTGCTCAAACTATCGGCTTCATCTGCACTCATATCAGACTGTATTCAGCATTCACAGCCCCCCTCCCTCCTCTCTCTCCCTCTCTCTCCCTCTCTCTCTATCACCCTTTATCTTCTCCTTCTTTTAGCAGGCACTTGTAGGTGCAGTAGTAATGTGCATCAAACTGACTCTAAAAAGTGACAGAGTATTCAGAAACATGGCGTTAAGGTGGATCCAAAGCATTGATAGTTTAGCCAAAAGAATCTGATTTGCACACTTTTCAGTTTTCCCTTACTTCAGCTGTCGTCAGTCTGCCAGTGCTGAGGTTTGCTTCTTTAGTTTTGCATGCTAATGTAGTGGGTGAGTGCGTTTACATGCACTCAGTAATCCGATCATAATTTCTGCTGTTATCTGATTATTCAAATGGTCGAAGTTTTACATCACGTTTATGTCACGTCTTCTTCTTTGGGTTTATTGGCTGGTTGAATAGCAGAAATCCAACTCATGTAGATGAGTTTTACATTATCTAACTCAAACGTATTGATCGGATTACTGACAAAATCTGATTTTCCGCAGTTATAAGATTATTAAATGCATGTAAACGCACTCAGTGAGAGCTTCCTGACAGCTACACATCTTTTATGACCCATAGTGCTGAGTTGAGCACTTGATTCTCTCCTCTCTCTCAAAGATGAAAGCTTTAAGTGCTGTTTATCTGATGGGGGCAGTTTTGGTGTCTACCAGGTCTTCCAGGTGGTTGTTAGGAGTCACATTTTCTCTGTAGATTTTAATCTTTTTTCCCTGTTTTTACACTTATTTTCCTTTGACTTTCTGCTTCCTCATGTAAGTGGATTATCTTATATCTAACCTCCTCAGAAATATCTCCTGAAAATGAATAACTTGTAATTATTGGTCATTTTGACTGGAAATTAAAAAAGTAAAGAACGTTATCTGGTTTTGCACTGTATTTTACATTCAAAACAATAGAGCCAGCAATGCAACTTTTCCTTTTTTTTCAAATATACACAGTAGTTTGGTGACAGGAGGAAATGGCTCACATTGACAAACTGGAGCTTGCTAGTTAGCCTTGGTAGACTTTCTTTGGAATCAATAAACACTTACAAGTATGCAAGTGGCTTCAACCAGGCCTGTTCCCTCAGCATTGCAATCTTATGTTAAATCCCAGACTGAAAAAAAAGAAAATATATCACATATTGGGCTTCCAGGCCTCAGGCACCATGGACTTTAGTTCACGTTTATTGTGGCACTAAACCAGAGAAGGGGCTGACAAGTATACTGCACCCTATTTATGCTGTAATCAGTATTTATCAGTATTTTCAAAGCCCTGTGACTTTTCTCCATTTTTGCTTTGTCCATTTGTTCACCGCAATGACACCTGAATGTATTGAGTGCTTTAGGCAATGCGCTGGCCTGATGTCTCTATGAAAAGTGCATTTTCCCGTTTTTCCAGTCCAGTATTTCATGATTGTGAGCTTCATACATCACTTGAGTCAGCCAGACTGTTTCCTCCTCTTTCATGGCTCTGTAGGTGAGAAGTGGATAGAAGAACTGTTGGAATTTATCCTGAAAAATATAGATTCCTCAATGATTCTTGGCTTGGATGTACACTTCTGTGAAATGCCTTTAACTGGAATAGAATTGGTACTTTCACATGATGAGAACCTTAAACTTTTATTTTAAAAAGGTTCCTCAAACTCACAAATCGCATTTACAACAATTGGATCTTTAACAAATCTTCCACTGATACACTTGCATGAGATACATTTTGCATGATGCCATAAAAGAACCCTAAAGAAGGTTCCCTAAAGAACCTCTCAGTGTTTTGCAAATGAGACTTGTGGGTGCAAATGAGATGAAAAACTTTTTTAAAGATTAGAGAAGCTTCATATAATGTAAAGGTCCTAGGAAGAACCCATACATTTGTAAAGAACCTGTACATTCTTCTGGAATGAAGGGTATTAATAAAGAGTTTGTCCCCCTTTGCTGCAGTAACAGCCTCTACTCTTCTGGGAAGGCTTTACACTAGATGTTGAACATTGCTGTGAGGATCTGATTGAGCATTAGTGAGGGCAGATTTTGCCTGTAGCTATAAGGCCAGACCCCCCTCAGAGCTATAGTAGGACTGATGTAGGACTGATGAACAGGGAGGAGATGGGGTGGCGGTGGGGATTATGAACTCTTCATCATGGGAATGAAAGGTAAGGATGTGAATTTATAGGGTGTTAGATTGGAAGAAGGAGGGGTTTCAGGCATGATCCTCCTCCCAAACTTCAGTTATAACATAACTACATTTAAGGCTACCTAGCTATGCTAATGTACTGATTACTTGGTGAAGTAAAGTATGTATGATAAATTAAACAATTGACATTTAATAAAAAAATTCTAATTTAATTTTTGCAGAATTTCCAGATTCTGCAGATATCATGAGCACATCGTCGCTGTATCTCTATTTTTGGCGATTTTTGTTTTTCTACATCATTTCAACACACCAGCTGTCCTTTACATTGTGTGAAAATTTCATGATGAATGGACCAATAGAAATGCTCTAAAATCACTTGGAATAACATTTATTTACATTAACTTACATTGAAAGGTAAGAGTGTTTTGCCTTCTCCTGTAAAGTTACTATTTTGGAGATACTTGTTTTTCTTTGGACAGTGACAGTATATCGCAGGAGCAAAAATACATGCATGCACGTATACTTGAAGACCACTTAAGGATATTGAAGGGGGTGGATAAAGAAGAATAAAAGAGGGATGAGAGTGTTGGCTCATATTGAGCTGTGCTGACCAAAAGCACTCAGCAAAGGCTTCACGTATGTATGTGTGTACATACAGGTTCTCACCTGTGAGCAGGGATCAGAGAGAGGCAGCCTACAGCAGAGCTCATCTTTAATTCATCCCTTCCTGAACAGTATAGACCTGCACATCTGAGAAGTCCATACAGTCCCACTGTATCATAATCCCTCTGTTTTAGATGGATTTTCTAAAGCCGGAATATGGACACTCACAGTCATGTGGTTTGCATGACGCTAACTGTGTCTGCTACATGAGCTCCAGTGCTACAGCTGACCTCAGACACCAAACCTTGGCTGGTTGACTATAATTGGGGCAAGAGAGGAAACTGTGGACATACTGTGCACTATTTGTCCATATATTCTATGAAGTCAACATGAATCAGAAATCATAACTCATTCTTCCAGAGTGACAAATGCATGAGTGGAACACAGTATCAGTAAATCTTTGAGCAAGCTGAGCATTTTCTCTCTGTGATGGGAGGGCATGAAACGTGATATAATATTATTATATATTATTTTGCCCTGCTCGCTGGTACAGGGTGATGTAATCAAAAATCAGAAGATATTTTAGAGGCAAGTAAAAGTCATTACATTTTGATTGAATGTTACATGTACAACCAAAATATTAGTCTTTTAAATTATACCCTTTAAATGGCTCCTTGAAAGTTTTATCACACACTTCTAAAACCTAAGGAAAGCTCAACCAGTTAACATTGAAGTCCCTGTAGTTACTGAATAACAAGCCTTTATGTGTCAAAAGTCTGGGATTTTAAGGCTTAATATGACCTGGAACACAAACTAATAAGAGAAAAATCATCAGTTTTGATTTCAGGCTGACTTTAAAGGATCTAAAGTTGGTCGAATGGAAAACTATATTGCTCAAATGTTGCTCTTTGATGGCTCAGGAGAATTAAAGGTGATTCTTGTAATTCCTTAACAAAATTAGCAGTAAATAAACTAGAAAAGTGCATTTCAGCACTGCTGTGTCTGATTCACTCAGACCAGCACAACACACTAACACACCACCACCACATCAGTGTCACTGCAGTGCTGAGAATGATCCACCACCCAAATAGTACCTGCTCTGTGAGGGTCCATGGGGGTCCTGACCACTGAAGAACAGGGTAAAAGGGGGCTAACAAAGTATGCAGAGAAACAGATGGACTACAGTCTGTAATTGTAGAACTACAAAGTGCACCTATATAGTAAGTGGAGCTGATAAAATGGACAATGAGCATAAAAACAAGGAGGTGGTCATAATGTCATGTCTGATCGGTGTATAACCCCCAAAGGATTAGCAGTTTTTATATATAATTGAAAAATGATATATTACAAAGGAAGCAAGTTGAGCCCAAACCTTTGATTGGAAGTGCATACCATAGTTTATATTAGGGAGCCAAAGGAGATCTGCTGATGTTCTCTCTATGTTCTCCAGGGTTTCTGCTGAAGCTGTTTTGAACTGTGTGTCTGAGACACCTCTGCCTTTCTATTTACTTCCACAAATCCACAGCCAGTTGATGTCAATCTCTCTGTAGGCTGCTATAGATGCTACAAGGCCCCGCAGAAAGCAGGCAGCCCAGAAGGTTGGACTAATGGCAAGACAAAGCCAGACGTGAGGGATTTAAAAGGAACACTGAGGAGGTACTGAGAGCTGGGATTTATGGGCCTGAAATGATAGGAGAGAGGAAAAGACCTGAAACAGTGAATGTGAGCTGTTTCTCTGAACCTATTAATAATAACGTTTTATAAGAAAACTCCTCCCTTGTAGCTCCACCTTGCTGGTGTACAGTTACAGACTCTAGCTGATCTGATGCACAGTTAGCGTTAGCCATCCTGTAGCTCTAAACGAGCCATTTCTACTCAGAGATGATTTGTGAAACTGTTAGCTGTTGTCATTCGCTGTCCACGGTGCTAACAGGCAAGATAATAGCAGTGCAGTTTACACTCACTGTGACCATCTTATTAGAAACCCTTCACTTGTAGCTCTACCTTGTTGGTGCGCAGTTAGCCCCCCAAGCCAGACTTCTGCCTATAGACCCCCCAAGTGTCATTCTGTAGTTTGCGTTGTGCCCGTATTTGGAACTCCGGGCCTAAGCTTGATTCTCTATGGTCAGAATGAATGGGGATCCTCTGAATTATGATGTTGTTAAATGTTGTAATACTCATAATTCTGCATGCAAGCTAATGCTGCTGCGCATCAATTTGACATACTAAGCTACACGAAAGTAAGGCAAGTGTTGTGACGAATTGTGCTAATGTTACCTTGTTGAAATTTCCTGCCATAGTGCATATTTATAGGTAGCTCCATAAATAAAACTGCTAGGTAGGATGTCTTGATAGCTTACTAAAAATACTACCAGCATTAAAACTACGAGGCTGAAGTCAGCTTCTTATTTGCCTGCTTCTTGTTTGAATTTTCCAGTTCCACCTTAAATGGTGCAGCAGTTATCATAACACCTCAGGTGGAATGGGAAAATTTGAACAAGAAATTGGCACATATCCTTATCTGGTTGACCTGCTTCGTATTATGTACAATGAACATTGATGGACACCTGCTTTCTTCTTCTGATGTCCCGATTCTCAGTCAGTAAAGTCAGAATTGCAGTTTTGTGCAGATGATTTAACCACAAAGTGTGATCTTGTGAGGTCATTAGTGTTGTAGCACATTGTAGATGCAGCTGATTGGCAGGGTAAACAGTGCAGCTCCACAGAACTATCAGGAGAAACGCTTTCTCTCCCAGGATCGTGGCTTCTTCATCCACTCGCCTATGAAATTTACCCAGTAGTGTGTAGAATGATCCACCGAATGCATAATGCATTGCATTCTTACATTATATGAAGCACATAGAGACACCGGGCTGATCCAGAGGCTCTTTTGCGAGACAAGTGCTGTAAATTGTGAAGTATTAAAGCAATTCTGCTCTCGCCGGAGCTCCCAGCTGTGAAATAGAAGCAGTGAGAGCGGAAAGGACACTGCTGTTTGGATTTCTACACAGAATGAATTTCATGAATACGGAAGTACAATGCAGACCTGCATTTCTGAGATGCCGTGTAAAATCCAGCCAGCTTGAAATGAAAGGAGTCGGCGCGGCACAAAGAGTGTTTTAGTGGACATGGCTCCTCACTCTTAATACAACAATCAGTGTCGATCCAGACTCTCACTCTTACACTGACAGTCTCAGGACTGTCTCTCTCTCTCTCTCTGTCTTCCTTTTTATTTCACCTTTTTCCCCTCTTTTTCTTTCCTCCTCCTATTCTCTTTTTTCTTGCTCTTTCTCTCTTTTACTTCTGTCTCCCTCTCTCTCTATTTCTCCTTTTTTAGTTATCTTTTTTTATCTTTTTTGTCTCTTTCTCTCTCTTGTTCTCTTTCAGCCTTTTTTTCTCCTTTTCTCACATTCTCTCTCTTTCTGTCTTTCACTCTCAATTTTTTACTATTTCTTTCTCTGCTTCTCTTTTCTTTCTTTACTGTCACTTGCATTCTTTCCCTTTCTATTTGTTTCTGTTTTTCCTCTTTTTCTTTCTTTCTTTCTTGTTCTCTTTTGTCTTTCTCTCACATCCTCTCTTTCTGTTTGTCCTTCACTTTTTCCCACCATCTCTCGCTCTCACTCTTTTATTCTGTTTCTCTCTCTGTCCTTCTCCCTCCCTCCATCTCTTTTTTCCTCTCTCTCTCTTTATTGCTGAATGTCATTAGATCTGAGATTTTCTCTCTCACGCTCACTTTTTATTTACTGTAGATAAAACCTCACAAAGGAGCTGTTTTATTCATCACTGAGAGACACCAGTACAGTATATATACAACATTAATACAGAGCACCGAAGATTAGTTACAGTTACATGACATCCAATCTGCTCTGAGCGCTTTTTGCTAGAAAAGATTTAAGTAAAAAAAGAAACAAAATAACAAAAAACAATAGCTGACAAAGTCATGCACAGTTTACATTTAATAATTCATCATTTGCACCTGCTGTTTCAGGCCTGCGGTTTTTTTCTGTGGGGCACTGCAAACATTGGTTATTTATCCACTTTATTAGAGAATAAAGATCATTCTTCTCAAACAAGGCAACATTCAGGTCAGCTTACTCTGCAAAGAAAATAGAGGAAAACGAAGGAAAAAATGGTATAGAACCTTAACATTATATGTAAGTTCTCAACTTTAAAAAGGTCCTCAACCCACACATTGCATTAATTAAGGATCTCTTTAAAGGGGAATTCCTCCAATATGTTAAAATTTCAGCATAATTCCATCTCTGACATTTAAACAGAGTTATTCAGAGTGGTTTGATGTGAAATCATTGATTGTAGAGACTTCTTTACAGTGGTGGTGATAGGAACCAGGGGTTGCCATGACTACAACACAAATATAGCCATTTTATTTACTATCCAAAACCACCAGTGAACCTACACATGTCTCCTGAGTTTAATATGATGGTAAAATAGGGATAAACTTGAAAAAATGCCCCGTATGTACCTCTCTGCCAGAATCAGGTTTAATAAAACAGTCATAAAAACTTTGAAAACCTATGGAACACAAAGGCATCAGGCAGTGTATTCATAACCATTTCATGTAATAACTTTATATAACTTTCACTTTGTTTACATCTTAACCAGAAATTTTGAATCATCCGGGATCCAAAAGTGTTTTTTCTGTGGCATCACTCCAAAGAACCCCTCTGGCACCTCCGTAGGGGAGCCATAATAGATGCAGTAAATATTTGATAAGCTGACAAGGGTGTGTAAGGTAAAGGTTACTTTACTGTCTTGGATCAAACAGAGCTACTACTTTAAAGACAGCGCTGTTCCACAAATTATACATTACAAAAAGTTATTATACAAAATTCATCACATATACAAAACTGTGCAATATTGAAGACGCAGACACACATACCTTGTGAATTATACATCTCATACTGTATATTTAATATAAACACACCTCGTACTCTCAGTCCATCCATCCTCTTGTCAATTAATCCTTCTACTGTACTTCTACCGTAAGCTGAACCCAATGTCAATTGTGTCTATACGACTTAAGCCTTGGGTTCACTACAGGACTTTTAAGGTCTTAACAGATTATAAACAGACTGGGCTTCTAACAGAATCCGACGGTTTTTGCTGTTTTTTTGGGGCGACTGAAATATTGGAATCACAGATTAAATAACTTTGGAACAAACACTACTCAACTAAGTTGTTGCTGAACCAAACTGAACTCACTGAACTTATGCGAACACCCGTTACTAGGAGACGCAAATAAACAAATGTGGAGCTGCTGCTGCTGTTTTCTCTGCCATTTGCACTGATGCAGTAAAGAAGTAGCAGGTAAACATGTTTAAGTGATGGTCATGGATCTAAAATCCATCTATGATCAGTTTGGTATTTTTTAGAATTGAAAATGTACATAAACTCGATTGTGCCTTCACTGTAAAAAAAATTCACTGTAAAAAAACAGTAAAGAACTGGCAGCAGAGTCGCCAGGAGCTGACTGTTAAATTAACGGTATCCTACTGCTGTAAAAATGTACGGTTCAGTACCTTTTTTATAAATACAGGATATAACTGTAATTTAGTACATTTACGGTATAATACTGCTAGAGGTAACAGGTCATTACCTTTTTCTTTTTCCTACAAAATGATAATCCAGACAGTTGTTACAGGTGAGTTTTGTATAAACTCACAAGCAAAATAAAATGCCATGCTATAATGTAAAGCATGAAGCAGGACTACTCCTGTAATGCATTAGTTTTACAAGAAATAGCTGTTTTTAAGGATAACGTGATAATACTGTAAAAATGGCTGTAAATTTACAGACACTTTGTTTTACAGTAAAGAGCTGTTTTGGTGTATAACAGGATAATACTGTTGAAAACTGGCTGTTAATTTACAGCAATTTTTTATAGCGCTCATTGAAAAGCTTCACTCAACACGTGAGTGACTGTTCACCATTTTTCTTTGTTTACTTGCTGTATTTTCTTCTTGTCGACTTCAACTGACCCAAACATCTGCAGACTAGAGCCGACCAGCTCAGACTCGGCCAGACTGAGAATCGGGGCTAAAATCGGGGTAAAAGTTGTGAAGTGTAACCCCGGCTTTATATAATCTAAATAGAAAGCGCATTTTTTCTGTTGAGTGTAAAAATATCAGCAGAATCAAAATCTACTTGAGTAACTTTTTACTAGATTACAAGTACTTTCATTAAAGTAAGGGTACTTCTGCCACCTCCGTACAGGCATTACAGTACGCGATTCATAATCACTCTTTTTTATATACCCTCTCTAAGTCATGCTCAGATGCTGAGAACATCTTCAGGACAAATACAGAATCAAATTCAAACATGTTTTATAAAAGAGGCCCCCAGTTTTATAAATGGTAGAAAACATTGAATTTCCTTGTAGAGGCTTTTCATCCAGTTGTTGCCTGTGTTGCTCCCCTACCTGCTGTTTACCAGTGGAGTTGAGAAGAATGATGGAAGAGAAGAACGAGAGAGAGGGTGGAGAGAGAGGTGGAGTGGGCTGCTGGAGAGATAGTGAAGCACCCAACAGGTCTGAGAGATAAGCTCCCAGTAGGCTCCCTTTCTCTATCTCTCTCTATCCCTCTCTCTCTCTCTCTCTCTCTCTCTCTCTCTTTCTCTTTTCCTTCATCTCTCTGTCTCACTTTAGGGCTCCATCTGAGCCAATCTAAATTCAGATGTTCCTCTTTCGCTGCCTTTTATCAATAAGCTTTCATCTCTCTGCACCACACGCACATGCAGTTCTCTCTCTCTCTTAGTGGTGCAGGTCTGGCCCTTTTTGGCTGGAGTTGAGGTTTAGAGAGCCAGCTGTTCGGGTCTTCACCCCAACAGCCTGCCAGCCAAACACGCACTCCTCCCTGAAGTAAAGGAAAGAGTCGCAGCCGGTGCTGACCGAGAGGCAGCTGCGGTCGTCCGCGAGCTGTCTGCGCTTCTGCTCTTTGGTGTGCGTGTAAGGGAATTGAGACAGTGTTGCCTTATCTGTGAGCGCTTGTGCAGGCTGTTCATGTCTGATGAGCGTTTAATTAGCTCTGGCAGTGTGCTCTGCTTCTTTCTCTCTCTCTCTCTCTCTCTCTCTCTCTCTCTCTTTCTATCACCTAGTCTCATTCCTACCCATAGTCCCTCGGCCTATCCACTCTGCCTCTGTTTGCACATTCATGTCAGAGGTCTGCAAAGGTATTAAAGCCCAAACCTGACCCAACTAGACATCAGTGTCACTGCTAGACTGAGAATAGTCCAACCAAAACGAACCAAAACCAGCCAAAAATATCCAGCCAACAGTGTCCTGTGGGCAGCATCCTGTGACCACTGATGAAGGACTAGAGAACGACCAACACAAACTGTGCAGCAGCAGATGAGCTATTGTCTCTGACTTTACATTTACAAGGTGGACTGACAAGGTAGGAGTGTCTAATAGAGTGGACAGTGAGTGGACACAGTGTTTAAAAACACTGCTGTGTCTGATCCACTCATACCAGCACAACACACACTAACACACCACCACCATGTCAGTGTTACTGCAGTGCTGAGAATGATTCACCATCGAAATAGTACCTGCTCTGTGAGGGTCCGTGGGGGTCCTGACCACTGAAGAACAGAGTAGAAGTGGGCTAACAAAGTATGCAGAGAAACAGATGGACTACAGTCTGTAACTGTGGAACTACAAAGTGCACCTATATAGTAAGTGGAGCTGATAAAATGGACAATGAGCGTAGAAACAAGGAGGTGGTCATAATGTTACACCTGATCAGTGTATATTAAGACTGAGGTGTTTATGCTCACTCTAATCTCCGTTTACAGGCTCACTACAAGTAATCAGATCCAAAATTACATCAAACATAGAGAACTACTTAGTGTAGATGTTACCATGACAACCAGCATCACGTGAGTCGAGTCAGAGTGAAACGAGCAGCAGTGAGCAGCGCTTGTGTTTTTAATTGCTTGAAATTATATCAGACTCAGGAAAACATCCTTCACATGTCCTTATTAAAGAAGGCCGAGAGGAAGACGTCGTATTCTGAGACACGTAAGCTGGACGTCCGTCCCACCGCTGTCTTTTAAAGATCAGAGCATAAACTTCGTCTCCTCTGCAGACCAGTTTCTGCTCCGCCATGTTGAACGTTACAAACTTTCACTCTGACGTGACGCACATGATCAGAACGGACTTAAACTTTCCGATTGGGAATGTAATCAGATACAGGCGTTTACACGGAAAGTATTCTTCTATGTAATGGTTTATTTACAGGATTACTCACCTCGTTCAGATAGAATTGTATTCTGAATGGCCTCAATCGGACTAGTCTAGTCATATTGAGGTTTGTACTGAAGTAATAAAGCCACAAGAAGGGTGGTCACGTCGTGCCTCAAACTCCTTTCCTATGATAAAATTGCACTTTTTAGCAACTGTGAGTCTTATTTAGCACCAATCCATCTGAGCCCCTCTTCTCGTGCTGGGGCTGGATCTCAAATGGCTCCTTGCTCCCTACATAGTGCACTATGTAGGAATTTAAATACTGGATCCTGTAGCCCAACAGTGCAAAACATAGCTAAGAAATAATCATTTGGGACTCATCAAAACACAATAAATAATGCACTGTTTGGCTGGAGAGGCTAGAATTTCTAGACTTTCATAGCTAGAATACTGTTTAGGGAGTACAGAGCCGTTTGGATTCAGCCTGGGTTTGACGATACTTCTGACTGAAACGTGGACATTTGAAGCACATAATCCATTCAAAGGGACATTTTTAGATGTTTATACTGCCATTTTACAGTTAATCATACTGTAAATACTTTTATTCAAGCCTGTGATATTAATGATGGAACTATCAGGCTGCATGTAAATGTGGCTACTGAGAAGTAAGATTGCTGTCTGTGGTGACTGACTGTACCATACAGATGCAGCTGATAGAGATGAGTTGAAAAATGCTGCTGCTTGGGCCACATATGTAAAGCAGGTCACGTCTGCATCACGTCAAAGGAGGCCGGGATGGGGTGGTTAGATATTTGCTGACATAGACTTTGTGTCCCGGGGGCCGTTCGCCTGTTCTTTGCTTAGCGGAAGTTATTAAAGCTGTAAATATCGGCAGGACATTGATTTGATGCAGCGAGCTAGCGCTCCTCAATCCCTATCCATCCATGTGGCTTTCTTGGAGCATTTCTTACTTTCCTAAATACTTGCTAAGGTCTCTCACTCACTCCGCCTCTCTCTCTCTCTCTCTCTCCTTTCATGTCCCCCACCTCCCTTTGTTTTCATCCATTGTTTACTTGCTAATAACACATCAGTTTCCAAAACTAATTACCGGCTAGGGCTAATGATTGCTGCAGGGTGGCATTTCTGCATTGCGTTTGAAGGGGGTCCCTGCGTTTCTCTGCAGCCCGCCGGTCCTCATTCCTCGCATCAATCCCGAAGTCTCGCGGCAGCCGCGGTTTAATTAGCATTTTCGCTCCGCCGGTTTGAGCAGTGGTCGGGCGGTGAGAGTCCTTCAGGGAGCCTGGGGTGATTGGCTGCGGAGCCGCGACCATAGGAGCAGAACTTTCACATTGTTGCCGAGCCGTCGTTTAACCTGTCAGTCATTTTCAGCAGGGGAGTGAGGGCTTTCTCAGAAAGGTGCAGTGACTCTTCTCTGTGGAGTTGACTGCTTAGCGCTCACTCAATATTTGAACATTTGAAAAAAGCCTTGTCGGTCATGCAGCTTTTTCTCTAATTCAATAGAATGCAGGAAATGTCTGAATAATTCAGTTTGAGATGTAAACAGAGTCATTCAGGGTGGTTTGGTGTGAAATGGTTGATTGTAGAGATCAGAGTCCTGATAGGAACCAGGGGTCACCATGATTACAACACAGATATAGCCGTTTTATTTACTGTCCAAAACCACCAGTGAACCTACACGTCTTCTGAGATTTATATGGAATGTTGATGATGGTGAAATAGTGGAAAATTTCTTTGGGGGTTGTTTTGCTTTAGAACACCCTTCATGTATCCCTGCACCAGGAATGGAGGAAAATAAATTGATTAAAATGCATTTTAGCCAAAATTCTATCACAGCCTATTATAAAACAATGTCTCAGTCATCAGACAGTGAATTCATAACCATTTCATGTGATAACTTTCTGTGAGGGAGCTGTTAGAGTTGGACATCTGGTTCCTATCACCACCACTGTGAACAATTCTGACTCGGTAAGTTTCTCTAGAACAGAGCATTTTACACCAAACCACTCTGAACCACTTTGTTTACATCATAACCATTTAATTATGGAGAAATATAATAATAATAATAATTAAAAAAACAGTGGAATTCCTCTTAAAATGCAGGGAGGAACTATAAGAGCCTTCTAGGTCTTTTAGGTGTAATTTTAGTTCATTTTTGTTTAATAGAACTATTTTTCTTGTATTCAAACTCTACAAGTGCTGTTGGAATACTTTTAGTTGATTTTTAAGTTTTGTTTGGAAACAAAAGGGTTAAAACCTTGAAGGGTCCACTGAAATATTGTCCAGTCAGGATTGTTTTCTCTGTGCTATCTTGTTAGATACAGCCAAGCAAGCTTTTTTATTGGTTAGGACTTCAGGAGCTGAACTGAAGGCTTTTAGATTAAGTACCAACATAATTAGAAAGCGACAGAAGAATTCAATCAAGTTCAGTTTTGACCATTTTGTGGGAAAAAGGGTTCTCTTCAAGTTCTAGCTACATTACATACTGTGAATATTAGCCATAGCCTAGCCAGGAAAGCAGTGGTGGCAGCTCTGTGCCAGCACTCTTTACTCCTTACTGACTGTAAAACCACTACAAATATATTTGAACAAAACCTCATATCTACATATCTAGATGAGAAAACATTCCAATTTTTCTATGGGCGTTCATCTAAAAAGAGTTTATTCTAAGTAACTGTGGACTATTTCTATTGGTCTATTCATCACACAGTGTAAACAGCAGCTGTCATTTTCAAATAATGTAAAAGAAATTTAAAAATGAACAGAAATTGAAATACAAGGCTCCAAAGTGCCGCAACCGTCTAAGCATTGGCCCTGTCATCAGGGGATTGCGAGTTTGACCCCTGGTGATGCTACACCCTTCCGTGGCCAGGAGTCCAAGAGAGCACAATTGGCCTCACTCTCTCTGGGTGGGTAGGATGGCCCACCTTCTCCCCCATCACTCAGTCTGATGCTAATCAGCACAGGTGTCTGCTAGCTGATGTAGCAGAACCGGCAATTGCCACTTTCCTCTAAGCGTTCGGCTGTCCAATGACATTGTGTGAGCGGCAGTTCGAAAAGATGCGGTGGCGCTTCACAGGACTCAGAGGAAGCCAGTGCTAGCTTTCGCCCTCCTAGTGCTGGTGGTATTGTGTGATTGGGAGAGTCCTAACTAGTGGGTGGAATTGAAAATGACTAAATTGGGGAGAAAATTGGGGAAAAATTAAAAAAAAAGAAAAGAAATGGAAATACAAGGTTTTGTATCAACAGCAACAATATGTTATATATCCAAGTGGCGCCATTCTAAAGTTTGGGACTTGAACGGGATCCCTGGATTGCTGAGGATAATTGGGGTCAGACCCAGATGCTGAACTTTATAATTAATGTTACTTTTCTGTCCTTAGACATTTTGCTCTCCGAAGCCATGAGGAAATAATGAGACCTCAACACTGAAATAACATTCAAACAGCATTTAAACAGTGTTCATCCAGCTCTGAATGTCAGTGCTGCCAAAGCTTTGGAGGCTGAAGCGAGTATAATTAATGAGAACCTTTTGTACAAAGGACCTGTAAGCTGTTAGAGGAAGACTCCACCGTTTTTCAGCGCAATGCATCTGTGTTGCACTCTTGTTTACCATTGACACTTACTTCAACATGGATGGGGGAAGTGGGGGTGCTGAAGGGTCTGCAGCACCCCTGATTTTAGGACTGCAAATCAGCCTAATATGGTTTTTAAAGTTAAAAATAATAATAATCTATTTTAATAATGACATTTTCATCAACCATTATATCTCCCGCGAGTGAGTGTGTGTGTGAATGTATATGCCTGTCTGTCTGCCCTGTGATGGACTGGCGGCCTGTCCAGGGTGTTCCCTGCCTTCTGCCCAAAGACTCCCAGGATAGGGTCTAGCTCACCCGCGACCCAGAAGGATAAGCGGCCTAGAAAGTGTGTAAGTGTGTGTATATCTCCCGCTGGATGTGTGTTCCAGTGTAAAATGTCACCGTGTGTCTGAGGCCGTGACACATCAGTTACCGTGCCACATATTGACAAACTGATTGGTCGCCACTTAGTTAATTTGCATAAAATCCAGGATCAGAGAGCACAGAGCTGATGTCTCAGCAGTCTGTGTCAGTTAGATGTATATATGGTCGTCTCTTGCCTCATTACAGCAATGTATGACACAATCTGTTTAATGTGAATTCGAAAAATAAATAAAGAAATAAAAACAATAATCAAAGTTAAAAAGGCCAATTATTTTGAATGATGTCATTGATCACGTCGCATATACAACTTAAAACACTTTCCTGCTTCAACACGTTTCCCTGTACTTAGAGAAGAACAGAAGACCTTCTGGCTCAAAATACTGCTTGCTGATTACTCTGAATGACTGTTTGAAATATGTGACCATGATGGGAATTTAAAACTAAAGATGAGCGAGACTGAAAGAAAGTCTTACCAAAGCTCTTCTTGTGAAGTTTATGAAGTTCTATCCAATTTGCAAAAGCAGTAAAGAAGTAGTTCTGGCTATTCCTTTTCCTATGGTAGTGGTCACCAACCCTCTTCCAGGAGATGTACTTTCCTGCAGAGTTTAGGCCCAACCTTCCAACCTTCCATGCTGGCCCACCTTCTCTTACCTGACATTAATGCATCTGGGCCTGCTAATCAAGGACTTCTGAAGAGGTTGATTAGCTGAAGCAGTTATGTCACACTGTGGTTGGAACTAGGCTCTGCAGGAAGGTAGGTCTCCAGGACTAGTGGCCAGATTCAAGTGTCTTAACCCCTAAATGGCCAGGGCCCATCAGCGGCTTTCTTGACATAAAACAATTATGTGTAACTGCCACAATGAACTACAGCAGCTAAACTCAACAAAAACTGCTTGCTCACCTATGACAAAAACCCAGTTCTGTAAGTTGTACACTTTTCCATTAAAATAGTATGTTCCATCAATGTTACAACTGAGTGACCCCCAAAATAGGAAAAAGGATTTTAGAATTCTGCAGCTGTCCATTGATGTTAAAAAACTTTTGGACCCAATCCCATTTCTTATTTTTACCCCTTCTCCTTGTTTTCGAGTATCATCTTGCTTCTTGGAACTGAGTTACAGGGGGTAGTGGTTGAAATCTCCCCCTTCAAAATGGGACCCTCAAATAAAAAAGAGCATTACTTCATTAACAGCTACTAGCGCTGTTCTGTAGGCGACCCTGCCAGTCCGCAGTGATAGCAGAGGAGGATAAAGTTCAGCTCCTCACTGCTGGGCTTTAGTTACATTTAGGGCATCATATGTAATAGATAATGTGATAATTATGTATTTTGGTTCCTCCACTAATTCTTCAGAGATATGAAGCTGAGGTCAGACATTCTCCAGCTTCTTGTTCAGATTTTCCCATTCTACCTTAAATAGTGCAGCAGTTACATTCTGGCGTGTCAGGCATCAGAACTGCTGGACTATTTAAGGTGGAATAGGAAATTTAGCTTAGCTACCAATATATCAGCAAGCTACTAGCAGTTTTTAATGCTTGTTATGAAGAAAATGACCACAATACCTTGAAACAACATTAAACTAAGACTAATACAGTGGTTATCATAATTTTTAACAGGAAAAATACCCATTTGTGGGTTTCTTTGGTCACTTGTTCAGCCATCTTGCTGTCATTACACTCTGTTTGGAGTGTGTCTTTGAAAAACCTCCGTTTGGAGGGCCATGTAGCCTGAACACGTCATCCTACCCCTCTATCTCAACAAAAAAACACCCTATCCCTAGATGTGAACGTGCAAAATGGAGGGGTAGGGCTAAGCAGTAGGGACAAGGGGTGAAATGGAGTTGGGTTATTCTTGTACTAAATACAGGCGAAGGTATTGAAACTATAGTCTGTGGTCAACTAAACGGCAGAACGTTCCATGTAGCATAATGTATTATCTTCACATTTTACTGCTACTTATTTTCTCAAAATGAAGAACTGCTACTATAAAGAATGTTCCAGAAGCCCCACCAGGCCCTCCTGCTGTTCAGCGCATTAAGAGCCGCCCCTCATAAAGGCACTGACTGTTATTTACAGGCAGGTTTATGACTCTTCTATTAAAACCATATCAGTGGCTGTACCAGCCATTCAAAACATTTTACATGCAATTTATGACCCATTAAGAAACAATTTATTAACTGTAATTGTGTGTATGTGAGAGCGAGAGAGCGAGAGAGATGCCACAAATCCTCGCCTTGTTCGGCCAAGCTATTATGTCCTGCTCGTGGATTGGAGGACAATGGTCAGGCACACAATGTAATGGCGGTATCTGTTCAATTCCACACGACACGGTGGATCCCGCTCCGCGCACAAAAAGCTCATTTCTCCAGCGGATGGATGTGAAAGACCCGGCATCCTTTTGCTCTTAAAGATACACCGCTGCTCTTGAAGATACATTTCAGAACATGATTGAGTTGAAATGGGCTGGGGAGTACAAAAGAGAGTGAGCGAGAGAGCATATGTTTGAAAGAAAGAGCCTGAGTGAGGGAGAGAGAAAGAAAGAGGTGATAACTATTTGAAAGGCCGCCATTTCTGACTTCCCTGTGGAACGATCCGGATCTCTCTGATTATTCCAGTGATATGCTAATCAGCTGCTTTCCATCTATGCATATGCTAATCTATTCTCAGCTCAGGCTGTGCTATATATATTGCTGTTGAAATCTCAGCTCTATGCCAAGGTAATTGGACCTGAAATTGCAGAAGGTTGTACAGAGCTTGTGTGTGGGATGTATAATCTGTACTGGCTCTGATTCTCCCTGTGTCTCAAATCAAGGTCTTCCATAGTGAGCTGGATTGTGCAGGTAGTGCTTTCACACGGGGAAATGAAACTGAATATAGTTGGGGATGTTTTGGAGGGTAAACACACGTAAACATTGTTTACATTGTTTAAAATATGAAAATTAACCCCGCAGAACATCGATTAGCACAGTGCGTTTCCGGTATAAAGGGCTACCACACTCGTTGGAGGGTTTGATGCTGTGATCTCGACGGCTGCAAAGACATCATATCCCTAACCGTCGAAGCCGGTGCCACCCCAAGCCCCCCTAGACAGGCCACTGTGACAACTAACGATAATCCAGCGCAGAAATCCCGTTCAAACATTTCCTGAATCTGTAGAGTCGCCCTTTCCATTACGTCCTATCACGAGATCATACATGACTCACATCCGGAGTTATGAGCCTGTGAAGAGGGGCTGAGATACACGTCATCTGCCTCTCACCAGGTGGAACAGGTGGATTTGTGTGTCCATCTACATTCTGTGTGAAACTGACCAATGGACACTCAGGAAATCACTAAGGACTGACCCATCACACCGGAAACGCTTCATTCTTCATTCAGTCCACATCAGAGACACATGAGAAATGGCATGCGGAGAGTTCACAGCTGCTGAAGTTGCTGCAGCGGTTTTGGAAAGTAGTGATGAAGATAACGGAGCATTTTGATATGAAACCATGTTATATGCAGGATAGAGGGTAATATATGCAGACCCCAGAGGAATACTAAGATGTAATGCTGAAGCAAAGCCTCTGATTCTCAGTGTGTCTCAAATTAAGTGCTTCTATAGTGTACTAGATTGCACTTTTGCACAAGTAGAAATAAAATAGAATATAACCAGGCATGGAGTGAAGGGTAAACATACCTTGTAAAATTCTAACAATTTATCAGTTCACCAAACGTGAAAAGAGTCAGAAAGATCACAGCATCATACCCGCCAATGGGTGTAGTAGACTTTTATAGTGACAATGCACAGCAAGAGTCTATTTTTCCTCCACTAAACCATTCAGAAACTACAGCAGTGATGGTTTTCATTCACTTTTTCATCGTGTGAAGAGAATCTAATTGTGGAATCTGGTTCCATTTAGAACCACTTTCTCCTGAAATGGCATCCTATCCTGCACTATCAACTACCAGCTTCAGGGGGGAGGCGCTTCGGGGGTCTTTCAGTGTTCTTTGGGCCAGTGCCACTCTAGGCCCCCTGACCCAGACACACCACTGAACTTTTGCACTTTAACAGAAAGATATTATGATGTGATATCATTGTAATATATATTTTTACACATAAATAAAACAATATTCAGTGAATAATTAAAAAACAAACAAATTGTAGAACCCAGACTTTTAAGAAAAATATATTTATTTGTCCATCAGCGCAACGCTGTTCATTTTACTCCCTCTAAGTCGTCCGTCAAATCATACCGAAGTGACTGCTGTTATACTGGATTACAGTGATAGCAATCATATTTACTTTAGTACTAAGGAAGCTAATTTACATAAATATTGGAGTAGGCACCATTTCCAAGGAGATACGGGGAAGCAAATAAATACATTAGGAGATGAGTAATTAGATGAAAAAATAAATCGGTGATTAATTTTTGTCCAGCAGGGTTAATGTATATTGTGATTGGCTCCTGCTGTGGGCAGTATGCATTTGTAAACTGTGTTTACTGCAAGAAAAGTAAACAAAACAGGTTCTAAAATGGGCAATAATAATCGACTCAGTGAGATATAGATGGTCAGTTAAGCGGAAATTACGTATAGTCACTGGTCAATTTCTTGTAGCTCCACCTTGCTGGTGTACATTTAGAAATTGTAATGTATCTGTTTATGAACAGTTTGTGTTCAGAATTATCTAGTCCTTCATCACTGGTCACTTTCTCTTGGTTGTAAATTTGGGTAGTGGACGGTCTAACCTCAATTTAGCAGTGACACTGAACTGTGAAAACCCCTACAACATCACTGGATCTAATATACCAGCACTGCACTTGTTGTGGCCCTGTGGTCAGAAACTGACCAGTGATGAATGGGAGTAGAGGGGGCTGATAAGTTATGCATCAACAGATGGAATACAGTGTGTAACTGTACACCTACATTGTGGACCTGAAATAATGGAACCATGAAGAGGCCAGTGAGTGGACATACAAAGTAGGTGTTTCTAATAAAGTGGCCAGAGAGTGAATGTACAAGGGAGGTGCTTCTAATGAAGTGGGAAGTGAATGGACATACACAGTAGGTGTTTCTAAAAAAGTGGCCAGTAAGTGGACATACAAAGAAGGTGTTTCTAATAAAGTGACCAGAGAGTGAAGTAAAAGGGAGGTGTTTCCAATAAAGAGGCCAGTGAGTGGACATACAAAGTAGGTGTTTCTAATAAAGTGACCAGTGAGTGGACATACAAAGTAGGTGTTTCTAATAAAGTGACCAGAGAGTGAATGTACAAGGGAGGTGTTTCTAATAAAGTGACCAGTGAGTGAAGTAAAAGGGAGGTGTTTCCAATAAAGAGGCCAGTGAGTGGACATACAAAGTAGGTGTTTCTAATAAAGTGACCAGAGAGTGAATGTAAAAGGGAGGTGTTTCCAATAAAGACGCCAGTGAGTGGACATACAAAGTAGGTGTTTCTAATAAAGTGACCAGAGAGTGAATGTAAAAGGGAGGTGTTTCCAATAAAGAGGCCAGTGAGTGGACATACAAAGTAGGTGTTTCTAATAAAGTGACTAGTGAGTGAAGTAAAAGGGAGGTGTTTCTAATAAAGTGGGCAATGAGTGAATGTACAAGGGAGGTGTTTCCAATAAAGTGGCCAGTAAGTGGACACACAAAGTAGGTGTTTCTAATAAAGTGGCCAGCGAGTGAATGTGCAAGGGAGGTGTTTCCGATAAAGTGGCCAGTGAGTGGACATACAAACTACATGTTTCTAATAAATTGGCCAGTGAATGGAAATGACATGCATGAAGTACACTGGTGGATCTTCATTGCCGTTTCTATAGCATTAGCATTTTTACTGTTATCAGCCTGTTTTAAGAAAAAAATGGAGACAACAGCGATGACATTTTCTGATTTTTTTCTCCTTTCTGCCCTTTCTGTCTTCCAACAGTGCATGTAATTATCCCTCCATCCCCAAGGACTGGATGCGTAATATCACTCCTTTGATTATCATGCTGTTTAGTTTAGACTGCATTAGATGTAGTTAAATAAATTGTCATTTAAACGAGAGGAGGGGTTTATGACATGGCTCCTCCTGCTCGTTACAGATCAGTCGTTGAGTTCGGCCTGTGTGGATAGTTAGATCATGTTTCAGAACCAGTGGTAGCTCTGTTGCAAGCCTTCAGAGCAGCACTATCTTGGCATATAGTGTCTGAATATGAAGAGTGGGAGAATAAGTGCTGTCTGAGATATTGGCTCAGGCGTCTGTATGTGTGTACGTGCCACCGAGTTCTGCTGTTTCACAGTCATCGTGTCTGTGCCCTCATGAAGTGTAATTAGGTTTGGCCTGGGCTGTGGGGAACACACACACGCTCGCATGCATGCCGAATGAGGGAAGCTTATCAGCAGGGAGCAGACAGAGATGAGTTTTGTGTCTCCTCATGCCAGGCCAGCGACTCGTCTGCTCGGCAGTAGCAGATAAAAACAAAGACTCATGCACAGATTCAGTGAGAGATATATACACACATACATACTTATCTCAAGAACGCACTTAACCACTGAGGCAGTTCACTTCCATTCGCCTTGGTAAAGCCTTTCTGTCATGAATCTTTCAGGGTCATATTAACACCACAGCCGCACTGTAACTATGATGTTTAACAGAAACCTCACTGGTTGTTCATTAAAGAAATATCCCATCACTTTTCAACCTAATCCCTAACTGACGGATCTAAAGCCAGAGTTGCGTCCCTAATCTTTGGAGTATGAATCTGAGTCAAGTCGTGAATCTCTGGAGTACGAGTCTGAGTCCAGTCTTTGAGCCTCTGAGGTGCGAACCTGAGTTCAGTCTAGTCTCTAAGGTGCGAAACTGAGTCTAGTCTCAAATCTCTTTGATGCGAGTGCTAGTTTAGTCTAGTTATGAGTCCTAAGTCTCCGATCCAAGTCGAGTATTGAGTCTCTGAGATTTGAGTCTATGTCGAGTCTCGAAATTTTTTTAAGTGCAAGTCTGAATGTCTGATGTGCAAGTCTGAGTCGAGTCTCGAGACTCTGAGGTGCGAGTCTGAGTTGAGTCTTGAGTCTTTAAGGTGCGAAACTGAGTTGAGTATTGAATCTCTTTGATGCGAGTTTAGTCTGGTTATAAGTCTTAAGTCTTGAATCCAAGTTAAATATCGAGTCTCTGAGGTGCGAGTCTGAGTCAAGTCTCAAATTTCTCAAGTGCATGTCTGAATCTCTGAGATGCAAGTCTGAGTCAAGTCTCTGAGGTGCGAAACTAAGTTGAGTCTCGAGTCTTCGTGGTGCGAGTTAAGTCTGGTTATGAGTCTTAAGTCTCAAGTGTGAGTTGAGTTGCGAGTCAGTGAAGGCCGAGCCTGAGCCAATCAGAATGAAACTGAAGTTACCGCCTGCACTTAGAAAACAACTGAAAACCTGTTAACTTGAGCTCATATATGATAGAAGCCGTTACGTATTCAAGGTTAAAGATGCTGCAGTGTGGCTTTAGGTTGGAAATCTCTCGGGTTGGA